>NW_011494865.1:2034227-2044657 GCF_000754665.1 Bison bison bison | reverse complement strand
GTGAGAGTCACTGTGACCCTGTTCTCTCCGCCCCCTTACCCCTGCCCTCCGGCACCGCCTAGCATGTGAGATCCTGGTTCCCCTGCCAGGGATCAAATCCACATCCCCTGCATTGGAAGCACAGAGTCATAACCACTGCACTGCCAGGGAAGTCCCTCTGTAAACCTGTTCTTACCCAGCGTCACACAGGATTCTGACACAGGGCACTTGGGAAGTGCTGTTCAAACACCGCACACTTGCATCTGTGGCAGCACAGGGTTCCTAATACAGTTCGCGGGTCTGTGCCCCCGGGGTGGCGTTTTCCCAGCATGGGTACTTCCCCGGCCCCTGGCACACGTCCTGGCCCGCAGTAGGGGCTCAGTTCACGTGCAAGAGTGGAGTTGCTACTCCTTGTTCTTGCACAGCAGGCGAACCCTGGGCTTTCGCATCCTCTCTGATTTTCCTCATGGTATTTATCCTCCCCGGGACCCTGGTTTGAACCTGGCCCCCCATCCTCCCGACAAGACACCCTTGTTGGCACACCGGCTTCTTGCTAGAGAGTGCCTGGACCCCCGGCCCAGCTCATTGCCCCGGTTCTCTGCTTCCTATGTGCTGGGGGCACCCTCAGCCCATCTCTCCCAGCTACCCCTGCTGGCAGGGCTCCCCAGGAATAGAATGTGGGCCTTAGGTGGAGTTGTTTTTAGTCAGTCTGGGGCCTGAACACGGGTGACCCATCAGGGGCCCCCCCGGACAGCAGCTGCTGACGCGACTCCCGTCTTCCGTGCGCTGCAGGTGGACTTTCACTGCTGGATGTGCGGGAAGAACTGCAACAGTGAGAAGCAGTGGCAGGGCCACATCTCCTCCGAGAAGCACAAAGAGAAGGTCTTCCACACTGAGGATGACCAGTACTGCTGGCAGCACCGCTTTCCAACGGGGTATTTTAGTATTTGTGATAGGTACGTGGGTCTCTGTAGCTTCCCACGTGAACTTTGCTGGTCTGGCTTGAATTCCACAGTCATTGTATCAGTAGACAGGGTGCAGGCTAAATCACTTCTGTTGTCAGACTCTGTGCGACCCCATGGACTGTAGCCCTCCAGGTTCCTCTGTCCATGGGATTCTCCAGGCAAGAATACTGGAGTGGGTTGCCATTTCCTTCTCCAGGGGATCTTCTGACCCAGGGATTGAACCCACATCACTCACCTCTCCTGCACTGGCAGGCAGGTTCTTTGCCACTGAGAGCTACCTGGGATGCAGTAGACATGGTACCTGGGTGGCAAAGTCTTCTAATCCTGGATGTTGGCATCTGAGCTCAGAGTTTTAGTTGCTCCTTGAACACTTCCTTCACTCACCTGAGTTACCTGAAAAGATTTACTAGTTTGCCCGTACTGGAGTGAGACATCTTAAGATAACCAGACAGAGAAGGAAGTTCATTCAGGCTCGCCCAGATGATCTCTGAGCTGGCAGTGAGGATTCTCTGACTCTTCACAACCATCTTTTCGTAGTAGATGGTCATCACTTTTGAAACTGCCTTTGAATTATATTCCAAGTGTCAATCTGGAACTTTCTCAGGTCAGATGGAAGTAGTATTAATAGTATCACTCTTTTAAGTATAGTTAGAAAATTTTTCATTGAAAAGCTAGGTAATTTTGAATTGCTCCTTATTTTGTTGTTGGCCATTCCTATTTGATTTCCCAGTTTAGATCCATGTGATATGTAGAATTATTGAAGATTATTTTCTACTTCCCGTCCCCTCTGATTTTCTTTCTACTGCATTAGGAAGGAGTGGAGTGTTTTTTTCCCCAGCAATCAGTCTTTTTCATTAACTAATGCATTTAAATAGTTTAAGGTACTCATTTCTGCCAAGACAATAAAATACTCATTTTTCTTATACTCCAATATAAAAGTATTAAAAATACTCATTTTTCTAGGATTATGAATTTGAGCTAAAAGTTTAACACAAACCATAAAGGTAGTGAAGAGCACATTTTAAAGATTGTTCTAAACAATGGGTGGACACTTACCAAGTTGACTTTTCCTAACAGGTATATGAATGGTACCTGCACGGAAGGAAGCAGCTGTAAATTTGCACACGGCAACGCTGAACTTCATGAATGGGAAGAGAGAAGAGACGCCCTAAAGATGAAGCTCAACAAAGCACGAAAAGATCACTTAATTGCCCCCAATGATAATGACTTTGGAAAATATAGTTTTTTGTTTAAAGATTTAAACTAATATGCTGGCTTTTATGTATGTTACCTAATCAGGGCATTGACCAGAAAAATTGAAAGTGTTGTAAGGCACGTAGCAGAGGAGCTGCAGGTTTCCTGCTTGTATTGGCGTCTCTCGTCCCTCCTGAGCAGCAACCCACAGTAGGTAGGAAAACGGGCTGTTGGACAGGTCTGGCCAGGCTCTTAGGGCGTCACATGGCGAAGTGACCGCTGCCGGTTGCCATCTGTTGAACAGACTTTTGAATGAATTGTGTTTGGGAAGAGGTGATGTCCAGGCCGACTCCTTGAGTTGGTCCTTCAGATAAGAACCATGATGGTGAGAGAGAAACCCTGTACTAGGATCAGAACACATGATGAATGAATTCTTCACGCGTTTTTAAGAGGAACGCATTTGTCTAATAAAGTTCGCTACTTATCTGTACGTAGGTTGCTAAAAAGGATTTTCTTAACTCAGATTTTAAGCCAAATAACCATTTAACACTAGTATATGTTAAATGGGGTATTTTTCTGTATTTGTATGTTTCACTATAATAAGGGAACTGAGGATAATGTGCATTGAGACTATTTTGAAAAATAATCAGTTGACTCAAATTTTATTTCTTGGTCTTTTGCTGTTTAAATGATGATTTTGAAAGATTACACTTGTACTGTTGGTATTGCGTAGTGTATGGACCAATATTGCCTGTAATAAAGATTTTATATATAGATGTCTTTCATTTTGTGGTATGGTCCTTGCCTCACAAAGAATTGTTAAAACTGGGTCCTAAAATCACAAGGTTAGATCTTTTTTTTTCTGGGCCTTCCATGCAGCTTGTGGGATCCCAGTTCCCCAACCAGCGATCGAACCTGGGCCCTTAGCAGTGGAAACATGAAATCCTAACCATTGGATCGCTAGGGAATTCCCTAGATTTTTTAAAAAACACTTTTCTTTAAGCAATCAATGACAGAAAGTAAATGAGAGGGACATGGCAGCAACTGCCTCCTGTCTCACTCTCCTGCGATTCGGGTTGCTAAAAGGCTTCTCTTATTGACCGACATGCTAACCCCTCTGGGAACTCTTCTGTGTTTCATTGAGATGAACACTCAGCAAGGGGACGCATGGTCAGCTAGGACGTGGGCTGTGGGACTCCGCAGAGATAGCCGTCGAGCGAGATGCGCTCGATAGGGTCGTTGTGGTTGTTCAAAGACCGCTGAAGATATGGTCAGCACAGAGACAAAGGCACCGTTGTCGTTCTGCTAAGTCTCCCTAGTCTGACGGCCTTCATGACGTTTTTCTTCTCCATCCTTCCAGACTTCTTTTGTGCTCTTTCCAGGGAGAATAGATGTTAAAAAAAGATATCTCTGCTGTTCTGTTTCAACCTGCAGTTTAAAAAGTTGGTTGTTTTAACCTTGGAAATCTAGGCTTGAAACCTAGTTTGGAATCCTCTGACTGGTCAAGAGGAGAATTTTTTTTTATTTTCACACCCCACCTCAAAATTTTCTGTGCCTCAGCTCTCTTGCAGTTCTCTGTGCTCTGAACCATCTTTGCAGTAAATCCCACTTCTGCCTAAGTCGTCCAGTTTGTTGCTCTGGTTTCCACCTAAGAACCCTGCAGGCCACAGCCTTGGTCTCAGCAGCAGGATTTACAGTCGTTCAGTCACTAAGTCATATCTTAATCTGCGACCCCATGGACTGCAGTGCTCCAGGCTCCCTTGTCCTTCACTGTCTGACAAAGTTTGCCCAGAACTGAGTCGGTGATGCTCTCTAACCATCTCACCCTCTGCTGCCCCCTTCTCTTTGACTTTCTTTTCCAGCATCAAGGTTTTTGCCAATGAGTCAGCTTTTTGCATCAGGTGGCCAAAATATTGAAGCTTCAGCATCAGTCCTTCCAGCATCAGTGAATATTCAGCATCAGGAAATCAGTCTAATTACTCCATGATGAAGTCACATCCCCATCCCAGAAATGAAGAGAAGAGAGTAGTATTGGGGTGAGGAGAGGGAAGGAAAATAAGGTATAAAAGAGCAAAACTGCAGTACTAACAGCATTGGAAACTAATAAATTGATGTGTCTCCTTGGACAGGTTGACCTGCCTATCTCCTCCAGAGTGGATTTTTTGTTTGTTTCAATGTTTAACAAATGGAGATACAATTTTAAAACTCCCAAATGTTACCATTTTAAAGTAGAAATCCATGGTTTTAGTAGAATCCAAATGTGCTACAATTGCCACAATGAAAAAGTGTTTTACTCCTTGAAAATAAAACCCATACCCTAGTCTACCAGCTCCCTCTGATTTTCAAGCTGTAGGTGACCACTAATCTGTTTTCCTTCTTATTTTAAAAAAAAATGTTATTTATTTGGCTGTGCCAGGTTGTGCCATGTGGGATCTAGGTTCCCTGACCAGGGATTGAACCCAGGCTCCCTGCATCTTGAGCTCAGAGTCTTGTCTAGGGTTGTCCTAGACAAGGACAAGGCAGTCCCTAATCTGCTTTCTGCCTGTGCTGGACATTGCATGTAAGTGGACTTATAGAATATGTGGCCTTTTCTGACGCTTCTTTTACTGAGTGTAATGTTTAAGAGGGCAGCAGAGGATGAGATGATTGGATGGTATCACTGACGCAATGGACATGAGTTTGAGCAAACTCCGGGAGATAGTGAGGGACAGGAGAGCCTGGCTTGCTGCAGTCTGTGGAGGGCATGACTTAGTGACTGAACAATAACAGTGTTTTCAAGGTTCATCTACACTGGGGCATGTTATCAGTATTTCATTCCTTGTAAGTGCTGAATAATCCTTCATTTTGCCGATCTGTTACGTTTTGTTTACCCATTCCTCTGCTGATGGGCATTCAGCTTGTTCCCTCCTTTGGGCTCCTGTGAATAGGAACATTCATGTGTAAGTTGTGTTGGCCACAATGAGCTGGTCCCATCAGTCCTGAAGAGGTGTTAGGAGGTGGCAGGTAGATTTTCCTCTGCCCAGTTCTCCCGCCCAAGTTGGACGTGCCTGGACAGTAGGCCGGGGCTGGAAGTGCTCACCCCTCTCCATCATCCTCACCCTTCTTGGGTCTGCTCTTTGAGGGCTGTTTGCCTTTGACTGAGTTCCAGTGATCCCCACCGGGAAACCGAAGGACAGCATGTTCCCTGGGCAGTTAGTGCGGGTTCAAACACTCCTTAGTTGACCTGCAGAGATGAGACTATGGGTTTTCTGTCAGTACCTGCTGCAAGGGAACAAGGAGCGCCAATTCATGGAAAGCCAACTCTTCGATCTTGATATAAAGTCTCCAAGAGACAGCACCACTGTCCGGCTTTACAAGTAGGCTCAGGGTGTGGGCTCCCTCCTGCGTTACCTGCCAACTTGTACCTTGTTAGGCACATCCTGTTTACTAGGTAAATGCTTCGAGGCTTTCAAAATTAACAAGCAAAAAAAAATTATCAAGCATTAGAGGTTTCATACACACACACACACACACACACACACATACACACACACACACAAATAAATACATGTCTCTGGTAGCTCAGCAGTAAAGAATCTGCCTGCAATGCAGGAGACATGGGTTCAATCCCTGGGTCAGGAAGATTCCCCCCAAAAAGGAAATGGCAACCCACTCCAGTATTCTTGCCTGGGACATCCCAAGGACAGGGGAGCCTGGAAGGCTATCCATGAGGCCACAGAGTTGGACATGACTTAGAGACACTAAACAACAACACATGTATACATGTTATATATATGTATATAAGTACATGTGTGTATATATATATACACGCACACATATATACATATACATACAATGGAATATTAACTCAGCCATACAAAAGTGAAACCTGTAGCAACTTGGATGGACCACAGAATATTATACTTAGTGAAATAAATCAGAAAAAGATACTATATGATATCCATTATATGTAGAATCTAAAAAGATAATACAGATGAACCTGTATACAAAACACAAACAGATTCACAAACAGAAAACAAATTATGGTTACTGAAGGAGAGACGGAGGGACAAATTAGGAGTATGGGATCAACAGATACAAATTACTATACATAAAATAGATCGGCAACAAGGATTTACTATACCTTCTACATAGTACAGGGAATTACTGAATATCTTGTAATTACTATACCTTGTATATAGCACAAGGAATTACCTGCTAAGTCTGCTGCTAAGTTGCTTCAGTCATGTCCGACTCTGTGTGACCCTGTAGACAGCAGCCTACCAGGCTTCTCCATCCTTGGGATTCTCCAGGCAAGAACGCTGGAGTGGGTTGCCATTTCCTTCTCCAATGCATGAAAGTGAAAAGTGAAAGTGAAGTCGCTCAGTCCTGTCTGACTCTTCAAGACTCCATGGACTGCAGCCTACCAGGCTCCTCCGTCCATGGGAGTTTCCAGGCAAGAGTACTGGAGTGGGTTGCAATTGCCTTCTCCGAGGGAATTACCTAATATCATGTAGTAACTTATAATGGGACATAATCCACAAAACACACTGTGCTGTACATCTGAAACTAACACAATATTGTAAATCAACTACACTTCAATTTAAAAAAAAATCTGTTGAAACTACAGGATGTAAAATATGGGCTTTCTTGTACAAGAAACACTGACACAATACCAAACCAGAGACTCAGATTTAAGGAAGCTGATGAAGGGACAAAGTAGAATAAAATATTTGAAGCAAGTGATTGCATTGCTTTCTGAGTTAACATAGTAACTCACTTTTAAAAATAACCAAATTTGGCTTAGAAACAATAGTAATGAGACAGAATTTTAAAATTCTGTTTAAAAGACAGAATTATAAAATTTTGGGCAGGGGAAAAGTTATGATTATTTGCACATACACAAAAACAAAGAGCTCTAATTAAAAAAAAAAGTAACAAGTAATTATTTCTCCCCAATTGTAAGACAGGATTAATACCTGGGTAAAATATATGTCCCAGGTGGCATGGTGGTTAAGAATCAGCCTGCCAACATGGAGACAAAAGATATATGGGTTTGATCTCTGGATTGGGAAGATCCCCTGGAGGAGGAAATGGCAACTCACTCCAGTATTCTTGCCTGGAAAATTCCATGGGCAGAAGAGCCTGGCGGGCTACAGTCCATGGGGTCACAAAGAGTCAGACACGGCTGAGCATGCGCACAAAGAAAGAAATACATGGAATCTTCTCCCTGGCCCCTATGTAAATGCCACCACCTTGATCATGGTATGAAAAGTGACCATGAAAGCACAACAGATACTGGTTGACGTGGACTAGTTAGGGCTGACACGATTTAATGACTGAACAACAAGAACAAACCTTGAAGAGCAGTGCAGCCTGACCCAGATGGCCTGGTGTCATCGGAAATGAATTTCCCATTGTCCATCATTGCCGGAGCAGCAATATCTGGAAACAGAGGAGTAAAGGAAACATACTTTGGTCTCCTGGCTTGTAAGACACCACCCTGCACAGCCATAAGATATAGTGGTCTTATGAAATAGCCCAGAGGCAACAAAACACTTTGAACTTGATCCTGTGCAAAGGACAGGTGTCTTATGAAAGAGTAGGGTGGATTCTGCCCTACTGGCCTACAGTGAATGAGTACCCATGACTTTGGACCGTATTTGTTTTTGTTAACAATATACTGTGTTAACTCAGATCTAAACAAATCAAGAGCACTAGAAATGGTAAATAAAGTTAACATCTTGTTAAAAAACTAGAAATGCATTTTTAAAAATTTTCTCAGCTTCTTCCAACAATATTATACAAAACAATAACATAACACTGGGTTTGTAGTAGATTAAAAAAGAACAATAATAGCATAAAAACGGAAGGAGGAAATGGAGCTATATTGGAGCAGTTTCCGTATCTTACTGGAATTAAGTTAGTGTAAATCGGAAGTAGATTCAGAAAAAAATGTATACTGTAATCTCTGAAGGGCTCAGATGGTAAAGAATCTGCCTGCAATGGGGGAGACCCAGGTTTGATTTCTAGGTCAGGAAGATCCCCTGGAGAAGAGAATGGCTACCCACTACAGTATCCTTGCCTAGAGAATTCCACAGACAGATGAGCATGGTGGGCTACAGTCAGTGGGGTCACAGAGAGTTGGACACGACTGAGCAACTAACGCACAATCCCTAAATGCTGCCGCTAAGAATATAAACTGAAAAAAATTAGTTTTAAATCATTAAAGGAATTAACAGTGTTTTAGAAAAGAGCCACTTAACATAAAGGAAGGAAGTAAAGAGCAAAAAAAAAAAAAAAAAAATGGGATTGTGAGAGGAGATACTTCCCTGGTGGCCCAGTGGCTAAAACTCTGCACTTTCAATGCAGGAGGGCCAGGTTCCATCCCTGGTCAGGGAACTATATCCCTCATGCTGCAACTAAGATCTGGTGCAGCCCAAAAAAACAGTATTAAAAAAAAAAAAAAAAGATGAGATATACAAACCAAAGAGCAAAATGGCATTTGAACATGAGCTACCAACATGTTGAGCCTCCATGGTGAACAAACTGAATGCTCTGGGCCACTTAGGAACGTGGCCATTCCTAGAGCCCTTTCAGTTCAGTTCAGTTCAGTCACTCAGTCATGTCCGACTCTTTGCAACCCCATGAATCACAGCACGCCAGGCCTCCCTGTCCATCACCAACTCACGGAGTTCACCCAGACTCATGTCCATCGAGTCAGTGATGCCATCCAGCCATCTCATCCTCTGTCGTCCCCTTCTCCTCCTGCCCCCAATCCCTCCCAGAATCAGGGTCTTTTTCAATGAGTCAAATCTTCACATGAGGTGGCCCAAGTATTGGAGTTTTAGCTTTAGCATCAGTCCTTCCAATGAACACCCAGGACTGATCTCCTTCAGAATGGACTGGTTGGATCTCCTTGCAGTCCGAGGGACTCTCAAGAGTCTTCTCCAACACCATAGTTCAAAAGCATCAATTCTTCGTCGCTCAGCTTTCTTCACAATCCAACTCTCACATCCATACATGACCACTGGAAAAACCATAGTCTTGACTAAACAGACCTTTGTTGGCAAAGTAATGTCTCTGCTTTTGAATATGCTATCTAGGTTGGTCATAACTTTCCTTCCAAGGAGTAAGCGTCTTAATTTCATGGCTGCAATCACTATCTGCAGTGATTTTGGAGCCCAGAAAAATAAAGTCAGCCAGTTTCCCCATCTATTTGCCATGAAGTGATGGGACCAGATGCCATGATCTTTGTTTTCTGAATGTTGAGCTTTAAGCCAACTTTTACGCTCTCCTCTTTCACTTTCATCAAGAGGCTTTTGAGTTCCTCTTCATTTTCTGCCATAAGGGTGGTGTCATCTGCATATCTGAGGTTATTGATATTTCTCCCGGCAATCTTGATTCCAGCTTGTGTTTCTTCCAGTCCAGCGTTTCTCATGATGTACTCTGCATAGAAGTTAAATAAGCAGGGTGACAATATACAGCCTTGACGTACTCCTTTTCCTATTTGGAACCAGTTTGTTGTTCCATGTCCAGTTCTAACTGTTGCTTCCTGACCTGCATACAGATTTCTCAAGAGGCAGGTCAGGTGGTCTGGTATTCCCATCTCTTTCAGAATTGTCCACAGTTTATTGTGATCCACACAGTCAAAGGCTTTGGCATAGTCAGTAAGAGCCCTTTACCTCCCTGGAAACCTTGCACCAGGGTTAGCACGCTGGCTTGTGGCATAGGTGACTTCTTATCTTCTGTTTTTTTTTTTTTTGTGTGTGGTATCATACTGCCTTAGTTCTCTGCGTTTTATTTACCTGGTTTGTAGTTATTGACAGCAGAAGTCTATCCTAGATCTTTGGCTCCAGCTGTTGGGTAATTACGGACATTCTCTTAGCTCCAGGTACACGTGTCCCAGGTAAACAATCCCAGTCATTCTCAAATCACATTTCATCCTTCTCCGACTTGTCCTTTTTAATCACAAAAACTTATTTAGAAATGACCTAACATTTAGAACATTTGGAGCTCCCCCTGTTGCTCAGCTGGTAAAGAATCCGCCTGCAATGCGGGAAGACCTGGGTTCGATCCCTGGGTTGGGAAGATCCCCTGGAGAAGGGAAACGTTACCCACTCCAGTATCCTGGCCTGGAGAATTCAAAGGGCTGCATAGTCCATGGGGTCGCAAAGAATCGGACACGACTGAGCGACTTTCACTTTCATTAACATTTAGAGTCAGAAAGGATTTAGAGTCGGCAGAGGATCGCTGGAGCGGCTTGTTAACCAAATTGTTTTCGAGTCTACTCCCCTAATGCCTAGTGGACGC
>NW_011494865.1:2033641-2034127 GCF_000754665.1 Bison bison bison | reverse complement strand
CCCCTAAGGCCTAGGGGCCGCGGTCAAGCGGCTTCTCCAAGCCGCTTCGGTTTTCCCGTCTCTAAAGTGAGTACAGGATGCACAGACCGTTTTCCCAGGGCCGTGGTGTAGGGACGTGGTACCGTGGCGCACAGCACTTCACTGTGCAGGAAATGGACACTGGGAGAGAACAGTCCCTATGACTTATTTAGCATTCACTATGGGCCCAGAAGTTTACATCAAGGACCTCAGGTTAACCTTCAAAGCACCCCTGTGAGGTCAGTACTGATGCCACTGCAATTCCACAGATGTGTCTCAGACACGACTGCTGTCACCAACATAGCTCTTTTAAGCTCCCGGAACCAGGCAGTGACTCTCCGCAGCCCGGGGATGCTTTAGGGCAGCGCTGGGTTTAACCAGCGTAAGAGCAGCCGGACACCTAGCAGTTGTGCCTGCGCAGACTCAGTGGACGGACGGGCGTAAGCGGGGCGAGCACGTGGCACCGGT
>NW_011494865.1:2011591-2033072 GCF_000754665.1 Bison bison bison | reverse complement strand
CACCCCACCCCGGCCCGGCGCCCCTCGGCCGGGCCGGCGGCGCGTGACCGGTTTGGGGGCCTCAGAGTCGAGGGTCGAAGCGGCCTCCGGAAGTCGGGCCTGCCTTTGCCCCGGCCGGTGGACTTGACCCTCCCGCCTGCCTCATGCGGCCCTGCCCGCCGCTTTCTCTTCTCGCCGGCCAGCGAGCCCTCAGGCGAGGCTCTGAGCTGCTGCCCGGCGCTCTTCCTACCATTTTCATACCGAGGAAAGGTGGGCCAGGTTCTGATGTGCTTGTCACGTGTTGGGATTTCTTGGGGGTGCATCCGTGACTTTTGCCCATGCTGTAGGACCCTTATTTATCACCCATTTTATTTCCCTATGCCTCGGGTAGGCGTAGACGACCACTAGCGTCCCGGACGTTGAGAATTCATGCACTCATGGATCTAACGATTATTTATCCGTACTTACTGTATGCTGACGGCTCCTCGAGGGTGTGTGATGAATATCAGAAGTCCCTGTTCTCCATTCCAGTGGTTGGTATACAGGCAGTAAACGAGTAACCTTAACATAATCTTAAAGGATTTCAGTAAGTGCTGTGCAGGGAATAGAAGCAATGAGGGTGGGGCTTAAGGACCTTCCCTGGGGAGCTACATTGGAGAATCACCCAAGAAGGGGAAGGGGCTAGCACTGGGGAGATCCGGGGGAGGGGGAATGTCCAGGGTAAAGGAAACAGCAGGTGCAAAGGTCCTGGGGCTGGACAAGACTGGTGGACTGGTGTTTTCCTGAAACTGGGAGAAAGGCCTAGGCTGGAGCTAGTGGGTGGGGTGGGGGAGGGAAAGACAGTTAATGTGTCTTGCTTTGGAAAAGGACACCAGTACAAGTTTTGCTTTATGTTTTAGCGTGTCCAGTGTGTTTTCGTATTTTAGTGTGTCCATAGTGTGTCTCCTGGGACTCCAGTTTATTAGTTTGTGGTGCCACTGACCGGCATAGCGGCCATTGGGAAGATTTCAACTTGGAACAATTTTATGGAGTCTGTTTAGGACAATATATGACCCCTGTTGTCAAAGAGATGTCAAAAGATTGGAGATTTTAGTAGAAAGAAGAAATTATAATAATTATTGCTGATGAATTAGGAGATGGGGATTGACATATATACGCTGCTGCTGCTGCTAAGTCGCTTCAGTTGTGCCGACTCTGTGCGACCCCATAGACGGCAGCCTACCAGGCTCCCCTATCCCTGGGATTCTCCAGGCAAGAACACTGGAGTGGGTTGCTATTTCCTTCTCCAATGCAGGAAAGAGAAAAGTGAAAGTGAAGTTGCTCAGTTGTGTCCGACTTCTAGCGACCCCATGGACTGCAGCCTACCAGGCTCCTCAGTCCATGGGATTTTCCAGGCAAGAGAACTGGAGTGGGGTGCCATTGCCTTCTCCAATATATACGCTAATATGTATAAAATAGGTAATAATGAGAACCTGTTGTACAGCACAGAGAACTCAACATAATGCTCTCTGGTGACCTAAATGGAAGGGAAATCCAAAAAGGAGGGGATCGTGGATACATATGGGCTTCCCAGGTGGCTCAGTGGTGAAGAATCCACCTGCCAGTGCAAGAGATGCAGAAGATATGGGTTTGATCCCTGGATCAGGAAGATCCCCTGGAGAAGGAAATGGCAACCCACTCCAGTATTCTTGCCTGGAAAATCTATGGACAGAGGAGCCTGGAGGGCTGCAGTCCATGGGGTTGCAGAGAGTTGGCCATGACTGAGCAACTGAGCATGTGTGCACACACATGGAAGTATATGTATGGCTAATCCACTTCGCTGTGTAGCAGAAACTAACACAACATTGTAAAACAACTATATCCCTAATTGAAAAAAAAGTCATATAGTAAAAAAACTAAACAAAAAACCTTGTTGAGCATTTGCCATTGTGCCAGGTGCAGCCTGCCAGCTGGGTTTCTCAGCCTTGGTACTGTTGATATTTTGACTCAGATAATTCTTGTGGTAGCGGGCTGCCTTGTACGTTCTGAGGTGTTCAGCGGTATCCCTAACCTCTACCTACTACCTGCTCTAACCCGCCACCCCCCACAATGTGACAGTAAGAAATGTCTCCAGATCGTACCTGATGTCCTCTGGGGAACAGAGTCACCTGTTTGAGAACTACAGATTCCATGAATGCATTTATTTATTTAACACGTGACCTGAGAGCCTGTTGTGGATCACTTAAGTTCACCTAGTAAAGTCTGGAGAGAGATACACACACACACACACACGCATATATATATGTTCTTACCCTTGCAGTTTACACACGAAGGAGTGGAGCTTTGGCCATGTTGCAAAACTTGCCCCAGTTCACTTCCACCTAATAAGTGGCTGAGCTGGAATTTGAATCCTTTATTGTCAGAAATCAGGCTCTTAACCGTGTTCTGTGTCACGTCCTACACAAGGGAATTACACAAAGTATTTTACAAGGTAGAATATGGCAATGTGGTATTCGAGTTCAGATGAGGAAGAGAGGTTCTCTCTCCTCCAGGGGTGGACAGCTTGCTTGTATCAGTTTGTCCATTTATAGCAATAAAGTGTAGTATTTTCTCTGAGAGAACAAGACTTAGTAGATATGAAAGTCCTTTGAGATTTCAGGAAGTGTAAATCCAGTTAATGGAGCAGGCTGAGTGAGATCCCACCTGCTTCAGGCAAGGAGAATGAGCCAGTGAACAGCCTGTTTGCCTGTCCAGCTTCTTTCTGTGCCACAAATTTGATGGTCTTTTAATAGACTCAAATTGATTTTTTATAATCTCCTTTGATTGAATGGTGTCATGATACTGCTTTATTGTTCTACAACTGACTCTGACATTTCTGCCACTCTTTTCCTATTTTGCTTTTAAGATCTTGTGTGTTAATGAGGACAGAGGCTTAAAGGAGAGTAGAATTTTTTTTTAAGTTATTTTTTATTAATAGCTCCAGACCTGAAATAAGACAACCCCCTTTAGTGTCTTATTGCTTATTTTTTAAAAAAGAAAAAAGGTTGATTTGGGATTGAAACACTATTAATAATTAGTTGTACATTTCTGAGCACTTAATCTCTGTCCTAGCTGCCTTTCTATGCATTGAATGTCCATGACTTCATCCTTTCCTTTTACCCTGCTTTGTGGGTGTGTTTTTGTGGGGGAAAAGTTATAAGTATGTCTTTGGGTGTCTGTCTCTGTTATCTCTGTTGTTCAGTCGCTCCGTCATCTCTGACTTTTTGGGACCTCAGGGACTGCAGCACTCCAGGCTTCCCTGTCCCCCATTATCTCTCTCTGTGTATATATTCATTTTGCTTTATTTTGTTTTGTAAGCTCAAAGCTGCCTCAGACCCTCTTTGGAAGGAGGTGTAGAGCATGATTCTCGTATAGAAATTGGGAGTTGCGACAGGACTTCCTTGTTTGCAATCAGCTCTTTGAGTTTTTTGGTACCTGAGACTTTGGCTTCAAAGCTGCAGGAAATCTTTAATCTCCATTTAGTTTCTCAAAAACAGTAGCTAATTTAGGAGTTAAATGGCGACTCATGAATGCTTCTGTTGGGGCAGACACATACGGGTTTCTCTGCCCTGGTTAACGTTTGCTTTCTGACGGGCCACGGGCTTGTCTGGCTTGTTTACTTGAGGAGCTGGCTCATCAATAGTACTAGGCTGATGATTGTCCTTTGTTTGATTTGTCACAGACCTGCATTTTCCTTCCGTTTGCGTATTTAACTCTTACCACCAAATTTGAAGAGTAGAAAAATAATACCTCCAAGACTTTTGGACTTGCTGAGAATGTGTCAGCTTGCCTCAGGGCCTTGCCTCTGGGTGACTGCCTCCCTGTCACTCACATCTCAGCTTAAAAGACACCACCCTGACCACCACCCCATGGAGGAGCTTCCAGGTGCCCTGCCACATTTCCGTGTTGACTTCTCCAGCGAGCATGTTCATTTTGTATGGTTTTATGTCTGTTTACAGGTTTGCTTGTTTGCATGTCTTCTTCCCTGAGAAAGGAAGCCCCTTGAGAACAGGTCCCTGCTCCTGTAGCCTTAGTTCCTATACAGCAGTGCCTGAAGTCCAGTAACATTTGCTCATTGAACTTGTTTTTTTGAATTATTGTGTAAGTGACCGAGTTTTTGGGGTTATGAAGATGTTTTACTTAGACAAAGCTCCCTGATTGCAGAGTTAAAATATTAGTGTGAGTGTGTAAATTGGAGATTTGCTCTGACTTTTAACAGCAATACTTTATGATGTTAATAATTTTTGGTTAAAATGGGGAAGCAATATATTTAAAACTGTCTTAATTCAGGAAGCTGACACCTTCTAGATGTAGAGAAGGGTATGTACTCTTTTCCTCAAACTAAATGATCCAAGGCTCTTAAGAGTAGCTTTGGTCTTGGGTGTTTGTATGATTTCTTTCTTTTTTTTTTTAATTTATGTATTTGTAACTGAAGGATGATTGCTGCACAGTATTGTGTTGCTTTCTGCCGTACATTAGCATGAATCAGCCACAGGTACACATACGTCCCCTCCCTCTGGCGCCTCCCGCCCCGCCCCACGCCTCTGGGCTGTCACAGAGCACTGGGTTGAGCTCTCTGCGTCACACAGCGTTTGCACACTGGCTGTCTATTCTACATACGGTGACACAGGTTTCAGTGTTACTCTCTCAATTCATCCCACCCTCTCCTGCCCCCACTGTGTCACAAGTGTGTTCTCTATGTCTGTGTCTCCATTGCTGTCTTGCAAACAGGCTCATCAGGACCATCTTTCTAGATTCCATATACATGTATTAATATATAGTATTTGTTTTTCTCTCTCTGGCTTAACTTCACTCTGTATTATAGGCTCTAGGTTCATCCACCTCATTGGAACTGACTCAAAATGCATTCCTTTTTATGGCTTTGAATAATATTCCGTTGTATTACACTACAACTTCTTTACCCATTCATCTGTCAGTGGACATCTAGGTTGCTTCTGTGTCCCATTCCTGGGCATATACCCTTGAGAGACCATAGCTGAAAAAGACACATGTATCCCAGTGTTCATTGCAGCACTATTTACAATATCTAGGACATGCAAGGGCTTCTCATAGCTCAGTTGGTAAAGAATCTGCCTGCAGTGCAGGAGACCTGGGTTTGATTTCTGGGTGGGGAAGATCCCCTGGAGAAGGAAATGGCAACCCACTCCAGAATTCTTGCCTGGAGAATCTCATGGACAGAGGAGCCTGGCAGGCTACAGTCTGTGGAGTCGCAAGAGTCAGATTCGACTTAGCGACTAAACCACCACAAGGACGTGGAAGCAACCCAGATGTCTGATTTCTTTTTTGGTTCTAAGTATCTGTCTGCTGCATATCTCAGAGCTGGTGGCATGTTCCTACCTGTTTCTCCATCCTGCTACTTTGCTATATACTGAGAGACCAGAGTTCAAAGTTCATTTGAACACATTTAAAGTTAGAACAGAGTTCTAGAATCATGCCTTGCAAAGCAAATGGACCTTCTGACATTTTTGATTCAGATTAATAATATATGTCTGTATGGATTTAATTTGCTGTCACATATATTCAAATGAGGTGAGTAGGGTAGGTTTGTTCATTTCACACATTACTGACCTTTGCAGTACTGAGAGCTGCAAATCCAGTGAGGATTTATCAGTGAAAAAAAGAGCCAGGGTTGTTACCCTTATGGAGTTAATAAACAGGTAAATAAGTAAGTCACAGATTATGGTGAGGGCTGTTGAAAGCAACTAATAGGAACCTGAGAGAAGAAAAAAAAATTGGGAGAATCGTCGGAGCAGTCCTCACCAAGGAGGTGACCCATCAGCCAAAGTTTCTCATCAATGCCATTGTACTATAATTTACGTTTGGTAAAATTCACATATTTTACATATGTAGGTCCATGGCTTTTGGCCAGTGTAGCCACCGCTACCCTTTTAATTCCTTGTCCCCAGAAACTTTCCTCAGCACTCTCTGCAGTCAGTCTTCCTTGCTCTACTTCCAAGTCCAGACCACTGCTGATGTGATGGATTTCGTTATAGACTAGTTTTGCCTGTTACGGAATTTCATGTCAATGCATTCGTATTATATGTATTCTTTAGTGTCTGACTTCTTTCAGTGTATTTTGAAATTCATCCAGTTATAGCATATATCGGTTTGTTGTCTTTTAAATTACTGAGGAACATTTAATTGTAAGAACACACAAATTAGTTTATCCTTTCACCTAATGATTTATTACAGCTTTTGTGCTTACTATGTATGTAGTTTATCTTTTCCCATCCCTGTGGTTTCATGCTATGTCTTTATGTTTAAAATGCTTTTAGACAGCATATGGTTGGGTTTTGCTTCATTATCCAGCCTGGCAATCTCTTCCTCTTAATTGGGTGGTTTAGTCCTTTTATATTTAATGTAATTGTTGATATGGTTGGGTTTGTGTTTACCAGCTGGCTGTTTGTTTTCCATTTATACTTTCTGGTTTTTCTTCCTCTCTTGGTCTTTTTTCTGCTCACCTTCCTGCCCCATCCCTCCCCCCTAACCTGGTACCCCATGGTCTTCGGGAATCTCAGTTTCCCAACCAGGGACCAAACCCAGGCCCTCAGCAGTTTGAAAGCATGGAGTGTCAACCACCGAACATCTAGGAAATTCCTTCTTTTGGGTTAATTGAATTTTCGTAGGGTTCCATTTTTATTTCCTCTCTTGGTTTCTTAGCTAAGCTTCTCTAATGGTTTTATACTCTTTTAATCCAGATGTGTGGACAGCTCAAGAGTGTTCACTGGGGCCCTTTAACCTGGTGGGATGCAGCTTCGGCACAGACCTTGTTGTCTTGGCTCTGGCCACTTGTTTAGTTTTATTTTCTTTCTTCCCCTGACCTTCTGTGAATCTTAAGTACATACTTAGGAAACCTGTTTTCCAGTTAAATGGGCAGTTGCTTTGCTATTCATCTTTATTAACCTTTGGATCATGATGCATAATGGAGACATCTACATTATTATTACTTTTACCTGAGTGTCCCAAGTACAGGCCAGCCACAGCTAATGAACTTAATGTGAGTGGGCTGTGAGCATTTCCCATGCCTCCTAGTGGTGCCATGCTGCTCCCCCCTCTTGATTTTGAGCAAGCTCACTGGTGGCTCTGAAACCCTGGACATCAGTGGCTTGTGGAGAGCAAGGCTGCAGAGAGATAAGGATGGAGTCTTTTGGGTCCGGGAGGCAAGAGTCCGAATTATTCAGACACTCTTCTCCTGTGCTCTCCCCTGCCCTTCCACCCCACACCCGGGGCAGACAGTGTTAGAGAATGTTTTTAACATGTCATTGAGTCTTGTCTTGCATTCTCTCAGTCAAATCTTGCCTTCGCTTAGCACAAAGTACTGCTTTTATCCTCCAGGCCAGTGTTTGGGGAAGTCCCTTTTCTTACTTAAGAGAAGACTTTTCTTTTAAGCTTTGTTCTCTTTCTACACAGAGCTGTTGTTAGAAGAAGATAAACTAAAAAACTTGTGTTTGCTCTTTTTTTAGTCGAGCAAAAGATGTGATAATTCCAGCAAAGCCACCTGTCAGCTTTTTCTCCTCGAGGTCTCCGGTTCTTGACCTCTTCCAGGGGCAGCTGGACTACGCAGAGCACATTCGCCGGGATTCGGAGGTGGTGCTGCTATTCTTCTATGCTCCGTGGTGTGGCCAGTCCATCGCCGCCAGGGCTGAAATTGAACAAGCAGCGAGTCGGCTTTCAGACCAGGTAAGGTGGGCATTCAGCCTGACCGTCAGATGACTGGCAGGCCAGGCGCAGGGCAGGTTCTCCCACAGAGACAGCTTTCCCAGACGGCTGGTTTTGCCAGGGTGAAGGCCAACAGCCTTATTTCGAGCCTAAATCGTAAAGCCCCTGTGAGCAGAGGCTTTCTGATTGTGCTTGTCATAGTTGGTTAGAGGCAGGAGTGGGAGGAGATGCCACGTTTTCTCGTGATGAGGCCAGTGCTCATCTCAGGGTGCCAGGTTGTCTGGTTTCAGTGGGGAGACTGAAAATCCTCATTGAATGTACTGTTAACATTTGCTGGTTAGTTGTTTTACGTAAGAGAAATTTATGTGTCATGATTACAGTGTTACTAGGCAGACCTTTCAAATACCTAGACCATAGCTACATTCAACAAAAATTTAATGAACGCCACCTTCACGCTTGGTAAGAGGGATGTATAGACAATTGATAAATAGGCCTTCTGTCTGGCAGTGGTTTTCAATCCAGTGGATCCCAGTTGACCTTTATAAAACAAGTATTTTTTGATATCCCTTTTTCTGTCCTCAGAAGGTATTCATAGATGATAAAACTCCCCTATACATATAGTTTCAGTGTAGCCAATCTAATGCACTAATTATAACATAAAGATAAAGGGAAAAAGAAAAGTGGTATATAATTAAACATGTGTTTTAGTATGTAAGTGCTGTGGTAAGTTAGGTCCCTGTACCTTTATGTAGAACCACTATGAGTTATAAATGCAGGAACAGTTACAAACGCAGCCTCATAAAGTAGGATATGTTGGCCACACAGGGGCCACGAGGGCATTGCTCTCAGTGACTTGATTTTTCTAAATGGTGAACAGCTCTTGGTAAAGTTCTGAGCCGACGAAAGTCCTTTTTGCCCTCAATTAAACAGATGTTGCCTTCTTGAGAAATTCAGTGAACAGAGAAGCCATGCTTTGGATTGACATATATAAAATGGAGTCAAGATCTGAGTTTAATAATAATAAACAGGTTTCCCTCCACATCAGTGTTTGGCAGGACGTTTAAAACTGCTCTGGGGGATATGGAGGATCGTTCCATGTGCAGAGCAGCTTGGAGCACTGCAGACTTCAGGGCCACGGCCCCTGCCCACCACATGCCCTCTAGCACCCACTGACCGATGCAGTCAGCCAAAAAGCATCCCACAGGTTTCTAAGAGGCTGCTGTCCAGACCCACTGATCTGGGGTGACTTGTGGTACAGTCCAGTTTCAGAAGTTCATTTAGAACTCTCAGTCGGATTTTCTTAGAAACAATGTTATAAATGTTGGCTAGACTTCCTGCCCAGCCTAGCAAAACCTTTTTAATTAAGTTATACCCCTGAGCTTGATGCTAAGTACTGTATAAATACATTGATTTTTGTATTGATAGCATTGATTCTCAGGGGGTTGTGATTTTGTGTTCCAGCTTTGGACCCATGGAATCAATCTATTCCTTGTCTCCCCACAACCCTCACCCCCCCACCCCCCCACCCTCCTACCCACCCCACCCCGCCCCCACCACGCCACAACTCCCCTTAAGAATGGCTGATAGTAATCAAGCTGGGGACACTTGTGGGAAGAAAATAACCCTAAGGGAGCTCTGGGAGGCAAGCTTAAAGAAGTCACCCCTTTGTAAGTCATTCCTCATTTAGAGCACTTGTGGGAAAATGTGAGTCTGTTGTATTTTAGGGTAAGTGTCAACTACTTGTTATATTACTGCCAGCCTAAGGAATATGTCCTTCAGAGTGACTGTAGGGATTGCGTGCTGGTGTGCAGGCCCCTGCTCCTTAGAACAGCCCTGCAAGCTGATGCTGGTTGCCCTGAAGCACGACCTTGGGTTTAGAGGGCAGAATAGTTTGTTAAAGGCTGCAGGACAAGTGGTGGAGGTTACAGTGCCATCCATAGCTGATGCGCTCTGCCTTCTTTCAGAAAAAATTTCAGCTCCTTCTAAATTGAGAGCTTATTGTTCTGTGTTCTCAGAAGGGAAAAGGAGTGGATTTATTTTTGAAAACAGGCAAAAATTTCTGGAGCCACATTACTTAATAAAATTAGCAAATGTGGTAGATTGTGCCCTTTTTTGAGGTGTCAGCCTTGGTAAAGGTACTGTTAAAAAGTATAGGTAGAGTATAAAAGGAGTTCTGGAGAGTTTACATTAAGTTTTGAGTAGTACTGCTCTCTGGTCAGTATAAGGCATCTGAAAGTGACTTTTCATTTGTAGTCTTCATATTTTTCAGTACTTTATTACAAAGATTTTTAAACATATAATAGCAAAGGTGAGCTGTGTCTGCCACTTAACGTCTAATAACATTAGGCTTGTTTTATCATGTATCTATTCATCTTGTCATCCACATAATCAGTGGTTCTCAACTAGAGGCAGTTTTGTCCTCAGGGGACTTTTGGGACGGACTGGAGAGATTTTGGGTTGTCACTGCTAGAGAGGGGAGGCCAGGGATCCCGCCACATCTGACATCCACTGTGTGCCCTCCTCACCCCTGCCCCCCAGCAAAAACAAACAGCAGCAAAAAACCTGTATCAGTTCATGCTCAAAGTGTCGGTAGTAGCAAAGGTGAGAAACTGCACCTAACTATTAATCCATCCCATTTTGGGTACAGTTCAAAGTAAATTTCGGGCACTGGGATACGTCTCCTTAAATACTTCAGCATCTGCCTATAAATACATATTTAATCCATATTTTTGCTCTCTGATAGTATATTTTAGAGCATAGTTCTAGTCATCTATTATCTTTATTGCTTTTCAATATCATTATTAAAAACGGTCCTTTGAAATTTTTGGTATGTCAGCTGTAGGTAAGATTGTTTTTATTCTCAGATTCTCAGTTTGACTATCAAAAGACATATCCTACTGGTAAGTTTTAGTATAATCATGCTTAGAAAAAGTTATTTGGTGTCATTCACTTCAGGATTTGGAGCAGTTCATTTTCCTCTTGGACCAGACTGTAAAGTATTCAGAGTCGCAGCTGGACACTAGAGTCTTTCTTTGTCCTTGTCAGGGTAAATGATGCCCTTCTTTGAATACCCAAAACGATTTTTTTAATGCTTTCTGTTTCAGAGAGGGATTGTTTCATTTCTATTATTTTGTTTTTTAAATCTTGGTGATTTTTCAGTTGTTATTTATAGTCATTTGAAACCTTCTTTGACTTGCAGGTGTTGTTTGTCGCAATTAACTGTTGGTGGAATCAGGGGAAATGCAGAAAACAGAAACACTTTTTTTATTTTCCTGTAATATATCTGTATCATCGGAGGTAAGAACTTTCAAGTAGTGTTTCTAATCCAATTCAGTTATCAGTTTCAAAGTGAATTTTTGTTTTATCCTGTTTAAAAGTATCCACTATAGAAAATTGAGAAAATAACAAGCAAAAATAAGTAAATAGAAGGATCTGTGATTTATCAACCATCCATAATCACTATGTGTTTTGATTTATATTCTCCTGTGACTGTACATATCCACACCCCCCTTTTTTAACTTAAAAAATGGGATCATGTATTGATAGTAGTAATATCTCCTCAACTGCTTTTTTTGTGTGTGAACATTTTTCCATGTCATGACATATTCAGTAGCATTGTTTTCCTTGTACTGGTTACTCCGCTGTGTGGCTGTATGTTTCAAATATTATAGAAGTATTTTATGGAATAAAAATGTACTAAAGTCCTTATCCCGTTATCTAGCAGCATAACATAGTCAGGAGGATATCTAACATCTTTTCAAATTGGGAAGAAAAAACTACAAGTCAGCAATCCTATAATGTATCATTCTGAAATCCAGAGAGCTTTGAAGACCTGAGAGAGAGAGTTCCATGAACATCGTCCCCAAATGCATTCATTTGGCCTAAAGTACCAGGAGGCCACCCATAGTCTTTGTACCACATCAGGTGCCTCTGTACTCACTTTGCTGCAGAAATACTGGTGTTTGACTTTGGAGAACTGCCCGGGCCTTGCTCTGGGTTGTTTAGTTGGTCAGTTGTGTCCGACTCTTTGTGACTATGGACTAGCCCTCCAGCCTCCTCTGTCTATGGGATTATCCCAGCAAGAGTACTGGAGTGGTTTGCCATTTCCTCCTCCAGGGATTGAACCTGTGTCTCCTGTGGCTCTTGCGTTGGCGGGTGAATTCTTTACCACTGAGACCCCTGGGAAATCCCGCTGTGGATGTTAGGTCTAAAATCTGACTTGAAGGATTTTAGAGACAGAAGATGAAATTCTGGGCTCTGTTCAGTGTAATTGGCTTGAAGTTTGTTACTGAAGGGTTAAGAAGAGTTGACCAGTAAGAACTTTACTTTTTAGGCTTTATTGCTATACCATGCTATGTCACTTCAGTCATGTCCGACTCTGTGCGAGTCGGCCCCATAGGGGCCCCACCAGGAGCCCCACCAGGCTCCCCCGTCCCTGGGATTCTCCAGGCAAGAACACTGGAGTGGGTTGCCATTTCCTTCTCCAATGCATGAAAGTGAAAAGTGAAAGTGAAGTCACTCAGTCGTGTCCGACTCTTAGTGACCCCATGGACTGCAGCCTACCAGGCTCCTCCGTCCATGGGATTTTCCAGGCAAGAGTATTGGAGTGGGGTGCCGTTGCCTTCTTCGTTAGGCTTTATTACCTCCCTCTAAAATTCTTGGGCCTTAATCAGTGCAGATTTATTATAGATATCACCAGACTGTCATGTGTGGATTATCTGTCCCCTTCCAGCACATTCCTGTGTCTCTAACATAAAACTTGTGTGGCTCAGAGTGTTGTTTCTCAGGAGCTATTAAATAGTATTTGGGCAAAAACACA
Source organism: Bison bison bison (assembly GCF_000754665.1). Lineage (NCBI taxonomy): Eukaryota > Metazoa > Chordata > Mammalia > Artiodactyla > Bovidae > Bison > Bison bison. Next base: position 2,020,576 of record NW_011494865.1, on the reverse strand, counting down.
CATTCCTTCCCCATCTCCACCCTCAAATTTCCCTCTGGGTATAAACACAGTTTCTCTGAGTAACTTTCTGATGGTCACTTCTATTTTTTTAAGGTAAGTATGTGGTGTTATATTAATATTTGAAAGTTCTAAACCTCGGTAATGTGTAATGGGCGATGAGCTTGCCCTGAAGAGATCCCTGTGTGTCTTTTTTTGGAAATAGGGTGCAGATGGTTAGCAGGGAGTGTAGGCCTTGCAACAGTGTGTACCCAAGCCTGCTGCCCAAAGGTAGACTTAGCTCGATGTGACATTAAAATCACAAGAGTTCCCTTGAATTGAGTACAAATGTCATTTCAGGTTATGTGGGTGTGCAGCACTGTCTTACACTACTGGTTTTCTTAGTTTTATAGAAAGATTGAAAGGACATGAAAGGAACGTCAGAGATACTTAGTCCAGCCCTCTTAGTTTACAGATGGGGAATCTGAGGCTGCTATACCTTAAAGTGCCTGCCCCTCCTCTTGGCCTGTTAAACCTTTACTTGTTTGAGTTGGTTCAGAACCATTAATACTCATTTCAACATCTACCATTCCCGTTGTACCAAAAAATAAAGTGCTACGGCAGAGACACCCAAAAGGTAGCCTTTTTGTATTCTGTGCTGTTTGTGTTACAGCTTAACTAGTAGTAGCTACCTATAGAAATTAACAGGCTTTCCTGTTTTGTGAGAGCAGACTCCGTTTTTTTGTCTTGTTTTACTGCCAGTCACAAAGGCAGTTTAGGAAAGGCTCTGAGGCAGGAAGTAGTTTTCCCAAAACACTCTGTGCAGAATTCAGCTCCCCTCAGTCAGCTTGTCCGAAAGCAGTGGCCATGGTGTGCTGGCAGAACGTGCTGTACGACCTGCATCTGGGGATCTTCTCATTACACCTGATCCCTGGGACCCTTGTAACACGGGACCTGGGAACCTCAGCAGAGCCTGATTTGCGTGAGTGGATGAGGTTTCCAGGTCCCTTGCCCACTTTCTGCTAAGCAAAATAAGTTATCAGATGATTTTTTTGATTTCTTCCTTTAAATTAAAAATTGGTGGTGGATGATAGGGTTGGTGGTGGTAGTAATTTAAAAACAAAATTAGTTAGCAAATGAATTGTAGTAAGTCTTGAATCCATAGAGTCGCTGACCCAGTGTCTCCACTGTGTGTAGAATGCTATTTTTACCTCTTTCTGCTGATGTTCCTCTGTCTGCTGTCATATTCTGCAGTGCACACTGAAGATTGTTTATGTCATCACATTATATGTATGTGTATGTGTATTAATTTCTGTTATCATATATTAATATTGTGATCCCCATTTACGTAGTTCTTTTCTATGCTCTGTTGTTGCTGTTAACAGGACACTTGGTGTCAGTTTTTATTCAGAGAGAAGAATGGGTATAGATCTGCTGAATTTCGCCGTACTCCCCCATCCTTGCCACATACCATCCAATTATATTTGAGCAATGTCTGTTGTGCAAGAGTGAAGAAAGCCTTGTGAGCATTCTGTTTAGCTTAGGAGGGTAACTCGGTGTTGGCAGTATTGCTTATCGGTACTAAATCAAATTCCTGTGTGTCCCCAAGCACAACTGCCTGAGAAAACAGGGAAGATCATTTGTACAGTTCCCTGACTTCGTATCTTCATATGATTTTTTGTTGTAATAAAGTTTTAAGTATGTTTAAGGTTTATTTAGTGATCCTTTGTGTAAGTGCCTCTGAGAATATTTAATGACTACTTTGTAGTAGGCCAAGGACCAACTGCTCAACTTGTTCCTAATTTCACGGTGACTTGAAAAGGAAAGTGTACCCCTTCCCCCGCCTTTCTCCCCTCCCCCACCCCGCAGCAGAATTGTGTAAAGATCCTGGAATCCTTTGGCATTTGGTCAGTTTTCATAGTTGCCTGTTTATTGTTTTTTATAGCAATGTTACTGTGAGAATTAATTTTTTTTCAGAGACTAGAATGAACTTTGCTCTGAAATTCAGTTTGCAGAATTAATTTCATATTAAAAAGTAATGGCCAGTTGTACCTCCCCTCACATAAAATGCTTGCTCTTAATTAGGCCTCCAGTTACCCTCTTGAGACAAGGAAGGCTACTGACATATGAACCAGTTGGGATCCTAAAACAAGACATTTTCATTTTGTGGTGTTGATGATTTCAGTTACATATTACAGGTTTAATGCATGATGTATTTTTATTTTTTATTTTTATTTTTTTGGTACTAGTTTTGGACCAATCGAATACAAAGGCCCCATGAGTGCTGTTTACATTGAGAAGTTTGTCCGCCGAGTGATGAAACCACTTCTCTACATCCCATCTCAATCAGAATTACTAGATTTTCTCTCAAACTACGAGGTACCTGTCTTTCCTGTCTTCTCCCATTTCCTCAGGCTTCACTGGGTTGCATTGGATTGTTTTTATTAGAAGAGTCTTTATACCTCCTGATTTGCAGCAATTAAAAGATCACATTATAGGTAAGCCCCAACTAAATGCTTTTGGAGATACTTAATTATAGGGATGATTTGGCCAAGTGAGTTTTTAGAGAACAGAAAACTTGTGAGTACTATTTTTTATTGGGGAATTTTAAACAAACTTTCAGTTTGTCTCACGATTAACTTAGAGTATGTAAGGATTCATTTACAATTTACATGCACTTGTGGATTCTAAATAGAAGATGACACAGCACTTCTGGGCGTCCCAGGTGGTGAAGGTGGTAAAGGACCCACCTGCCAGAGCAGGAGACATGAGATGTGGCTTCGATCCCTGTGTCAGGAAGATTCCCTGGTTTGGGAAGATCCCCTGGAAAAGGGCACAGCAGCCCACTCCAGTACTCTTGCCTGGAGAATCCCATGGACAGAGGAGCCTGGGGGATATAGTCCATGAGGTCGCAAAGAGCCGGACACGACTGAAGGGACTGAAGCGCATAGGACATAGATTTCTAAAAATTGTATATGATGCTGACAGCACTTTACTGTGAGATACCTGGTTTTCTTGTAAGTTGTAGTGTAGTTTTTTTTAAAAAAAGCTAGGAATATGTTCTTTCTGTTTTATTAAATGTGTAAAACTGTCAAGGTTTATTAACAGAAAGTTTCCTAACATGGCATCTCAACTGTTTTCCTATTGCCAGTAAACCCCTGATGGATTATTTTGTTGGGGTCCTCAATGCGTGTTCAGGACAGGTTGTTATTGAGAGACCAATATAAATCTTAAAATAATCTCAAAAATTATAAAAATAGTTCCACAGAAAAATTCACTGGATCAAATGTAAAATCATACTTATGATGTTAGTCGCTGAGTTGTGTCTGACTCTTTTGGGACCCCATGGACCACCAGGCTCTATCCATGGAATTCTCCAGGCAAGAATACTGAAATGGGTAGCCATTCCATTCTCCAGCAGATCTTCCAACCCAAGAATCGAACCCATGTCTTCTGCATTGCAGGCAGATTCTTTACCATCTGAGCCTCTTGGTCACAGGTAAAAATGATACTTAGCTACAAGAAAATCAAGACTATAAGTGCCTAGTAGAGATAAGAAGCATAGGAACCCACCTGTCATACTTGAGAATTCAGTGACTGTCGTTTGGTTAGAAGTTGCCTTTTGCACTGTGTATGTTTTATATAGGTGGGATATGAATTTCTTTCCCCAGAACATCATTTACAGCTTTTTCCAGTTGTGTCAGAAACACTTTGTGTTAACTGTTAGCAGATTCTCTAGGCAGCAGTGTTCCTCTCCAGGTATTCTGCTTCTAGTTCCCAGATGTGCCTTAGGGTGAATGCTTCCTCCTACGTGGATAAAGGGTAGGTTTTCCTGGGAGGCTGCTGAGCAGGACCTACAGTGGGAGGCAGGGCACCTGGGCCCATCCCTCTGGCAGCGCCGACTGGGTCTGTGACTGGGGGCAGCTCACTCATCTGCCAGGCGTCAAGGTCCGGGAACAGGGTTTTCCTGAGACTCCTTTTGGTGCAGTGATTGTGCAATGAGGGTTTTCATGTAGATTTTCAATAGATGACAGTCAGTCACTGGGGTGGTCCAGCAAGACGGTGAAGAATCAGGACTCAGACAAACTTGAATCCAAACTCACCTCTGTCTTCTAAGCTATGTGGCCTCCAGCTAGTACTTAACCTCTTTATGCCTCCATTTTCTCATTGGTAAAACGGATTAAATGAGATTTTAAAAAGAAAATGCCAGGTAGGATGTAGTCATAATAAATGAAAATCTGTCAGTGAAAATTACATTGTGGAAAAATCCTGGATAGTTAGCACTACTGAGAGAACTCAAAATGCATAACATCTACTGGAATTCCCTACTTATATAAAAACCTTTTGTTTGTTTTGTAACTGAGATGATAAAAAATGACCTGTAGAGGCCAAGAGGTCTTCCTTCAGGTGAACTCTGTTGAGACTTCTGGGGAACATTGGGCCTGGATTGCTGCCCTCTGTTTTTCCCTTTACATTTTCACTCAGTGTCCTCTAGAAAGTAAAGAAATGGGAGAAGAGCTGCCCCAAAAGAGTGTGGAAAAAAATCGGAGATGATTTGGCTTTACAGAGCACAGAGACGTGGCTTTATGATTATATCCAGCTCTATGAGAGATTTGTGTACAGAGAGTTTTGAGCCAGTTCTTAAGCAGAGGTCACGTGATGAGATGGACTCAGCTTGGAGTGACTTCACTTTCACTTTTCACTTTCATGCATTGGAGAAGGAAATGGCAACCCACTCCAGTGTTCTTGCCTGGAGAATCCCAGGGACGGGGGAGCCTGGTGGGCTGCCGTCTATGGGGTCGCACAGAGTCGGACATGACTGAAGTGACTTAGCAGCAGCAGCAGCAGGACTCTACAGGGCTGGGTTTTAGCCCTGACATCTAGCTCTGACAGAAATCTTTGATTTCTGCGTTTTATGCAGATTTCTCATCTCTGAAGTAAGGGAGATGGCTCAGATAATCCCTCCTGTTTTGGCTTTGGTGAGTTTAGAGGTTGGAAAGAGGCAGACGAAAGAAGATGTATCATTTTTGGTTGGGAGAGTATTTTTGAAACTGCCTTTGAGCGTGTGTATCAGAGGCCTTTCTGACCCTTTTTTATTACTGTCTCTAAGATGTTTGTAGTGTCTCTGTAGTTGGATCTGCAGGAGAGAGACGAGGGCACAGCTGTGACTGAGCAGCAAGGATGATTCCTGACCTTGAGCTTCTCCATTCTTAGAACCCGCTTTTCAGCAGCAGCTTTCAGTGATGATGCTCCAAGTCTGATGTTGAGTTCACATCAGACTCGGTGTTGTGCCAGTGACATTACTCAAGTTGTTTGTTTGTTTTTGGCAGCCCACTTAATTAGAAAGGTGACAACAATGGTTAGACTGCTTTTAAGATGGGACCCAAGAGAGTGCTGCCAAGATGGAACCCTGTAGAGCTTCTCTTGGCCTTTCAAATGCCTCCTGAAAGCTGCAGATGGCTTTTATCTTGTTAGAATCATCTTTGCTGGGCTTCTGTTCACTGAGATGGAACTGTTGGGTTGGCAAGAGACAGTATTTGATTAATTGTGAAAGAATTTGGGAGTTGCGCCCAGCATGGTTTCAAATGGGAAGTCTTTTATCTTGTGAAACATACCAGATACTGCCTTAGAAAGAAGCAGTATCAGCTTCATTCACTCTCTGTAAGATAGCATAAAGACACAATTTCCTATCCAGAAATGAAACCACTGTCATGGTTTTGATAGTTGAATAAATAAAAAAGTTTAAAAGAATTTTTAGAGGCCTCACTCTGGACCATAATAAACTTTATAGGCATCCTTTAAATTAAGGTTTCTCAGCCTCGGCAGTATTGACATTTGGCATCAGATAATTCTGTGTTGTGGCGGGTTGTCCCGTGCTCTGCAGAATGTTTAGCAGCATCCTTGGCCTCCACCTGCTCATACCAATAGCACCGCACCTCCCCCTTACTTGTGACAAGCAAAAATATCCAGGCATTGTCACGTGTCCCTTAGGGGCACAGAATCATCCTGGGTGAGAACCGCTGTTCTGAATGATTGTTTCCTCAAATAAGGTCTTTAGGATGCCTCACAGGTCTTAGTATAAACACACATTTTTTCATATAGCACACAGAAAGCCGCAATCTAATTATTTCAAGTGTCTCTGCTTATCACAGTGTCAGTAGAGAGATGAAAATTAAGCAATGCCTTAACTAGAAACTTCTGGAGTGTTACGCGTGGGGAGCTAGAGCCTGGAGTGAGTTATTTTTCGTCTGTAGATGTCCCTGATGCTCAGCTTTTTACTCAGTTTGTTTGTACCACACCCTCCCCCCGCCCCAAAAAAGCATGCATCCTAAGTATGTTAAGGGTATTGCTGATTTAAAGAAGTCTTAGTGTGACAGATACTTGCTTTGATCAAATACGGATTTCAATATCAAATCTGTATTTGGATTACAATATCCAAATGTTGTCTTTACAAATACGGATTTCAATATCAAGTGTGTTTAATATGGATTGATAATTCCATGAAATTACAAATACGGATTTCAATATCAAGTGCGTTTAAATTTAGGTATACTAAAATTGGGCAGAAATAATTATTTAATGTTTCTGTGGCACTTCTAAGGTTTGTTAGGATGGCACTGCTTCTGTCTCTAGATGTGTCTGTGATGTGTTACAGGAATGCATTTGATAATTTCCTCCTCATTAAAAAAAAACCATATTGGTTACTTATAAGTTTGTCTCTAATCCAGGTATTTATGAATAGTGTAGATCATTGTAAGATTGTGTAGTGTTTATTACTTGGGCAGTGATGCTACTCTGCAATTAACAACATTCTATATTGACATAAACTTCATTATTCTGTGTATACTGCACTCTATTCACATATGCTTCTAATGCTGTTATAAACAGAAATACTCTAATTCTAGGTTGGTTTGAATTTTTACAAGTCCTATAGATGAATCCTTTTAAAAGCCTATTTCAGATTATTTGATAATTACCTAGAAGAGCAGAAGTTTTTAACAAATGGAGAAAATACATGTGTGTGTGTGCATGTATGTATACACATGTGTATATAGTTCTGACAGTGTCGCACGGCTTGCTGGTTCTTAGTTCCCCAGCCAGGCATCGAACCCACGCTCCCTGCAGTGGAAGCACCGAGTTCTAACCATTGGACTGCTGGAGAATTCCCTAACCAATATTTTATTTGACTTAGAATACATCAGACCTAACCAAATCAGATTGCTCATCATTCACCATACTTTTATGTTTGTAAAATATGACACTAAACCCAGATGCTATTTTTAGGAAAACAGTATTGCGTTTAATTTACTGAACATTGCAGAAAGACATTAAAGGGTGAGTATTGTAAGTGCTTGACTCTCTAAATTCTAAAATACCTTAGACATTATCAGCAAAGAATGAGTAAACTATGCTTGGGTAAGTGACCAGCAGTTTTCAAGTGCTTTTACTTCTGATTTTCCCAGCAGCCATGTGAGGTAGTTGAAAACTGTAGATCCTCTAAACAGATTAAGAAGATAAAGGTACAGAGAGGCAGAGAGGGTATGATTTACCCTAAGTGAGACTGGACTGCAGTCCAGGTCTTCTTCCCAAGATTCTTCCTTATATACAAAGGAATGATTAAAGTCTCTGATTTGAATTTTTACTATGTAACTAGAGGTTAAAACTTTGAATATTTAATTATTTTTGTGTCATTTTTGATCCTTCCTTCATGGAAGAAAAATTTTGAAATAAATCTTAACTTGACTGTAACTTTTTTTCCTTCATCTTTAATAATGGTTCTAAGAATAATTAGTGATAAAGGATGGGCTATTGACTTACTATTAAAGAAGCAAAGTTTTATTAATTGGGTCATTAGTATTTATTCTGTAGAACTGGGAGTGTTATGTGTATGAAAATCATAGGATTGACGCTTGGTAGAGTCTAGAATGTTCTTCCCAGATATGCACTAAAATCATACCTGACTTATAAATCATGAATGTAGCTAAAACTAAATGGACTTGCTGGTGGACACTGCAGGCAGAGATCAGGAGCTTTATGTCATCTTGTTGCAAACCATGTTAAGAAATTCTCCTTTCTTCATTTACTCTAATTGTATGATAAAATTCCTCTTCCTTGAAAGTTCTTTATAACTGTTTAAGAGACAGACAAGACAGTTTATTACTTGGAGACAGCATAGTCAGACATACCCGTGTCACTTTTATTTAGACATTAAGTTGATTGGAAAGGGAATAGGACTGAGTGTGGTAGTGTCACTTTCACAGTCACTAATTTTATGACTCCTCTGTCAGTAATTTGTCTTAAGTATCAGTAGCTTCTGTGTCAATATTCTTACTTTTTTATATTTTAAAGCATGTGACAGAATCATCTGATTTGTACCTTTCAGTCTACCACCAGATGCCAACAGTAAAACTCATATCTGTAACCAAAATCTTTTCAAAGTCTTTTCATGAATTTCTATAATTTATCTTTTTAAGAGCAGTGATTTAGCATATATCCATTCATTTATTCTTAGAAGTTTTGATAAATCAAGTTGTTTTAAATTTAAATAGGATAAGAGAACATTTGGAAGGTATTTGGAGGGAGAAGCAGGGCATTGGGTAAATTGCCAATTGACAGAAATCTGAGCACTTTGGAGACAAACCTAGAATGCTGCCTGGTATCTGCTGTTATCCTGTTGTTTGTTAGTAAAAGTGTTGTTTGTACTCTGATGTTGCACAAAGAAGTAGATACATAGTTCTGTACAACTTTAGCTTTACATTTTCTGCTGCTGCTGCTGAGTCGCTTCAGTCGTGTCTGACTCTGTGCGACCCCAGAGACGGCAGCCCACCAGGCTCCCCCGTCCCTGGCATTCTCCAGGCAAGAACACTGGAGTGCGTTGCCATTTCCTTCTCCAATAAATGTGAGTTAACATTAATTCGGAGAAGGCAACGGCACCCCACTCCAGTACTCTTGCCTGGAAAATCCCATGGATGGAGGAGCCTGGTAGGCTGCAGTCTATGGGGTCGCTAA
>NW_011494865.1:2008871-2011335 GCF_000754665.1 Bison bison bison | reverse complement strand
ATTGAGGAAAGCAACACATGGAGGTAACTGTTCTCATGGCCACTAGAGGGCGTGCGCACCATCTGCTGAAATTTATGCCACACTGCAAAGGGTGCTCACGTAGGAAAGACATTTTTATGCTTATGAGGTTGGGCTGGCCTCATATAAATAGCCCATTTAGCCTATTTCCAGCCTCATTATAGCAGGTACTGAATATACTGTACATCATGGAATGGAGTTGAAAACCCACAAACTGGGTTAGGGTATAATCTGGTACTCTTCGTGTTTTGTTCTTCACCATGAGAAAAAACTTCTGTTTTTTTAAGCCACCAAGTTTGTGGTGATTTGTCATGGCAGCCCTAGAAAGCTTAACACATGAGGTAATATCAGAAAACCATTGCTACAGACAGAGACAAGGGACAGGATGGAAATGAGAGCAGAGAGGGAGGTGTGAGTGTCTTAGAAGGCAGAGAAGACATCTCTGAGGATGCGACATTTGGACAGAGACTTAGAGTGAAGCCTGTGTGATGTGATCCATCCCTGAGGAAATTTGGGGAAAATGCTCCAGGAGGCAGGAACAGTGAGTGCAGAGGTCCTGAGGGAGGAATTGGATTTGGTGGGGCAGTGACTAGAGCCAAGGGGAGAGTGGTGGGAGTCGAGGGCACAGAGGTGTCTTGAGACTGCGGTGTGTCCTGATTACACCTTTGATGAGGTGGGCAGACGAAGGAAAGGGGAACACTAGCAGCTAGGTTCCTGCGGGCAGCCGTCCTGGCATCAGGGGGCACTGATAGAAATGCTGTGGCTGGACCCTAGGGTGGGACCACCTTTAGACACTGGTGGGCATCAGAGTGAGGAGCAACAGCGTGCATGCCAGCAGGCTTCCACCCCAACCTCAGCCCAGGGTCAGGCTGCCCCACCTGCTTGGCCTGCTCATCTGAAAGAGAGCCTCAAAAGTATATGAGGCAGGGGCCCCAGTGTCCGCTTTGAACCAGCCCCTGGGTTGATACGCAGCCCAGCAAACAAGGGCTGTAGACCTGGCACGATCGTGTATGTGGATAGGCATGTGTTTTGTTCCCCAAACTTCCCTTTTTGCAGGTTTAAGAACTGTGGAGGAAACTGAAATATATAATGATTTCTCAGATAACAGCTTTGGTTGGAGAGACATTGAAACTTTGGGGAAATGCTTGTGAAATTTATTTTACCTGAAGCATAACCAGAGCCAGTTTAATAACTTTTAAATGGTAATTTGCAATAGAAATAAACAGGTAATTGTCACTTTATTTCCTTTTTATTATTTTGAAATGTTTTAAGTGACGTTCTGAAACATGCCACTTTTCAAAATTTAATACAGACTGTCACACTACTATGAATATTTGAAAAATAGTACCTAAAATAGATAGACGTTGCCTGTTTCTTTAAAATAGATTGTATTTTATGATTTATGCAACTGTTAATCCTTTTATATGGTTGTTGAATTTTATGATCTTCATATTTTTGGCAGTAAAAAAGTAAAAATAATTTTACCAGTGGGTTTTTTGTATTGTTTGTGGAATTTCTTTGGAAATTTCAGTACCAGGTCTGAGAATAGAGGCTCCTTCATTCAAGCTGTGTAGCCCCTTGGGAAACCACAGCAGTGGTGCCATCAACAGGGATAAACCCTTACGCTGTTGAAAGGCCTGCAGAGGACCCCTGCGAATGGTTTAGCCTTTATTCGTTTTTAAAGGTTTAATCTGCATTTCTCATGAAGACATAGAATTCAGGTAGTTTTTATTTCCATTGAGGTGTGTTTACATAAACACACATGTAATTACATACCTGCATGTAAACAGATGCGTGTTTATGGGCCGTATGTCTTCTCCTATCACGGGAGAAGAGAGTTTGAAGCTCACTTGATATAGTTTTTGGCCATGAAACCTTTCTTAATATTTAGAATGAGTTTATTCCAATTGGTTTTGATTTAGGAGAGTGAAAGAAATTTAAATGGGTGTATTTTCTTTCCATCACTTTTCATTTTATCTTGTATTACCCAGTATTAACTTGACTGAAATTCCTGAAGGTCTTGTTTTCCTTTGTTCCTGGTATAAAGGCTGGTACACCGTCATCACATCAGTCGCTCAGTCATGTCCGACTCTTTGCAGCCCCATGAATCGCAGCACGCCAGGCCTCCCTGTCCATCACCAACTCCCGGAGTTCACTCAGACTCATGTCCATCGAGTCAGTGATGCCATCCAGCCATCTCATCCTCTGTCGTCCCCTTCTCCTCCTGCCCCCAATCCCTCCCAGCATCAGAGTCTTTTCCAATGAGTCAACTCTTTGCATGAGGTGGCCAAAGTACTGGAGTTTCAGCTTTAGCATCATTCCTTCCAAAGAAATCCCAGGGCTGATCTCCTTCAGAATGGACTGGTTGGATCTCCTTGCAGTCCAAGGGACTCTCAAGAGTCTTCTCCAACACCACAGTTCAAAAGCATCAATTCTTTGGTGCTCA
>NW_011494865.1:2008398-2008605 GCF_000754665.1 Bison bison bison | reverse complement strand
GTGCTCAGCCTTCTTCACAGTCCAACTCTCACATCCATACATGACCACAGGAAAAACCATAGCCTTGACTAGATGAACTTTTGTCGGCAAAGTAATGTCTCTGCTTTTGAATATGCTATCTAGGTTGGTCATAACTTTCCTTCCAAGGAGTAAGCGTCTTTTAATTTCATGGCTGCAGTCACCATCTGCAGTGATTTTGGAGCCCAG
>NW_011494865.1:1984642-2008298 GCF_000754665.1 Bison bison bison | reverse complement strand
TATTGATATTTCTCCTGGCAATCTTGATTCCAGCTTGTGTTTCTTCCAGTCTAGCGTTTCTCATGATGTTCTCTGCATATAAGTTAAATAAACAGGGTGACAATATACAGCCTTGACGAACTCCTTTTCCTGTTTGGAACCAGTCTGTTGTTCCATGTCCATTTCTAACTGTTGCTTCCTGACCTGCATACAAATTTCTCAAGAGGCAGGTCAGGTGGTCTGGTAGTCCCATCTCAAAGAATTTTCCACAGTTTATCGTCATCCACACAGTCAAAGGCTTTGGCATAGTCAATAAAGCAGAAATAGATGTTTTTCAGTCATAGGTTGGTTTAAAACATTAGGAACCCAAACAGTGTGTTATTCTACTTTGAGCCAATTCTGGATTGGCTTGTTGAAAACATTTAAAGAAATTTAGCAAAAAAAAAATCCTGTTTCAATAACTTTACTTTCTTATTTCCTCAGTTGTTTGGGAAATTAGTTATTTGTTGGATTTTTTTTTTATATTAATATTAAACATTGACTGTCTCGATCTCTACCAGAATGAAAAGCAATTTATTTAAAATGAAATCTTATTAGACTAAACAAGTGCTTTAGATTTGAAAGATAGTATGTTCCATTATAGATCAGAAATTTCCTTTTTTGTACAACATACTGATTTTAAACTTTACCAACAGGGTAAATTTCTATTTTACTATTTAGGTCTTTGTCCCAATGATCACATCAGCTCCAAAATTATTTATTAAAAACAGTGTTGTGTGTTTTAGGGCTAGAAAGGCCTCCTTACCTCTGCCTAGTGCTTTATGTTCATCAAGCCCATTCTTCTCAGTAACCCCAGGATGAATGGTCCCCTTAGTTAAGAAAGCTGAGCTTCACATTGAAGGGTTCACCCAAGATCACTGAGCTGTCAGACTTGAGCTTAGGGCTCCTGACTCTCAGCCAGCACTCGTTGCTCAAGGATCTCACAGTTGGGCTTCAGAAACATTTAGTTACAGAACAAAGTCAGACAGAATGGTGCCCGCGGGGCCTTCTAAGAAGGAAGAAATTATTCTGAACGTGAAAGCAGAATGTGGTCTGGTGGAACACAGTTAATTGGTTTGGCAGAATGGAGGGGCGCGCAGTTGTAAGCTTAGAGAAATGGAATGAGCAGGTGGAAGCTGGGGTGTAGGACCACGAGAGCTCTCCACAGACTGACCTGACAAGAGAGGAGCGTTGCCCATGAGGAATGCTGGGCTCTGAGGGGAGAGGAAGGAGCTCCTAGAAGGATGACCTTAAGCACCAGTGGAGCCACTCAGGGGTAGCCTGATTTCCAGTGAGCGTGAAGGTGTGTTTGGAGTGAGGGGAGGAAGAAATGTAAGAAAGGTTACAGATCATTGAATGGGTTTGCCTAGAATTGCCAAACAAAGGCAAATGACTACTTGGACTTGATGGTGAGGTTTCAAACCAGGGGCATAGGAGAACTGCCCACAGAGGGTGAAAGGCCTGCCTAGGACGTTTCAGCTCTGAGCTAACTGCCCCTGTAAAAGGTGCTGCAGCTCAACTCGATCCCTTACCCTGCCTGTTGTCTAAATGGAGGGAAAGGGTCAGTGCTAACCGGCAACTTTTTTCATGGGCTTCTGTTAGATTTTTAAAAATGGGAATGCAGCAGGTTGCAATTGTGAAGTTGTAATGGCATGTCTTTCTTGTTTTGAAATATTTCTCTTTATGCAGTGACCAATGATACCCAGTCACCTAATTCTGCTCTTGTTCTACAGCCTGGAGTTCTCGGGTACTTTGAGTTCAGTGGCTCACCCCAGCCACCCGGTTATTTGACCTTCTTCACCTCAGCACTGCATTCATTAAAGAAAGGTAAACAGGATTCATATTAACACATTAGTGCTTTAACCAAAATGTATGTATACTGATACCTACTTTTGCATAGGTTATCTTTGTGATTTATACATTTTAGTTCTCTTGATTCTTTTTCTCTGTATTTGTATTACATTGTTTATGTTCTATTGACAGAATTGTTTGCTGTTTCAAGGACAGTCTCTTAAATGTTTAGAGACTTTTTTTTAATGTAGCTTGATCACACAGTGTCTACAGTGTTGTATTTTGCACTTTAAATTTTCTTATATTCTCTCCTTTTGTGTGGAGTTGGACGTTTTGATAACAGTTTTTAGTGGTTGTAGGTTGTATGAAAGTCATGTCATGTTACAGCATCAGCCTATGGCCAGCTTCACTACTCTCAGATCCATATATACATGTTTTTCTACTTAGCTGAATCATATCTTATTTGAAGCCCTGCTTTGTAAGTTAAACATTGTATCCTGCCCGTTTTTTCACATTGCTCCATTTTCTTTCTCTGTATCAGCTGTGGCCTTAAATCAGCTTTCTGTTAGATACTTTCATCTGCTGTTCACCTCATTACAAGCTGTGGTCCAAGCCTCTTCCCACCCCTGGACGAGACCAGTGGGCACTTAACTGGTACCCAGTCTCCACCCTCCTTCCTCACATGGGGGCCGCTGTGCCAGCCCTTCTGCCTGAAATGTGTCCTCCCGTGCCCAGGGCCCAGGGCCCAGGGCCCAGCTCTCCACCTTTTAAACCCCTGTTTATCCTCCAGATTCCCCTCAAACAGCACCCACCTCCTCAGTCTCCCATGCTGGGGAGAGGTTTGTTGTTTTCTTTCATACCACTCAGCCTAGTTGATATGATGTGTCTACTTGTGAGATGATTTGTTTACTGTCTGTCGTTTTCCTGGGACTGGGAGGTTCTGAGGGTGGGGACCGTGTGTCTTCAGCTCGGTGTTCTTTCTGCAGCATCTGGCACATAGCAGGGGCTCAGTCATTGTTTGCCAGATGAGGGATCACACTGATCTTTCAGCCATCCTCCTGTTACTGGGTATTACATTGCATCAGTATTTGGGGGGATAGTATGATAGCATACTATTAATACATCAAACAGTTATATTATTGGCCATTTTAGTGTGTACATTGTCTTAAGGTTTTATGCATAGAGAATCTACTGTGTGCATGCTTTTCACGCAGGGGACATTGGGAGAGGAACTCAACCTGTCACATTAGGTGTCTCTTCTGTCCCCTTTAAGACTGGGCTGCACAGCTTCAGGTGACTAAGGAGGCTCAGTGAGTCAGAGTTTGAATTTTGAAGACAAAATACTGCCAACTTAAATAAGCTTAAGCAGATGTTCAAAAATCCTCTTAGAAAACTAAATAAAGTCCTTTGAAGATGATGTATAAAAGGGTAGCCTAGAGTTAGTCACTAGAATAATGGCAGCATTCAAGTTCTTGAGTTAGAGAAGCTGTTTCAAGATTTGAAAGGGTGTGTTGTTATCCAGCTAACTTACAATGTGTGTTAATGTTTCATCTTAAATTACCTTTTCATTCAGAGGTTTCCAAAACATTGCTTCTTTTGGAAAAAATCTTTCCAAATATAAGGTAGTAGTCTTTATTCCCTTTTTTTTTAAATGTAGTTGACTTAATAAAAGTTTTTTCAATAAGTTTTTTTTTCTGTTCCTTTTTTAAGCAAGGAGGGTAACAAATGGGTTAAGACTACCTGAAGGTACAAAACAAATCTTTTGATCATATGACTAATTTTGACAAATGATTATATCAAATTTCTTCTCGGAATAAATCTAGCTCAGAAAATTTACTGTATTTCTTCCCTCTCTAGTTGGGTCTTGTAAAATCCTGTTGCTTATGGACTTTGCAAGAACTGAGTTCATTGTATTTAATAATTTTTCACTCCATTTTTGTGGCTAAGCTCCCACTTAAGCTTTAATAAGCCATTTTTAGAAGAAAAACACAAATTTGGAAGGCTGACTTTCTAAGAACTGTGTACTGTGAAGGATTACTGAAGTAAACCTTCCTTGGGCCCCTGGGTGTTTTTCACCTTTGCTCTCTCCTACACTGAAGTCAAATGGAATTTTACTTACTATTAATAGCCGATGTTCAGTATGCAGGCTTTTTTTTTTTTAACAGGACAGTTTGAAATGTAAATTCTAGGTCATTGTTGCGTTTCTGTCATGTACACAAATTGAGGCCTGAGGAACATTTGACCCGTTTAACATTTGGTTATAGAGAGCTTAACTGATGAAGTGTTTAGACTGTTGTGGTAGAAAGCAGATGTCCTGGTTCACCAGGCCACGAGCGTATATAAAATGCACATGTCTTTCCATTGCCTTATGGTTTTTTTTTTTTTTAATTGCCTTAGAAATAGCCAGGACACTCTCTAACGTTTGTTTAGCTTGCCATTGGTCTACAAATATTTTGAGAATGTGCCGTGTATGAAGCACTCTGCCTGGTGTTGGGGGTGGGCTGCTGTGAGAGGCCATCTCAGTCCCCTGTGTCCTCTGCCTGTTGGTCTCCATCCAGGTGCCAGTTTGTCAGTTTATGTTGGCCCTGCTGTTAGATGGTTGTGGGCAGTAGCCCTTTGTTATATTTCTGTCCATTATTTTCTAGCCATTTTACTTTTATCTTTTTTTTCCTTTATATAGCAGTTCTGTATTTTCATGTAGTTAAATCTATGGTTCTTTTTCTTGATCTGTTTATTTTTTTAAAAATCTGATCACTAATTAGTTCACTTTCTTCTCTTTGGATTTTAAAATTATTTAGCACTTTATGCTGCCTGGGTTTACCTTGGCTTAAAATACAGAGCACAGTTGATTTTCCTCACTTCTTACTGACTAATCAGTTTGCTCTATTTACAGAGTAATACTTCCTTTATCCTTCATCTTGATGATGCCTGCTTAACCAAAAAATATTTTCTTATGTGTAATTGGGTCTATTTTCTGTGTTTTTTCTTGGTCTAGAAACCTCTTTTTGTATGAGTAAATATAATTTCATTTCTTGCTCTGTAAGTGAGTACTTGGTGAAGTCTGGACTCTGCTTCTTTTAGTTCTTGTGTTTTATGAAATGTTCTTTTATATCCATCTATGCATTGGGCTGGTAATTTTATTAAGTGTTTATATTGACTTAGAGGTAATTGACATTTTCATAAAATTTAGCTTCCCTTTCTAGGCTCACAGCATCATTATTCATTTATTCAAACCTCCCTTTCAGTTTTTTGTAAATGGTCTTGGCATGTATGCATACTCAGTCATGTCTGACCAGGCTCCTACGTCTGTGGGATTTTCCATGCAAGAATATTGGAGTGGGTTGCCATTCCCTCCTTCAGGGGGTTTTCCTGATCCAGGATCAAACCCATATCTCTAGTGTCTCCTGCATTGGCGGGCGGGTTCTTCACCACTGCACCACCTGTGAAGCCCCACAGGTCTTACACACCCTCATTTCTGATTAATCCTCGCAAAGTGCTGAATGATTAACTGCGGGCTGGCATTCTGGGTGTGTTTCCAGATCCTGGGGACGCTGGTCCCTTGTACTTTTCCTCTTTCTAGACTGCCAAGCCTTTCCTCTTTAAGCCTTTTCACCTTGATCTTGGCAGACAGGCTCT
Organism: Bison bison bison; assembly: GCF_000754665.1. NCBI lineage: Eukaryota > Metazoa > Chordata > Mammalia > Artiodactyla > Bovidae > Bison > Bison bison. Next base: position 2,002,853 of record NW_011494865.1, on the reverse strand, counting down.
TTCTTCTTTTGCCTAAAGAAAACTTGATGGAGGGGTTGATATTTTTAGGGTGCCTACTTGATTTTTTTCTGTCTTATGCTTGTTTATTTACTATAAAGATGTGTTATGGTAAAATGTTGTTATAGTCTGCTATGATTCAGTGCCCTTTTTAAAAGAGAAAGTTTGCAAGGAATTTCGTCCATTTGACCTTCAGAAGGGATGCAGTGCTTCCTGAGGGGAAAGCGGGGTCGTAGGGGCTGCTATCTGGTCCTTAGCCTTTGTCTGCCCCGGCAGGGTCCATAAACTTAGACAAAACACGCACCTTTTCTGTGTTTGAGTTTCTCTGCCATAAAATGGGAGAGAGCGGAGGTGAGAGGGTAAGTGCTTGTTTTACAAGGCCACATCATGTGTGAATTATGTTGTGTGTGAATACAGTTATAGTCTGAAAGTCTGTAGTAGTTTAATGGGAAAGCCACCGACTGGAAGCGCCTGAAGCAAGTTCTGGGTCTGGATTCTTACAGGCGACTACACCAGGTGTTCTGCACCTAGACCAGCCAGCAGGTCTTCCTCTTCCCTTTCCCTGAGCTCTCCATCCTTGCTGCTTTTTGTGTAGTTAGCCTTCTGTGACCACCTGTGGATTCAGCCAACCCTGGGTTGAAAATATTAGGAAAATTCTAGGAAGTTCCCCAAAGCAAAAATTGAATTTGTCACACATCTGCCAACTAACTGACATAGCATTACATTGTATCTACAACTATTTTTTGAGCATTTACACTGTATTAGGTGTTACAAGTAATCTAGAGGTGATCTAAAGTATACCAGAGGATGCGTGTAGGTTACATGCAAATGCTGTGCCGTTTTGCACGGGGGACTGAGCATCCCTGGATTTTGGTATTCAAGAGGAGTTGGGGCCGGGGCTGGAACCGGTTCCCTGTGGACACCAAGGGGTGACGGTGAGACATGGTGTTCTCCCCATGGAACTGACTGCATCTCTGTCCCACAGGAATGTGAGCTAGTTTGTTCAGACAGTATTTACTGAGTGCCTTGAGGCCAAGGTTTCGTCATTGGGCTCTTGCAGTTCTTAGAGTTTAGCTAAAAGTTTGAATGAGTAAGTTGTAAAGAGCACGTTACCTTGAGATTGCCGAGGGAGTGATCTTCTCAGTGGGATGTTGTCACTTTGGATCTCCTGCCCACCTCTTCCATGTCCCCTTATGTCTGTCCTTTCAGGTTCCCTAGACCAGAGTTGCAGGAGTCACTCACCCTGGGCTGGACGGAGGCCTAGCCTGGCTCATGCTTGGCTTCTCACTGTCTCCTGACACTAGAATCCTAATGGATTGAATTGAAATACACATGATATTTTGGAGAAGTAAATGGCAGCCCACTCCAGTATTCTTTCCTGGAGAATCCCATGGACAGAGGAGCCTGGCAGGCTATAGTCCATGGGGTCGTAAAGAGCTGGACATGACTGAGTCACACACACACACGACATTTAAATGTCATCCTCAAAATACACTGAACTGTTAACTAAAGACCCACTCCCTTCTTTCACCTTTAGGAATTCCTGAGTGTAGTTGACAGCAGACTTTGTGACATTAGTCTTCTAAGGAACACTTTTGGAAAATAACCCTTGCAGCGAATTTTTTAAAATAGAAATTGATTAGAGGAAGTAATTCCAGTGTAGGGTCCCTCTCCTCCACCAGGTGGCGATTTGTGGTGCTGCTATTTGCTGGGACAATCCCGTCAGGACACAAAAAGGTCCCTTCATGAATAAAGCTTTTTTGGAGCACTTTTCTGTTAAATTATGAAACTTTATACAACATCAAGAGATCCGAAAGGTAGGATTTTCTTATCCTGTAAGTGACATTCTTAAAGTCATTGAAAAAACAGGGAGCTGGGACTTCCCTGGCAGTCCAGTGGCTAAGACTCTGCACTTCCAACACAGGGGGCCCAGGTTTGATCTATGGTTAGAAAACTAGATCCCACATGGCTGCAACTAAGAGTTCACATGCCATAACTAAGAAACACACAAATAAATAAATATTTTTTAAAAGGCCAACAACCATTAAAAAAAAAACCCAAAAAGCAAGGGACTGACTTCTTAGGCAAGGTTGACTCTGAGATTACTGTATTTCCTCAGGTTCCTGGGTCTAACTCTTGGAACTTTGGACCAGGCATTGGATTTAACAGTTCTCCATGAATGAAACAGGTTCTTGATCAGTTGGTTTTCTCAGATAATCTTTTTGTTGAGATTATTGAGTATTAATGAGTTCCGATTAGTGAGTATTGTTGTCACTATACTCACTTGCAGAGAGAAATCTTTTTCTAACTAACTGCTGGTGATCTGAGGCCCTCTGGGTACTGATTAATATACATTAGAGTAAACATATTAAGAAGTCCATATGTCTTTATTCGCATTTAAAAATGACTTTTAATTATGTTGCTATTATTTTAGCAAGGATATGATCATTTTTCATAGGAAATGCTTTTATTCCCATTATGACATTTCCTCAGCCTTGTAAGTGCTGCTCAGTTCAGTTCAGTCTCTCAGTCATGTCCGACTCTTTGTGACCCCATGGACTGCAGCACACCAGGCCTCCGTGTCCATCACCAACTCCCTGCTAGATAAGCACTAAGCCCAAAACCAGACATTACTGTTCTTGAGTTAGATTCAGAAGCATGACATTAATTCAGCGAACTTTGGAGGGTCCACTTTGTACTCCAGCTGTGAAAAAGAGTAACACTTCTTACCATCCATAGTGCCCCCATAGGGTGGCCCTCAGGTGGGCTTGTCCACAGAGCGAGTGCAGTAACACATCTGTGACAGGCTGTGTCGGAGCACGGAGGTGTGGGGGCGTGCGGGTCAAGTCAGGGAAGACTGGAGGTGGGCCAGGTTTCCCAGGAGGATGAGGAGTCAGGAATAAGAGAGTGAGGATGAGGAACAAGAGAGCGGAAGACAGGTGCTGCTGAGAGAAGCAAAAAGTGTGCGGAGAGCTCAGAATCAAGCTTAGTGGTCACTTGTAGATACTCTGATTCCTTGGACCCGTGTGTTTGAAAGATTTCACTGTCTTTACTTTCTAATTGTTTTGTGGTATTTTCTACCTTTTTGAAGTTTACCTGTTTTATGAGTGTGTATGTATATGTGTTTTTGTTGTTGTGTTTTGGGGATTTTCTCTTTGGCCACGCTGTGCGGCATGTGGGATCTCAGTTCCCAGACCAGAGATGGAACCTGTGCCCCTGCAGTGGAAGCATGGATTCTTAACCTCTGGCCCGCCAGGGAAGTCCCTGTCTGTGTGTGATTTGATTTTTGATCCTATTTTTTTCAGGGTTGTTGGGGGTTTTTTGGTGGGGTTTTTGTTTTTGTTTTAAGCTGAAATAAGACTCCTAGGCAAAGAACCCAAAACATTAAAATCATGAAAACCTCTCAGGGATCACCTTCTGTAATAAAGTCACACACTTATAGTAAAGCCATTCGGTTCAGACAAACCCAGCTCTGCCCTCCACTTGACTGCTTGTTATGTAACATTGAGCACGATAAGTTGATGCTGAACAGAGCACTTTACCCGGAAGATCCAATCTTCACTGCCACTCTTTGAAGTAGAATGTTACCTTCTCAGTGTTAACTATCTCAGCTGAGGAGACTGAGGCTTGGAGGCCTCATTCACTGACCTCACAGACCCCAGGTCACTGTGAAGCAGAACAGTGGCTCCTCAGAGATGTCCACATTCTAACCCCAGGACCTGTGAATATATTACATTGCATGACAAGAGGAAATGGAGGTTGCATGTGGATTTAAAAGTGGAATTGAGAGGCAAAGAACAGTGTCAGAGTGATCCAGTGAGAGAAGGACTTGTCTGGCCATTGCTGGTTTTGAAGACGGAAGGGGCCACAAACCAAGGAATGCAAGTAGCCTCTGAAAGGTAGGAAAGGCAAGGACATGGATTCTCCCCTGCAACCTCTGGAAGGAACACTCCCTGCTGACACCTTGATTTTAGCCCAATGAGGCCCGTTTTAGACTGCAGCCTCCAAACTGTAAGGTATTTTTTAAAGCTACTAAATTAGTGGGTAATTTGTTACAGCAATAACAGTGACTTAATATAGTCATGTCCAGTACGTGATGAATGTGATAGGAACTGCAACCACATCACTCCATCTGCCTCTGCTCTCCTGGGATGAGGAGGTAGTGATTCTCACCTCCAAGGCTTTGCTCATGATCCTACGTAAAATGCAGAGCCTCGCCCTAGTTAGTGTCTGTCTTTTTCAGGGCCTAGCCAAAGTCCTGTGGGAGTTGTAGATACTGCCCAGTCAGCGTGACATCTGGCGCTCTGTAGACATAGAGTGGAGATTTCCATCCACCGGCTCCTTCCTTGGAACTCCTGTTGCACTGCTTGGCTGTGTCTCCCACTTAGCAACGAACGTTGTTTTCTGGTTTCTCCTGGGCGTTAGTGGCATCTTCTTACCTGTAGTCGGGGACTCGCTCTCCTGCCCAGTTGTGTCAGTGGCAGGTGTCCAGTGTGACCACGGCTTACTCTTTAGGTTCCCCACCTGCGGCGTAAGGGAGCTTTGCCCTAGTTGCCTCTAAAGGAGACTTCAGCTTGAAAATGCTCTGGCCCGTGGCCTGTTTTTTTTTTTTTAGACCTGGTAGCTAAGAATTGTTTTTATTTTTGTAAAGCGTGGTTTAAAAAAAAAAAAAAAAAAATATATATATGAATGACACCAATGCTAGACCCTAAGTGCAGTGTAAGAGGGGATAGAGGAGGAATTTCTAAGGAGATAATGTTTCTTTAGTGAAGTCTTTCCCTCCCTGAGACTTTTTTTTAAAGAGGAACTTAATTGAAATACATACGAGAGATGTATGTATTTTACATACATGATAAAAAGATGTATCATTTTAATGTTATGCTCTGACTAAATGAGAACAATGGTGTGAGGGTGTTTACAGTCGTGTTAGTGTATAGGACAGTACCTGTTTAGCTCTATAGTTTATGTTCCCCGCAAATGATGAATTTGGAATGATGTTTTTCTTTCCCTCCTTCCTAACTCACAAGTAGAAGGAAAATCACTGCTAAGAAGTTATATGTTTACTTGGAGTTTAGCAGTATTTTGGCAAGCACCAGAACATGCATAGTGTGTCTGTGGTGCCCAAATGCCAGACTTTTTTCTACATAATTGTTTTGTGCTTAGGATTTTGAGGGAGTTGCCTGATGTCAGGATTCTGTGCTTTCATTGTCGTGGGCTGGGTTCAGTCCCTGGTTGGGGAACTGAGATCCAGTAAGCCATGCCGCACAGCCAAAAAAAAAAGAAATTGACAATGTAATAAATCTCTGAGTCACATTTCTGTGGAAAAATGCCAGCCATAGCTATAGTTCATGTGCTGAAGACAAACATTTCTATACAGTTGCATTTCTTTGCAAATTTTTTTATTCTGATGAATGCATGTAGCATTGGAAGTGCATGAAGTCATCATCCGGTGGCTGATGCCGAGTCACTACAGTGGAAACCCTAAGTAACCTTGGAGGGGCTGTTGTTATCCCTGTTAATACAGTCCTGCCGTCTTCCTTTTTCTTCCTTGTCCAAAAGCTTGTAAAGAAGAGTGGGAAAGCAGAAGTTAATAAAAACGTCAGAGTAGAGAGTAAAGTGAGAATTGTTGGCGGCCTGGAAGGGACCACAATACAGGTTTTGCCTTTGGGAATGTGACCACTTCCCAGAGTAAAGAATTGAGAGAAATTTTCCCAGGGAGTAAATAACTTCTTAGCCATGTAGGTTAAAATCTACGTGACTTAATCCAGTGGTACTCGGTCAGTTTTGAAGAATATCGTGGTTTATTAGTTAGTAGTATTCTGTATCAGTCTTTTTCTCAACCTGCTGTTCCAGTTTGCCCTGAGAGCCCTGAGAGATTAGCTCATGCAGAAGCCTCCTGGAGAGCAGATGGCCCATTCAGTTCCAGCATGTCTGCTCATTCTTTCAGTGTATCCTTGGGTATCTCACTTTGTAGGACACCAAATACTGTTTAATGTAGCCCTCTGAGAGAGAATTTCAGAAGCTCGGCCATTTGTACCCAGAGTCACAAGGTCTAGAGCCCCACCTTTTCCTTTCTGCAGGAGAGAGTGGGACACATTCTTAAAGTAACCATTCTCTTCTATTTAGAGAGGTTTTCATGGAAAACATCTTTGTCTTATGTGTCCTTCCCAGATAACTGTCCATTATTAAGGTTTACTGGCTGCTGGACTTATCTGAGGCTAATCTTCCTGAGTTACATGAATCTTGCTTTTTCGTCATGGTCACCTCAGCATAGTTCAGTAGAACTTTAACATGAACCACAGAGATATTTTAAAATTTTCTAGTGGCTGCCTTAAAATTGAAGAAGAAATAGGTGAAATCAATTGAATAATTTATTTTATTTAACCCAGTGTACCCCAATTATTAGCATTTCAACATGTAATCAGCATAAAAACTGTTGAGATATTTTACATTTTTTAACCAAGTCTTTTATATGTAACAGCACTTTCATACAATTTACAGCTGAAAAAGTGTTTTACATACCAGTTTTATATTGTTTCATTTTGTGTATTTATTTTTATTGAAATATAGTTTATTTATAATATGATATTAGTTTAAGGTTACAAACTCATCTTTTGAATGTTTCCTTGAAACTGAGTTGAGTATCACTTTCAAATTAAAAGTCAAATAAAGTAAAAAATTTAGTCCCCCAGTTGCTCATGTTTCAAGTGCTCACTAGCCACACGTGGTGAGTGGCTACCACCTAGGACCGTGCACTTAGGACCTAGGCCTCATTATCCCGGTGTCCTGGGAAAAAGCAATTATATCCTAAGATCCTGAGTCTCCTGTAGGCACCTCCTTGAGCTGATGCTTCAGTGTCCTCCTGGTAGTCTGTTAGTTGGTGAGTGTGAATTGTGTAGCTTTGCTTCTGGCAAGACTTATTACTAATTTGAAAGCAGTTAAACATCTATTAATGGAAAATCTGAAAAAATAAAATTGAGTCATTTTGCTGTACACCTGAAACTCATACTAGATTATAAATCAACCATACTTCAATAAAAAGGGAAACAAAAAACCTTTTGCTAACAAAAGGAGCTAATTTTTGTTCTTTTCTGGAATGTTTGAGAATTTTAATATTTTGCCTCACTGAGGTCTTGCCTCAGAATGTATGCTGCTGCTGCTGCTAAGTCGCTTCAGTCATGTCCGACTCTGTGCGACCCCAGAGATGGCAGCCCACCAGGCTGTGCCGACCCTGGGATTCTCCAGGCAAGAACACTGGAGTGGGTTGCCATTTCCTTCTCCAATGCATGAAAGTGAAAAGTGAAAGTGAAGTCGCTGAGTCTTGTCCGACTCTTAGCGATCCCTTGGACTGCGGCCCACCAGTCTCCTCCATCCATGGGATTTTTCCAGGCAAGAGTGCTGGAGTGGGGTGCCATTGCCTTCTCCACAGAATGTATGCAGTTTACCTTAATACCAAACTGAAGTTTTAATGTTAAAAATTGAATTTAAAGCAGTGGTTTTAAGCAATAAAAGTAGTCTGATATTAAAACATTATGCAGTGACCAAAAACAAAACCCCCTGATGCATACCAGAAAGATCACAAGTGAGCCAGATGAGTCTGAGTGGAAACCAGATGGCATTTCAGGTCTTTCCATTCTCGATGTGTCCTTGGTGGTTGCCAGGAGGTAAATGGTGAAATGGTGTGTGGAAGGTCAATGAAAGCTCCACCCAGAGGGGTAAGGGAAGCAGGAGTGGAGCACTGTGAGTGACGGAAAAGAACCCCAAGCTCATGAAAGGCAGCAAGGGGTAACCCTGCAGTAAGTGCTGGAAGTAGGCAAGGTTTCATGGGTCAAAGCAAGGCTGTTTGTTCCTCACAGCACGCAAACAGCGAAGCGCCATGCTGTATTGTCCACTCATCCCTAGTCCCATGGGGAGCCTAGCGGTGGCTGTGTGCCCAGTAGGTTGCCATGTAGCTAAGGGAGACCAGACCAAGGACTCAGATGATAGACAAGCTATTTGTAGCAGACAGTAGACAAGCCAGTCTTCTTGCTGTGGTCATCTTGATGTCTGTGTGACCAGCTACAGAAACTGCTCAGTAACTCCTGCTTTCACCCAGATGTTCTTTCAGGATGTCATGCATGTTGCAGTAGTCTTTCTGACACCTTTCCCTGGATGGCTCATAGACTGAAGTCAGCTGGTTACCTGGCTAACAGAATTTATTAAGACTTTATTATTATTATTAATTGAATAGGATCATGCCATTGTTGGACCCACTGATGGGGAGGGAAGAGCATGGTTCTGAATTTGTTTTTTATTATTCAGTACATTCAGAATCCTCAGTTAAAATATTAAAGCTTCATTCATTTTGGGACAAAATTATTCGTTTTATAATCGACAAAGACCCCTATTGTAGAAAGCCCTGGAGCCCTGCCTGACAGAATGTTCTGGATATGGAGAGGAGAAGTGTTATTTTCGTGTGTCATTCTTACACTGTGAACTTCGCCTGCTAATTTAAGTGCTCCTTATACACAGGAGACTACACAGATAAACTGCTTTTTCCAGCAAGATTTCCACTATCTGAAGGAACTTTTAAAAGGTGTGATTCTTATACATTTCTGTGTGAAAAATAAAGTTTTGAAATTGTAGTATGTTTGGGCATGTTAAAATCTGCCCCGTGCAGGCGGCTGTCCGTTCTTATGAATGCAGCTAAGCTGGTTTTTGAATGGCTCCTTTCAGCTTTTGAGTTAGACTGTCACTCCTGATTCGTCTGCTCCAGTAAATCATGTTGGTGACTTTGGCGGACTCTCAAATGAATTTCCTACTGGCTGCTTCTCCTTCACCCCTCTCTCTATCGGTGGCGGTCTGCCAATATTGAGCCTACTGCTGGATGGAGGGTGGTGTGTTTTCTCCTACCAGTGCATTTCCCCTCCTGAGTCCTGCTTTTTCTTCCAGCAGCTTTGGAATCTGAAATTATATGTTATGCCATTTTTTTTTTTTTTTTTTTAAATTTCAAATTTGAACCAGTTTTATAGCTGCAGAAATGTTGCGCGGATGGATGGATCCGGAGTTTCCTAACGCTCTACCTTCACCTAGCTCCCCCCAGTGTTAACATGATTTAACCATTTGTGGTGGTGCTTTTGTCAAAACTAAGAAATTAACATTGGTCCAGTGTGAAGGTCTGTAAACCGCAGACCTTATTTGAGTTTTGCCATTGTTTTCAGTAAAGTCTGTTTTCTATTCCAGGATTCAGTCTGGGATCCTGCATCGCAGCTAATTATTTTTTCTCCTTAGTCTCCTCCTCTGACAGTTCCTCACTCTTTTCTTACTTTCCATAACATGGACACTTTTGAAAAATACTGATTGTTTATTTTGTTGCTCAGATTGTTCCAGCTTTGGCCATTAGCGTCTTGGGTTGGTGCCTGTGTCCCTTGAACAAATTTTCCTCTTTTTATGAGCACTTCTTTCCTGACTCAACAAGATGTTTCAGGCTCATCTTGTACTGCCTTTGCCCCAGCGCTGGGATCAGCTTCTTTTCCAAGAAGCCCCAGGTTCTTTTTATTGGAGAATGACATTTAGAAACCCAGATCTGGGGCTTCTTGATACTCAGTGTCATTACTTCTAGGCCCTTTCAGCAGGTAGAGAGCTCAGACATATATGTGTTTATTCCTACACACATGCATGCCTCTGTTCTATATCTATTATCTGTGTCTTAAGTCATAAGTTTATACTAAAAGTTGTAAGTTTATTTTAATTTCCTCTGATTCCAGTCTAACACTGCAGCGTTTACTCTAACTTTCCTCTCTTCATATATAACTTCTTTCTCCTTCCCCGAGAAGCCTGGCTCTCGCTGTCTTGACAGTATCCAGTCAAGATACTGTTTGCAGCTCTTCTCTGGTTCAGTTCTTTGTCCTCACCCACCACCACCCCCTCGCTGAGGTGTGCGGTGTTTGCAGTGCTGTCAGGTTTATCTCGGAGGAGGCAGTGGCACCCCACTCCAGTACCCCTGCCTGAAAGTCCCAGGCATGGGGGAGCCTGGTAGGCTGCAGTCCACGGGGTTTCGAAGAGTCGGACACGACCGAGCGACTTCACTTTCACTTTTCACTTTCATGCTTTGGAGAAGGAAATGGCAACCCACTCCAGTGTTCTTGCCTGGAGAATCCCAGGGACGGGGGAGCCTGGTGGGCTGCCATCTATGGGATCGCACAGAGGCGGACACAACTGAATCGACTTAGCAGCAGCAGCAGGTTTATCTGTTAGTGCTTGTGTTCCACATTGGATCCCCACTCGGTGGCTGGTGTAATGAGTCTAGGTTTTGATCATGAAGGCTGTGAAACGTTGCTGTGGTTCTAAGTCTGGTGCTGAGAGGAAGATTAGGCTGCCTCACTCCCATTCTCTGGCTCCCATTGCCCACCGCACCCCGCGCTTTGCCATCCACCCTATATATAAGCCTTTCCTGTCATTTTGGGCTTATTCTTCTTGTGTTTCTTTGGTTCTGTGCCATTTTCAACTCATCAGGTTTATGTTAGATTGTCCAGCCTGGTGTGAGGGACACAGTCACTCTCGCCTCTTCCTCAATAGTGACTCCTCCTCTGAGAGGAAGAGGCCACCCCTGCTGGAAGGAGGGCTTGTGTAAGTAAGCTAGAAGCTTCGTGTGTTTACTTAGATATCACTTGGTAACATCAAAAGTTTTTTTTTGTTGTTGTGTAAATAATGGTGCAGTGAACATCTCTGTGCACAGGACACTTTAAGTGATTTTGACTTATTTTCATAAGACTTGAGTCAGAGCTTGCCAGGTGGCGCAGTGGTAAAGAATCCACCTGCCAGTGCAGGAGACACAAGAGACATGAGTTTGATCCCTGGGTCAGGAAGATCCCCTGGAGAAGGAAATGGCAACTCAATTCCAGTATTCTTGCCTGGAAAATTCCATGGATAGAGGAGCCTGGCAGACTACAGTCCATGGGGTCACAAAGAGTCAGACATGACTGAACGACAGTGTAGCACACAATGTTTAACTGATATTTTACTCAACACCTGCTAGTAAAGCAGAAAGAGGGTAGGAAAAAATGTACCTTTTCCTATGTCGTTTTATCCACCCTCTTTTAATACTACATGTTTTAGTCAACTTTTAATCACACAAATATTACATTAAATATACTCCTTAGGGGGAAAAAGAATGCTTCACACATAAGGATCAAGTCCCCTTTGATCTCCAACCCCCAACACAAAACAGTTTTTATTATCCTTTCAGATTCTGTGTACATTTGTAACCATATGTGCCTGTAGGAGAAAACATACTTTATAAGTGTGAGGGATTTTTCCACATAAAAGGTACACTGTGTCTTTGCTTTTTTACTCACATGTGTCTTAGAAAATCTGTTCAGGCTGTATAGATTGCCCTGCCCCACTGTTTTCAACATCTGCAGGCAATTCCTTGGTGACTGCCCTTGGGTGTAACTCTCAGGGCACATGTGTGGGCACCAAAAGGTGGATCGGGGGCTGTGGGCCGTGTCCAGGTTCCATTGTGGACAGCACAGTGGGTTGCTCTCCCAGGTGGCTGCCAGTCTGCCTTTTCCACCAGCTTTGCAGCAGAGCACTCATTTCTTTACTGGTCATCAATATCTGGTATTTCCTATGTCTCAGATCTGGGGCATTTTGAAGGTGAAAAGTGGCAATTGTGTTTTCATTTGCTTTCCTCCAAAATAGCGAGGTTAAGTGCACAGTTAGCCTCTTACGTTTCCTTTTCTGTGATTTGCCCATTTTTAACTGTTTTATTTTTCTTAGTAATTCACATGAGTTCCTTGTATATGCTAGATTGATTCATGTAACTAACATTTATTGCTCAAGAGATCAGTACACACATGCCCAGATGCTGCTGTAGATGCTGGGGTAAACAGCAATAAACAAGGTTTTAAGAGGAAGTTGGACCAAAGAAAATCTAAATAAATCAGTAGGATTATGTAAATGTTAGTAAGTGCTGTTAAAAGCTTACAGTAAAGCTTAGAGTAAAGAGAAGGCTTGAGTCAGGAGGGAGCCTTGGTGTCCGCTTACAGACCATCCTTTCAAGTGTTTTTGCCTGGAAGCAGGTGGTCAAGGAAGCCTTCTCAGAAGGTGGGGTGGGAGCCGAGATCTGAATGATGAGAAGGAACTGGCATGGAAATGTCCAGACGGAGAGAATAGCATGTGCCTGGGCTCTCAGGTGAGGCTCGTGAGTAGGGAACAGGGACTGAAACAGCGCAGGTCCTAGTCGGAGGCAGGTACTCGGGAGGAGACATGCGATCTGTTTTAGGAGGTAGTTTCTTTGGCTCCTCCTTTTCGGTCTAGGCTAGGTGGCCAAAACGAGCTTTGCTCCGGGGAAATTTGTGTGTCAAGATTTGATCATTGGGTTTTGTGGTTGTTTTAAGGCATAGGCTTTTTCTTTTTAATAAAGGAAAATTTTCTGTTTCAGATTACCTAGGAACAGTACGATTTGGGGTTATCACAAATAAGCATCTTGCGAAACTGGTATCCTTAGTACACTCTGGAAGTGTGTATTTACATAGACATTTCAACACATCACTTGTAAGTATTTTAAAATCACGTTTCTATTAGCGCAGTGGTTCTTAACCTTGTTTAGATCACAGACTTCTTTGAGAACTGGGTGAAATCTATAGACGCTGTCTCTAGGAGAGTGCACATGGTTTTATATGCAAACCGAGTCCCCTCAGCCCCTTCTGGAGCCTGTGCCCCAGAGCTCTTGGATTTAACAGCTAGAAATTCTGTTTATAGTCTTAGACTTTGACGCAGCCTTGTTAGCTTTCCTTCTTGGATGAAATGGCAGAATTGCTGTACTGGAGAAGTGTTCCTCTGGGACCATGTTCTCAAAGGTTAAGGTTCCATTGGGTGATATCCTCTGTTCATTTGTTGCATTTATCAAGAGTAGCAACGTGACACGCTTTTCTCCTTTAGCTGATGAGATGGACTTGGAAGTTCTTGTCAAGTCACAGTGAGAAGCTGGTGGCTTCCCGCCCCAGAGCGCCTGGGTTTTCCATTGTTGTCTTTGTTCCCTGATTTTGTTTGCTTGTTGGTGGATTGGCCCCAACTTAGCTGTTTCTGAGCTTCTGAGCTGTGTTGTGCTTAGTCCTGTGCTTCTGCTCTGTTTATTGCTACTTCCTCAGTCCCAGCGCTGAGTTTATTTTCTTCAGTGTTTTCTCTCTCCGACTTCATTGACGGCGTCAGTGACTTACAGGTCGAGTGAGGACCCGAACCCCCGTACCAGTGCGCCCAGCCTTTAAACCCACGCTCCCCTCAGCTCAGCGTACAAGGCTCTTGCCTGTGGGGGGACTGCTGAGGGGCGCCCCCTGTGGCCAGTCTCCCTGGCTTCTGCCTTTCTCTAGTAACCCAGATGGCTTTACTTCTTGCAGTTTATATTCCCAAAGTCAAATATATTCCGTGTTTTCCAGATAGAATTGTTCATGAAGACAATTAACATTTTTTTCCACCTCCCACCATCCCACTCTGGGAATAAAAATCTGACGATTTTTCCTGCCGCCCGCCCATTCTCCTTGTGCCTCTGTCTTAAGTTTCTTTGGACTTCATCTGCTTCTGCTGTCTATCATTTTCCTTCATCCTTCTTTTGTAACATGCTTTACAAGCAACGTGTATCATGTTTATGTATAGTAACAGGTACTGAGAAAGAAATTTAAAATAGATGGCGAAAAGAAGATAGGACTATGAGAAAGATATTGAAAAAGATACTGAATTCATGGTGTCAATTCCATAGTTTTTAAGGGTGGCTCATTGACAGAGCAGCAGAATTCCTTTCAGCAAATGAAATATTAATGGGATACCAGTATTTTTTTTTTTTTTTTAAGTAAAAGCAGTGGACATCTTGTTATAAGTCAGTTTAAACCTCTATTTGGGGAAGTATAAAATATCTTATTTTGTGGAACTCTCCAAGCATTTTGGGGGGGGAGTTTTGTTTGAAACCCTGTAATTTACATCATTGGAATTTCAAAAATAATTTTATGTTGACATACTTTGTTAGCAAAAAAGCAAAAAAAATCTAGGCATATCTCTCCTTAATTCTGTACACATAAAGTATGATCTGTGGCCTTGTATACAAGTTCTAGGTCACTCAGGGTTTCATGCAAATATTTGTTGAGTTCCTGCTCTGTGCCAGGTATGGGGGTGGGGAGACAGGTGAGCAAGGCAGATATAAACTTCTGTTCTAACAGAGAGTCCCCAAGGACAAGGGAAACATGATTTTCCCAAGGGTAAAATGACCCCTGACTCCATCATTTCTGTTTCCTTAGCAATCGCTTTATGCAGGAAGGTAGAGGTCACTGTTGCCAGCAGCAGGCAGGGAAACTTATTTGTTGGTAGATTAAACAAATTCATCTTTTCTGCCTAAAGGGAAAAGATGAATCACATGATCTGAAAGTCACCTCTCACAGCAGCTTCTGCTTTCCAAGCCGCTTGTGAGGAAGCGCCCTGTCTGGAGTGGCAGAGCCAGAGTGCAGCCGCCCAGGCCGCTCCGAGCCTCGTTTTCCTCACCTGTGAAGAGAGGGCTGAGGCTGGGCAGGGGTGGTGCTGCCGTCCCACCTCGCCTCTTATGTCTCTGCGTTTGTCCTTCCCAGGTCTTTCCCAGGGAGGTCATCAACTACACCGCTGAGAACATCTGTAAGTGGGCCTTAGAAAACCGAGAGACGCTCGTCCGATGGCTGTGGCCGCATGGCGGCAAGAGTCTCCTGCTGAACAACGAGCTGAAGAAAGGACCAGCCCTTTTTGTATTCATACCTTTTAATCCCTTAGCCGAGAGTCACCCTTTGATAGATGAGGTAAGAGCCACAGTGGGAAGAGGTGTCTCAGAAGCAACAGGCGAACCTCATTGGCTTCTCTCTTTCCACTATCAGAGTGGTTTCCCTTACTCGCTGAGTGGCTGCTGCATTTCATGGTATCACTCCTTCCTGTAAGTGGGCAGGAGAGCCTGTGCCTTCTTGGTTGGGACCCACCATGGCCTCTCCAGCCACGTTACTGACAGTGTCTCAGGTCTGGTTGAGGCAGAGCAGACAGGGCGGTCAAACCAGGCCTCCTTGAAGACGGGCCAGGTTCCCTCTTCCTGCAGTGACTGATGTTCGGGAGAGGTGTGGAGCGGGTGGACAGCACAGGCGGGGTTTAGTGTGGCCTTGGGGGTGCCGTCATCACAGGCATTTGGCCAGGCTGGTGGCCCTGACCATGCTCAGTCCAGCAGTGGCAGGGTGACCTTGGGACCCCATGTTTTCCTGACCCTTCTGTGGCTCACAGAGCGGTTTTTGGAGCCAGTCGTCAACAGAAGCCAGCCCCTCCTGCCTGCCTCTTCTGCGTGTGTTGCCTGTCTCTGGGTGTGAGTTTATTTTATGTATGGATCGTTCGGGGGCACTTAGAGCAATAACAATCAGCAGAGAGCGCCTGGGATTGCTCAGTTGGGTTTACTGGGGGTTTAATTTTTTCCTTCCCTCCAGGATCCCTTAATTGGCCAAAACCAATTTCAGAGAGTCCGTGAACCACTGACCAGGCTCACCAGATGCTGCTTCTCCCGGGCCCTCTCAGGAGCCTTCCTGAGGGAACGGGAAGGCAGGACCTTTGGCAGGCCAGGCCCCTCCCGTGACTACTCTGGAGCCTCTTTGCTGACATAATTCATCCCCGCTGGGGGCCTTCTGAGTGGACGCTGCTCCTGTGGCTTAGAGGAGGGAGGAAGAGGAAGTGAAATGGATCTGCTGATTCTCTGATTAGGGAGGACTTGAAGTAATAAGACTTCATTTCTTTGGAAAATCTTCACAACACGGTTATTCTGTGAACTAAGACACTCTTACTTTACTAAGATGCTCTAGTCTTAAGAGTTTTTAAAGTTGTTTCTAGTAAATGTGGGGTTTTCAACCAGCCATCCCCTGGTATCCATGGGGGTTTGGTTGCAGGACCCCCGCATATACCAAACTCCAAACATGCTCAAGTTCTGTATTGTAAAATGGCATAGCATTTACATATAACCTACGCACATTGTCCTGTATATTTTAAATCTATCTCTAAGATTACTTATAATACCTATATCTAATACTGTATAAGTGACAGTGTTAGTTGCTCAGTCGTGTCTGACTCTTTGCGACCCCTTGAACCATAGCCTGCCAGGCTCCTCTGTCCTGGGGATTTCTCAGGTAAGAATACTGGGGTGGGTTGCCATGCCCTCTTCCAGGGGATCTTTCTGACCCAGGGATCAAACCTCCATCTTGTACGTCTCAATACCATATAAATGCTATGTAAATAGTTGCCTGTGTGCAGCAAACTCAAACTTTGTTTTCTGGAATTTTTCCCCCCAAATATTTTTGATCCATGTTGTTTGAATTGCTGATACAGGATATGAAGGGCTGACTGTAGTTGAATTTTTGTGGGTTTGGTGGGGCCTGGGGGTGGTGATCTGTCTTTGAATATAAAGTAGTACCCAGATGAGGCAATAGGGCAGCTGGCTCTTTATTAATCACATAGGCTTGAACTTTTCAGTATAATGTGCTGTCGGAGCCTTACCCTTTAAGAAGGGCTGAGATGTTCTTGTGTGTACGTGTGTGTGGGAGGGGGGGACCAAAACACTGGTTTTATCATCTAAAGTAACCTTTTTTATGCCCAAGAACTGTTCGAACAATTTGTTTTTTTCTACAAACACATGTCTTAAATTAACTCTGTCCGTAAGTATCATGTGTTATAAAATATGGGTTTTCTTTTAAATTGGAAAAGTACTTACTAAATGGTTTTTACACACATGCGCACACACATGCACCCTCTTTAATGAAACAAAATCCTGAGTGACTTAACACCCTTTAACTAACTACCCATGGCAGGATTTGACTTAAGTTAGCACAGTTCTGTTTCAGGGAGTATGAGTGCCTCTGGATTAGAATGACTTGCTTGTCTTTTGCATTAAACTGGGGTGGTGTTGGGTGGTGAAAGCTCCTGAGTTTGGAAATGGAAGAGTCCTGGAATGCAACTTGAATCTAAATGGCTAGCACTGATCTCAGGGTAAAGCCGATCATCTCACCAAGAAGCGGGATTGTGTCCATTCGTTCCCCCGAGATGCTTTCGTTCACCAGGTGTTTACTGAGCCTTTGTTACGTGCCTGGCACTGGGCGAGGCTTAAGGGGACGGCAGGCTAAATCAAGCCCAGTCCTGCCCGTGAGGATCCCTGAGCCTGTGGGGAAGAGGGGTGTCTAGACAGACAGTTGTGAGGCTCTCTGGGAAGGACTTCTGGGACCGTAAAAATGGGGAACCTGCCTCTCCCCCGGCTGGGGTGGGGTCACCTTTACTGGTGTAGGGTCTTGGGGAGAGTCTTGAGGTTTGCCAGATGGAGGAGGCTCTGACCAACCAGAAAGGCAGACTTGGGTCAGACTCTGTTTGGTTTTACCCTCCAGATAAGGGGAGCCACTGAATGTCGTTTGGCAGAGGAGCCTCATGCTTTGGTTGGTATTTTTAAAAATAAGGGGTGGCAGTGTGGAAGCTCAGTGGGCGGGGGAGAGAATGGCGGTCTGTGAGGAGTGAGGCCGAGTCGAGGCAGTGGCCGTAGGGATGCAAAAGGACGCTGCCCAGGTCAGTGCTGGCCTGACTGGAGGCGTGGGTGACGTGGAGGAGAAACTGAGGGCTGGCTGATGTTTCTGGTTTGACAGTGCCATTTTCCAGGGAGGCTGGTGCAGGAGCAGGAAGGCACAATGGAGGAGTATGGTTTGGAACAGGTTGAATTCGTGGGCTCCTCTGGTGCATTAATTTATTTGGAAACATAGATGCCAGGAAATAGTTGATCTACTCGTTAGGTGCTTGGCAAGTGTTTTTAGGCTAGACTGTTATATTTAAGAGGAAGAATGAAGACCTCCTCTGGAGGAGTTTAAGGATATAAAGGAAAATGACTCAGCTGGGTGTTCAGACTTAGATTCTGTTCCTGGTTCTTCGATGACCCAGATGTGTCTTGTGGGGTGAGCTGCCTCACCCCATCACGTGATAGGCTTAGACATCTCCCTCTAAGACCCCTTCTATCTCTGAACAGGTGGTTCAGTATTTAACAGAGTGACATGATCTGAAATGTGACCCAGAACCCTCTATTAATAGCTCTAGGTGTGACAGCTTCCTGTTTATTGCTGTTTCCGGCCAGGGCTCTTCCTTCTGAATCAGACAGGATGCTCTCTAGGCCTACAAGCCCCAGTGTCAGTCCCTTGGTTCCCTACCTCACCCCACGCCTCTC
>NW_011494865.1:1969886-1984508 GCF_000754665.1 Bison bison bison | reverse complement strand
CCTGGCACCTGATCCCCCAGCCCGGCTCCCAGACCCGCCGCTGATAACAGCGTCACCCTGCTGCAACACGGTGGTGCTGCCACGGTGGCACTCCATCTCCAGAACCCACAATGTGTGTGAACTGTGTGTCAACCAGACGGCCAGTGGCCTCAGGCCGAGCTCGGTCAGCATGCCCCAGTGCAGCTTCTTCGAGATGGCAGCAGCTCTGGATTCTTTCTACCTCAAGGAGCAGACCTTTTATCATGTGGCATCAGACAGCATAGAATGCAGCAATTTTCTAAGTTTCTACAGCCCTTTCAGCTACTACACTGCATGTTGCAGGACCATAAACAGGGGCGTAGCGGGCTTCATTGATTCTGAACAAGGTGTCTTTGAAACCCCGCCTGTTGCATTTTCTTCCCTAGAGAAGAAGTGCGAGGTTGAGAGCCCGGGCTCTGTTCCTCACATTGAGGAGAACAGGTATCTCTTTCCTGAACTGGAGACGAGCAGCTCGAGCTTCACAGGCCTGAGCTGCAGAACCAACAAGACCCTAAACATCTACCTTCTGGACTCCAATCTGTTCTGGTTGTATGCGGAGAGGCTGGGTGCTCCGAGCGCCGCACGGGTGAAGGAGTTTGCTACAATTGTTGACGTGAAGGAAGAGTCTCACTATATCTTGGATCCAAAACAGGCTCTTATGAAGTTCACCCTAGGTACCATGGGCATTTCCTTCCCCAAGCCTAGTGCTTTGCTTAACTTTCCATAGGTGACTGTTATTTAGGGATCTCATGACAGCTGGCTCTTACTAGCTCATTTTAAATCTTTACACTGCAGTCATAATTTTAAAAGAAGCTAATTTTGTCCGTTAAATGAAACAGAAACTCCCTAACTCCAAATTCTGGATAAGTTGGTCACTTAGCCCTTGGGAAGAGTCCAGCATCCCAGATTGTCAGTGCCCGCCGCATTTCCAAGGTGGGAACCTGGCCACAGTGACGAACAGGGTGGTGGTGAGTGGGTCTGGTGGTAACTCCCCTGGCTGATGAACAGCCCTGGCAGAAGCTTCACAGAAAGCAGTGGAATGATAGAACCACCTGGCCCCCTTTATGTCTTGCAGGTTTAACTACATATCAGGGCTACCAGACCTAATTTGTTCTGCTGCTCCTTTTTAGCAAGTTGAGGAATACTGCTATGACCTTGGGTGCCTAGATGGTAACAAGCAAGTGTCAGACCAAATCAGCAAGACCCACTTTGGGGGCAGGGCTGGGAAGGGGGTAAATCACCGTTCTGGGAAAGCACCGCGAGCTTGCCCTTAGAGCCTGGCAGCAGCAGTGACCCAGCCCACGCGTCCTGTTCCCAGGGCTTCGCTGACATCCTTGATGTGCACACAAGGAAGTGTGAATTCAAAAGCTGTATTAGTTCAGCCTCATTGGAACCATGGAGGAAAGTCGGTGTTTGCCAAATGGAGACAGGAGGAATGTGGGGAGGGCAACCTTTCGTTTTCAAGTTTTGGAGAGCATGAAAGTAAGAAACTCAAAACTCTTATTAAATATTAGTCACTTTAGGTGCTGTCTTTTAAGTCCAGGTGAAGCTTGCTTGTTTCCTGTATTAGACACGTTTGAAAAGCCTTATGTAAATAGTGATTTATTTTTCCTACATCAAATTATATACTAAAACATGAAGCCTCCTGAATGTGTAGAGGAACCCCGTGAATAGTCACTGAAGTGCGTCCACTTTTGATATCACACCTTGCTCCTCATTCATGTTGCCTGAAGTTATATTTTGGTGTACTGAGTTTTCTTAAAATGAAACAAGCCTGTATTTTTAAAGTAAGCGTTGATTGGATCTTCCTGCCTCCTGTGCTGTTACTCAAGCATTCAGTGAGCTCGTGATGGGCCCCCCCTGAATTTAAGGGTGATCTGAAAGACGCCGTCATCTGATTTCTTTTCATCTTCTTTATCTACTCTGAAACATCTAGTTCTGTTGTTCTCTGTCCTGTGGTTGGTGACAAAATTTGTCAAAGTCCTCATACAAAAACATCCACTGTGTTGTTTTGGAGAGATGACTCTCAAGTCAGCCATTTCTGGGGCAGTTTCAGAATTCAGCCCTCATTCAAATTAGTGAACAGTTCTGGGTTTTATGTTTCAAAAAACCAACTAAGTGTCATTCAGATGCTGATGACTGATTCTCTTTAGTATTCACTCAACCTTCTTCCCTTCTTCCTTCCTCCATGGAGCCTGTCATTGTTCACTAGGACCTCAGAATGGAGAGAGAAGGAAAAAAAAATGAAACTCAGATTAGTGCTGCTTCAGATGAAACAGATGAAACAAAGGAATCTGAAAACATAGTCGTTGGTGGGGAGGGTAAAACTGTTGGTTCAAGTTAGGGTTTTGTATTATTTATGGGTCTTATTGATGCTGTTTTCCCACTAAATATAGTTGTTTATTTCGCTTAACCTTTTAATTAAAGAAGAAACTTGAGGAACTTTAGTAAAGGAAACACAAACCATAGCTCCTCACCCTCATTTGAATGAGTGTTTGAACACCTCCCACATTACAGTAGCTTGTGCAGTTACTACATCAGTAGTTAGGCTTAAAGGTCTTGGTCTTGTAGGTTGAAATCTCGATGGTGACTCATTGATGACTTACCCAGTCTCTGGTGTCTTGTGGACCAGTGTTAGAAAAAAAGAGCATCGAATTCCTAGCCCGTGCACAGTAGACCATGGAACTCTTGAGTGGTGCTTTGTTAACTAAAGTGCAGCCCCCTGTCCCCTCCTGTGTGGATTTTCTTCAGTGGGTCTGTGAAGCCAGCCCACTTTTTAAAGTATAAAGTGGGCCAGCTACTCTCCTTGTACCAAGAGAAGAGCTGATCTCATTTTCTCTTTATTTTTAGAGTCTTTCATTCAAAACTTCAGCGTTCTCTACAGTCCCCTGAAAAGGCATCTTATTGGAAGTGACTCTACCCAGTTCACTTCTCAGCGTTTAATCACTGAAGTGACGACTGATACTTTCTGGGAAGTAGTCCTTCAGAAACAGGTATGGAATCGAGCGAGGCAGAAATCAAGCTATCTGTCCCTATTAAAATAATTTCCAAAGCTGCAGTCATGGGTGGAGCAGTTGGTGCTGACGTACAGAAGACTAGCCACATGACAGCCTTACTGCAGAATGTGCGTGAATTACATGGTGCTTTTGTGAGTGCAAAGCATCCTTAAAAATACATAACTGAAAACACCCACAAAAGATCAGGGACTTCCCTGGTCCAGGGGCTAAGACTGAACTCCCGGTGCAACAGGCCTGGGTTCCATCCCTTGTCAGAGAACTGGATCCCATATGTCACAACTAAGAGACCCAGTGCAGCCAAATAAATAAATATTAAAAAAAAAATGCCCAGACATCAAATTTTCACTGTTCTTTGTGCATGAGCAGCATTTATGGAATGCTTGCCAGGCTCTAAGTACAGTGAGGACCCCAGAAGCCCAGTAACAGCCAACTTCTTCTTCCCACAGGACGTGTTGCTACTTTACTACGCACAGTGGTGCGGCTTCTGTCCAGCCCTCAATCACATCTTCATCCAGCTAGCTCGGCTCCTGCCCTCAGACACATTCACTGTGGCGAGGTAAGGAAGCCCATGCTGCCGCACTCTGGGCTGGGTGCCTGTCTTTGTTCTTGCTTCCAGCTTAGCCACGTGGCTTGCAAGGGTCTGCCAGTTTTCTGTGGACTTGGATAAGACTGAGTTGATTGTCAGCTGGAAGCTATGAGCAAAACCTCATTGGCGCCAGAGTCTTCCTGGTGAATACTGAGTGTTCCTTGCCTGATGTTGAGGGTGTTTCTGTGGGAGCAGTGCTGACCTGTTTGCTTAGACAGCCCCCCAAGTGGCCAGCTTTCTGGAATATACATCACTGGGGCCTTGGCCCAGCAAAAGGGGGCCTGTCTCTGACATACTGTCAACCAGCCCTGGGACCTGGAGTGAATCTCTCCAGCAGGCCTTGTTTCCCTCCTCATTCCTAAAAGGAAGAGGAAAGATGGGCTAATACCCATGTGGTGTTCTAGTTGTGTGATTCCATGGCACTGTATGTGGGATCTTCAGTAAACAAATGAATTTTAAATCACTGTTTTGTAAAAACAATGCTCAAAGAGTTTTTGGATGAGGTAGTAGGCAGTTCGGAGGGAAAATTATTTAAATTTAAGCTATATCTTTCTCCCTCCTCCCCAAGAAAACCCCTTCAGATAGGTAGAATTAAATATAAAAGATCAAATCAGAGAAAATGACAGAAAATAGAATATTGGATTTGCTGGTTACTTTGAGAGGTGGAAACTTGCGAAATAGTGAAAGAAAGATGAACAGATTTCACTAGGAAAGTGTGCAGTGAAAATACAGAAAACCGACTCACAGAAGGACAGCAGCTGTGTTTGCCAGCACGTGTGTCTTTCCTTCTGTGTGTGCTGCAAATAATGACTTAGAGCCACACTGGAGGAGGCACTGTGCTGGGAGACTTTCATACATACACGGTATCTGACTTAATCCTTAGGACAGTCAGTGAAACAGGCGTGATCACCAGTCCTTTTACTGAGGACGAATCTGAGACATAGAAATAGTAGCAGCTTGCCCAGAGTCAAGCAACCTGTAAATAAGGGATCAGGATTCAGAATCAGGCCTTCATACTCCAGACCCTGAGAAATTAAAGTGGTTTAAGAAAACTGCTGAGAGAAAAATGTCGTTTGTACGTATAGTGGAATATTACTCAGCCTTAAAAATTTTAGGCAGGATGTTCTGTAACATGGGTGCACCTTGAGAATGTTCATGCTAAGTGAAATGAGACACAGAAGGACAAACGCTGTGCGCTTTCCCTGCCCGAGGTCCCTAGAGTAGTCAGAGTCATAGAGGTAGAAAGCAGAATGGTGGTTACCCAGGGGTGTGGGGAGGACCGGAGTGGTTATCGAGTGGGGTCAGTTCCTGTTTTGCAGGATGAAAGAGCCCGAGACAGATGCTGGTAATGGTTACACAGCGTTATGAAAGCACTGTGCACTTAGAAATGGTTAAGATGGCACATTCTGTGTTATGTGTGTTTTACCACAGAGGAAGTGGGGGATGGAGGGAGAAACAGCTGAGAAGGACTGCAGTGTGAGAGAAAGGTCACAAAACAGACTTTCCACCTAAGAGGAGAGAGTGAATAAACAAGTAGGGAAATGATAATCTAGTAAGTGTAAATTAAAACAATAACAAAATGTCATTTACATTTATTAATGAATGCTCTTGAGTGGTAGAATCTTTGTTTGTTTGTTTGGTTTTGTTTGGGCCACATCATGTGGCTTCCAGGTCCTGATCAGGGATCAAACCCAGTCCCCAGGGCAATGAAAGCACAGCCCTAACCACTGGACAGCCAGGGAATTCCCATTGGTAGGATCTTGTGTTGATAAAATCAGATGAAATTGTCACAGTCAGATGTAGCTAATAGAGAAAGTAAATTGGCATAAGCTTTTTGGAAAACATTTTAGTACCATTTGTAAGAAGTCACAAAAATGGTTATATACTTTTGACCCAGTTAATTTCACTTTGGGGAATTAAGGAAATGGGACTCCCAGAGAAGCATGTGCTCATCATTGCAGTGTTATTTATATCTGACAGGAGAAAAATGGTTACATAAATTATGGTTGAGCATTTGATGGGATTTTTACCTCTTCATTAGAACAATGCACCTCATACAGTTAATTTTGAAAAGAATGTAACATGAAATACGACTGCTGCTCTTCACAGTATGTTGACATAGACACCAGAACTTGAATGAGAATGGCAGAAAGGAGGTCCTGATTAGCCCAATGGAATTCGGAGGGGATGTTTACAAATATATTTTTTGATTTTACAGTTTAGTTTTTCCTTGAAGTAAAAAATCAGGAGTAAAAGCATTTGATTATAAACCACTTGCTTAAAAAATAGGACTGATGTTCTCTGTAGCCTTTCACAGGGGGAGGCGGGAGTGCTGTTTTGTTAGTGAAGCTATTTAAAACTGCTATATGATTTGGTTATGTCATTTTTTTTTTAAGCGAATTTCATCCTTCTGGACAAATGCATGGCACTGATTTCTCCCGCTCCCAATTATACATTCTGAAAACTTCTGTCAAGTTAATGATTCAGAACATTTCCATCTTTTGTATGTACTGTTTGTGGATACTGACACCTGGCCTAGCGGGCCTTCCTCGGTCTGCTTCCGCCTCCTAGGATGTTCCTTTTGCTTCAGCTGAGCAGTCCCCGGGGCGAGTGGGGAGGCCTCCTACAGGTCCAGCTCGGTGCCGGCTGAAGAGGTGCCTCCACCTCGTTCAGCAGAAAGCAAGCGCACAGGTTGGGTGATTTAGCCCAGATGTCATTTCCTGTATTAGAAAATTAATCTAAAATCTGGTAAGAAAATACAACTTTTTTGGTCTCTGTCTAGACTTACAAAATGTAGAGTATTATCTTTCGTTCCCAGCTTTCTTACATTTTCAGAGGCTCGATGTATTTTGTGCAGTGATTTCCTTATTCCAGGGTTGATTCATGGGTTGAAGTACTTGCCCACATCCTGTCAGTTAGGTGGACTACCTGTCAGGTGTCAGTGAGACTTTTTTATTCTTTTTTGGAATTCACTTTTACTTTCAAGACATTACATTTCAGGACTTCCCTGGTGGTCCAGTGGTTTAGACTTCGCCTTCCAATGCAGGGGGTGCAGGTTTGATCCTTGGTCGGGGAGCTAGGCTCCTACATGCCTCCTGGCCAAAAAACCAAAACATGAAACAGAAGCAATATTGTAACAAATTCAATAAAAGACTTAAAAATTGTCCACATCAAAGGAACAACAAAACCCCACTACATTTCCCTCCGCGAGTCAGGTGAGCAGTTGCCTGTCCTGAAAGCCTCGGTGTTTCTCGCGTGCACTGTGCCTGCCAGTGGTGTGCTCACTGCCAGGGGCCGGTCCGTGTGGCACACACAGCGCTCCGGGTTCTTAAGTTACTTGAGAAGATGCTTTCAGGTTCCGGGTTGGAGTTTCTTGGGCCACTCTTTTACATTTTCTGTTCTTTCCCTTTACCAGGATCGATGTATCTCAGAATGATCTTCCTTGGGAATTCATGGTTGATCGTCTTCCTACTGTCTTATTTTTTCCCTGTAACAGGTAATGCTGATTTTTTTTTTTTTTTTCCCAGTATTTGGGCAGATGGGATTCTTTTGCCGAAAATAAAATGGGTTTGAGGTAATTCACAAAAGTGAAACGTGTATCATTATATATTACTAAAATATTGAGAATAAAATGCATTGTTTGAAACGTACCACTAGGGGCCAAGGGGAAAAGGGCTTTGGTGTCAGGGTGTCAGGTGTAGTGGTTTTAATAAATGTGCCCCTCCCGGAGTGTGCTTTACACAAGCATGAATATGGCCACTGGGACTCGTGCCCCTTCTTGGCCTTACGAGCACACAGTGTGTGCTGAGATTGACAGCAAAGAGCCCCAGGTTCAAGTGGGCAAAACAGTAGCTCATGGCTGGGCTCTCGGGGACGCAGGCCCGGCTTGCCTGCTTCCGCGTGAGTCATTCATTTCTCATTGAGCCCTGCGGATGGCTTCCTCGGCTCCCTGGTGCAGGGAGGAAAGAGGCTCTCCTACCCGCTGCACCCCCACTCTAGGGCTCACAGAGCCTTCTTCCCGTGAATGTCACTTCAAGGGCTGTCACCTTGATCTCTCCACATTCATCTAAGGGCACTCCAAGGCCAGCCATCAGGGCACCCTCCCTGAGAGCCCAGGCACAGGATGGTCGTTAGGTTAGCAAAAGAACGCCAACCTGGCAGTCAGCGAACGTGGATCCGGATGTTTTGGTAGAAAGGAAATTAACTCTTGGCCTTTTAAAGCCTGACAAACCAAATGTTCTCTTTGTATAAATTCCTTTTTGTTTTTAAAAGGATGGGTCCTCAGAGACTCAGTCACACGGGTTTGACAATATCTTCTCAGGGAAAAGCACTCGCAGGATGAGTTTAGTAATGCTCTCTACCTCACGTGTTTTATTCTCCAGCGCTCGCTTTTACTATTTATTGCAGCCACTGTCGTGCTTCGTGTGTTTCTCTAAGGAGAGTGCTTCCTTCACGTGTATTGATTCATTTCCTTGGTTTTTCCTCTCTATCTCAAAGAATTTTTGCTGGTACACTTCCTGTGGTAGTAGGGTCTTTTCAGATCATGCACTAAAAACAGAGCGTGACTCACCCCATTCCATCGCTGAGCGGTGATGAGCCTTTTTCTTTCTAAGAAGCATCTCAAGTGCCACACAGTCCAGGAAGCATGGACAGTGACACAAGCAATTTCACCTTTTGTCGGACAGAGGTGAAGTTTAACGCCTCATTTTTCAAATTTCAAGCCTAGTTTGAAAAAGCGGTGAAGTCATAACCCCCATCACATGCCTTTGCAGGAAGGCGTTCCCAGCAGCTAGATGGTTTCGTGTTTGGGTTGGGCACTTTTCACTCTGAGGCCACCCAAGGGAGTCGCTCATGCCCTGCAGGAAGGGTGCTGCAGCCCTTTCTTGTTTCCCTGAATTGAAAAGTCAAGGAAGTAAATACTAAATAGAGAAGACTGTCCAGTTCTAGTTTAACAGAGAGCTTGAGAACCAAAGTCTTACTGCCCTGGAATGGAAACTTTCTTTTTTATAAAATATTTATTTATTTTTGGCTGTGCTGGGTCTTCTCTGAGGCATGAGGGTTTTCTCTAGTTGTGGCGAGCAGGGGCTACTCTCTAGTTGAAGTGTGCCGGCTTCTCGTTGCGGTGGCTTCTTCTGTGGCAGAGCCTGGGCCTCTAGGGCATGTGGGCTTGGTAGTTGGCACTCCCTGGCTCTAGAGCACAGGCTCAGTAGTTGTGGTGCTCTGGCCTGGCTGCTCCACGGCGTGTGGGATCTTCCTGGATCAGGGATCGAACCCGTGTGCCCTGCATTGGCAGGCATGTTCTTTACCACTGAGCCACCAGGGCAGCCCAGGAACAGAATTTTTTTCTTATTTCCTAAAAAGAAATGGTAATCAGAAGTGAATAAGCTCCTCACTAGCTGGTCCAAGGTGAGTATTCAGTTTACTCAGAAGGTAGATGGGCAGAGAGAGCTGACAGCTTGCAAAAGAGGACATGAAAAGGCTGACAACATGCAGTAAGACCTTCCTCACAGTCACATGCTTATCTTCCGTGAAGAGAATGTAAAAGTGCATATGCGTTTTGGTAAAATATAAATTTACACATGCACTGGGTTAAAATATGTGCAGAAGGAAAGGTATCAAGGGGTTGATGGTGATGGTTTTGCAGGAGTGAGGCTTACAAGTGGTCTGGTGAATGCCTCGTGTGCTTTTTACACCCTTTGCAAATTGCCCTCAGTGAGCACGTTGGATTTAATAATCATGAAAGTGAAACTGTAGGAGAGAGCTTGTCCTCTGCCACAGTGCCTGGGCCGCGGCCTCCTCCTGCAGGGCTACCTTCCCACTCAGGGGCATCTCAGAGCCACTCTTGTTCCACCACGTCTTCTGTGTGACCTTTCACAAGGCAGGTACTCTGGCCCGGTGATGGGCCAGCACATTGGAAGTAGGAGGGAGTTCCTTCTAGCGTGGCCCCTGGGGAAGGACCTCGCTTCTTTAGAGGAGCAGCCTACCCTCCTTCTCTATTATAGCCCATTGGCCAATTTGCATTTGGCCTTTTATTGCGTGCTGGATAGAGGTGCATACTGTGCTCTTGGTGAACTTCCAGAAGAGTCAGATAAACAGTGGGACCTTTACCACCACTCCTGCAAAACGATTACCATTTGGGAAGCAGCTTGTTGACGCTCTGTGTCCTTGCTGCTAAAGGAGTTTGAAAGTATTTTAGCACACCCTTCAGGTAGGTTCATGGAGATTGCTCCAGATACTGAAAAACAGCATGCTTACCAGTGTCATTTTCTGTCCTGTCTCCCCAGATACACACACTAAGCTTTTTGCTGGGGACGGTTCACATTTGCTGTGTCCTGGAAGATCAGGTTGTGCTGCAGAACTTGGGGGCAGATCCAATCTCTGCTTGCCCGTCCTTGCCCGCTCTTCACAGGGGCCAGGGTGTTCTCAGTTGTCGATTGAATGGCTGGGAGGCCCCAGTGGAGAAAGCTTACACGTTAAGGAAACTATGCTTTAAAGGAAGACATGGTTATGTGCTTACCCCCAAAGTTTAAAAAAAAATTATTCCATTTACCTGAAATTTTCCATAAACATATAAAATGGGGCATATCTGGTTTTAATTTCCCTGTGATCTTTCTTTCATAGGGAAAGGGCTGCCCTTTGATAGAACACCTTTTGTCTTTTCTTCGGGCTGGGCAGCCTTCATTCTTCAGAGCCCCTCAATCTGTCTGTCAAGGGTGGGGCTCCAGTAACACCTTCCCCATCTTGACAATAAAATGTATCTCCAGGTGTTGCCCACTGTCCAAAGGGTTGGGGATACAGTCACTCTAGTTGAGAACTCTTGCTCAGATAATGTGTAATAAATGCTTGCTGAAGAGCCAGGCTGAGTGTTGGAGGTTTTCCCCATCTCACCAAGCATTGCTGATGGCCACAGGAATGATGTGGTGGCGATCTGGCCCCAGGACACTCTTCCTGACACACCACTGGCTTTCAGCCTGGGAGCTCTTATCTTTCCTGGAAGGTTGTGAACAGAGTCCGAGCCCTTTGTCCTCAGGAGCAGACACGTCTTTGAGATAAACCACTGTAATTACAGAACCAGCACAGGGACACCCTCATGTGTGTGGAACATTTTTCCGGATGACATTTCCCGAGCGGACTTCCTTTTGGTAGGAAACAGCAGCTTGACCTTCGCTGGCAGCCTGGTTTTGGATTAAGAACATAGGCCTGGCTCTCTGATTTTTGACTCCTTCCCCCTTTCTCTCCAGAAAGGACCTAAGTGTGAAATACCCTGAAGACCTTCCCATCACCCTTCCCAACCTGCTGCGATTCATCCTGCATCACTCAGA
Organism: Bison bison bison; assembly: GCF_000754665.1. NCBI lineage: Eukaryota > Metazoa > Chordata > Mammalia > Artiodactyla > Bovidae > Bison > Bison bison. The sequence goes on along the minus strand of NW_011494865.1, from coordinate 1,973,565 downwards.
CCCAGCTTCCGCCCCCCGGAACCTGGCTGGCCCTCCCACCGCAGAGTGTCTTCAGAGCGAGGCGGTCCTGCAGCAGGGGCACATCGCCCACCTGGAGAGAGAGATCCGGAAGCTGCGGGCAGAGATTGGCACCCTGCAGCGGGCGCAGGTCCAGGTAGAGGCCCGGCTCGCCAGCGCACGCAGGGACGAGCACCGGCTGCTCCGGCAGCAGCACACGCTGGAGCGGCAGCATGACCTGCTGCGGCTGCACAGCGAGCAGCTGCAGGCCCTCTACGAGCATAAGACCCGGGAGCTTGACGAGGTGGCCCGCAAGCTCCAGGAGCTGGCTGACGCCTCGGAAACCCTCCTCACTGAGAACACGTGGCTCAAGATCCTGGTGGCTACCATGGAGCAGAAGCTGGAGGGCAGGGACGGGGCGGACGACCGCGTGCCCCCAAGCAAGGCACGCTCAGAGCACCCCGAGCCCCCAGGTGTCCCCCGGCTGCCCGCCAGCACGCCCCTGCCTGCCAACGTCAGCTCCACACTGGCCTCTGAAGGGAGCCCTGAGAATCGGACAGACTGACTTTGGAAAATGACATGAAGAAATCAAAGGAGAAAACTGTACATTGGGAATATATTTATGCAAATTTTATTGAAATTTATTGTAAATAAAGATTTTCTCAGTGGTCTAGAAAATCAACTTGAATGTCATTCAGCTTTTATTGAACAGGGGTGACATCCCCTCCACTTATTGCACAAACTTGGTAGCTTTGAGACAAAAAACAGTAGCACAGTCCATGTGAAGATTCGTCAGAAAAGTTAGTCCCTGTTTCAGTGGCTCAGTGTCGGAGTTCCCTCCCCATCCCCCTCCTGTTGCCTCTGCCATGACACGCAGGATGACAAGTCAGGAAACTTGGACGCAACAGTTGGGCTATTCAGAAAGAATTCAATGAGAGGTCATAACTTAACTGAGCCATTGGAGTGCGTGGCTCTGGTGTCTCTGCTAAAAAAAGTAGCTATTGACAAAGAACAGTGAGAGCTATTGTGTGGTTGGTCACCAGTCCTGTGGGCCCTTCCACTTACCCCAGAGACCCCACTAGAGCCCCACTGTGCCTCTGAACCGGCAAGGACACCATGCTGATGCGCCCGGTGCCAGAGGCATAGATGTCAACAGATAAGGACCCCCCAAGAGTGAAACTAAGGAGAAAGTGACGCTTCATGTTCTCAAAACTGAAACTGCAGGGGCATGGTAAGAAGCTCGGGGCAAGCCTGACAGTCAAGCGGTGGTCGTTTTCAGGGTCAGGCTCAGAGACTTGAAAATGCATGTGCTTCGGTTACTTGGGGGAAGGACAGACAGTCTCAGCTGCTGACCACCGGCTGCAGAAAGTAGAGGTAGAAAGCCCGAAGCTCTGAAATGTGAGGGGAATGGATCAGACACCCCCACACCTGCCCCAGTTTTATGTCCTCCGTTAGAAAGCACACCTCCTTGACCTTCCAGTTAACCCCTTTAGAACCTGACACCCGCCTGCAGCCCACACTGTGTCCTGCCTCCGCTGGTCTCGTCTCACACTTAGCCATCCCCGGGTAGGGACCAAAGGCAGCCTCTCCCCTGCTCTAAAGCCCGGCCACCTTCTAAGGATCCCTCAGTAGCATCCTATGCTGTCTCAACCCTGCTTTCAGCTCAAATTGTCTTTTTAACTAGCTACCCCTCCCCTCCCCCCTAGCCATCATTTAAGGTTGGACCCTTAATTGAGGGGTACACTGCTAAGAAAGGTGTTCCCTAAGCTCCCTCCTAGGGGTTCTAGAAAGTTGGATTAGTTCAACACACTTTTTTAGGGGAAATCTGGATGAGGCCAGAGGAGCCGCCTTCAGCGTGCCCAGGAGGCCAGAGCTCTGGGGGGGAGCTCTGACGGGGTGGCAGCAGCCTGGGGTTAGCCAGGCGCTCCCCACCTCTCCTGCAGCAGGAGGCTCAAGTGCTGGGGGCCAGCGCTCCGAAGCTCTGCCAGGGCTGGCCTCCAGTTTATTCCCAAGGATGCGCACACAAATCACCATCTAATCATCGTTTAGGACTGTTTACAGTGGTGTGATTAAAAACCCGAGTTCACTGAAGTCTACACAAGGGACACTGTGGAGGGGCAAGGGGTGGTGGTGGGGTGTCCGTGGCCATCCAGCTCCTCATCTTTGCAAAAACCAAGTCCTGAACCTTAAGCCCCTTCTCCCCCTACCCGCCTACTGAAGTACAGGCTGCTCGGGGCTCCTGCTTCCTCAGGGACCCAAGAAACGACACTGGGCACTCTCAGAGCAAGGTCAGGGGACCCTCCTTGTGGGTGGCCGGCTGAGGACAGTGAAATGGAGCAGGTGGGTGGGAATCTGAGCGGAAAGGAAGCAGATCTGTGAAAAGGGCAGGAGGGGGAAACAGAGGGGAAACTAAACCCCGCCCCCCTCCAGTGCAGAAAACATTAAATACAACAACAAACTAAAGCCGCCATTGTCTCCCCTTCCTGGGCCAGTTGGGTTTCGGATGCGGGTGAAGGCGGCAGCTCTGGTGTTTTCCAGCAAAGCCAGCGCTCAGTAAAGCCGGGTGGGGGGCGGGGCGCCCAGCATGCTCAAGACCCCGGGGGCCAGAAACTGCTCTGCCACTGGGACGCCTGGCAGCCTCGGGACTCGTGCCTTGACTCGTCCTTCACCGGCTCCCAAGCAGCCGCAGCAGCTTCCTTGCAATCGCTCCACCGGCAACAGGGAACAGCCATTTAACGACCTCATCTACCAGGAGCCAGCGGGGCGGGGCACGGGGGCGGATGGCGCCCCCGATTCCATTCATCGCTCACAAAGCAAACCACCAAGGCACCCCGAAGGGTCTGCTAGGAGGCTTAAAACCGACATGTCACGTCCTGTACGTACAGACGCACGTGTATCAGAGGCCCCTGCCAAGTGCCACGTGGGCCTTACACGTCTAAAACCACTCTCCCCCACTGCCTTGACTCAGCTCAGCCTTAGTTCGGACAGTCCCATGTGCTCTACACGCGATATTTTTAAAAATCAGCAAAAGAGGCTTAAGCACGTGCTTCCGGGGCCTATTTACAGTTCACAGGCTTGTGAGTTCACGCGTTACAGTAGTAGTAGCTCCATCAAAAACAGGCTCAGCTAAACATTCAAGTAACAAAAGCGCTGTGGGGCTGAGAGCCCCAGCTAGGTCAGGTCTGCCCACTGCCTGCAATGGGCAGTCCCACCAGGACGCTGAGGGGTTGCCCAGGGCCAGCGAGCCCCGGATTGGGACTGCTGGGACCCCGGGAGTCAGTGCATGCGATGATGAAGCCTGGCGAGGCCATGCCAGCAAGTGTCAACCCTTCCTCTTAGGCGGAGGCATGTCTGTGGGTTCGCCCCTCCTGTGCCTCTCCCGGCTGGCTACAAACGGGCCCAGGAGCCTCTGCATCCCAGCTCAGCTGTGGACTTCAGGGCCGTTGGGGGTCAGCTTGGCCTTCCTCTCCACACACGGTCCCTTGGCCGAGTACTGCACCAGCAGGAAGGGCTCCTTGGTCTCACCATCCCCTACGATGCTCTCCTCATCCTCCGACTGGCTGATGCGCTGGAGTCGCAGGTAGCACCAGCAGCCCAAGATCAAGGCCCCCAGGGCGGCGATGGCGATGAGGATGACGATGACCGTGACCACTCCCGTGGTGGGGCTGTGGTCCATGATAGA
>NW_011494865.1:1962909-1969786 GCF_000754665.1 Bison bison bison | reverse complement strand
CACACGCTCTCGCTGGGTCTTCCACCGGGTCTATTTTTAATCAGTTTGTAAGCCTGACCGGGGCCGCCCTCATCCTAGTGAAAAACAGGCCGGTTGCCGTTTGCTGGTTTTTTTGGCTCATGATGCCACCAGCGTTCTTTGCTCACCCCAGCTGCTTCCATTTCATACCTTCAGTGCCTCTGCTACGAGCCAGCCAGTCACCCGCGCTCAGGGAGGGAACCTGTGCGGCAGAGGCAGGAGAGGCAGCACCCGAGGCCTGTGACCCCACCGCGGTGGAGGCTGAAAGAGCGTCTGTTCCAGGTGAATGGATGTTCTAGAAACCCAGCACCACTGGGTGTTTAGTAAGTGCTCACAGATGAAAGGAGCCAGTGCTTCGAGACAGAGACGAGGGATTCGAAAGCAGGGAAATGACATCAGCCCCGACCGGGGAAGTATACAGCTCAGCGAGCCTTCCGGTACACCTGTGAGACTGTGCAGCCGGTGACAGCCTCTGCTCCCAAAGGAGCTGTAGCTGCCCTGGCTGGGGAACTTTGAGGAGGGCACAGGGGAAGCGGGAGAGACTGGCCTCTGCCCTGACTGGGCTCAGCCTCTACTGCAGGAGCCAGACTACAGACAGGTCAATATGCCACACACCTGTTGCTACAAATGCAGGAAAGTCACACTGGGAACACAGGGGACCAGGTGCCACCAGGTTCAACTGGGCGGGGCAGGCGACACACACCGGGGAGGTGATGCTGGGACATGCGGGAAGGCCAGCCCTTGGAGAGAAGCGTTCCTGGCAGTGGAACACCATCTGCTAAGGCTCTGAAGGCAGGTGGGTCCACTAGCAAGCGTGAGGAGCTGAGGGGGTTTGATCCCTGGTCTGGGAAGATTCCACATGCAGCCAGTGGAGATCAGCTGGTTTGTATGGGGTAGAGGAGGGGCAGGCAGGGACAGCCCCCTGAGGTTGGAGGTGGTGGCTCCCCTGGGTCCCAGACCGAGCCCTTTTTAACGTCTCCTGCCTGACCACACATGGAGCAAATAATAGTAACAGCCAGGTGGTCGTGAGAGTGCAGGAGAGACCGGGGCGCCTTGGGCACCGGGCCGGCGCAGAGCTGGTGCTCAGCTGTCTGAAGCTGCTGTTTTTGGAGAAGACTGACATCAGTACAGGTAGACAGTGCTGGAAGGGGAAGGTGTCCCCTCCAAACAGGATGGAGTGCTGTCCTTGAGCAATGACAGCCTTAATTAGCAATGATTCTCCTCCACACCAAGGAGTTCCCCCCACCCCCACCCCAGGACCACGTTCTGGGCAGCAAAGTCAATGTCCCTGAGTCTGTCCAGGGACCAGGCCTTGAGAAAACTCCTGCCCTGCTCCCACCACCACACTGGCAGGGGGGGCGGAGGGGACGACACACCTGGAGTCTGTGCCCTTCTTACCACCTCCAGGGCCAGGCTGCTGTCATCACTCTCAACGGGCTCCCCGGCCCACCTGGACCACTGCAGCCAGTGCCCCGTCACTCAGCAGAAAGGCCCCAGGTCCTTACAGTGACCTTCAGAATCGATACGAAGCAGCCCCAGCCCGTGCTCATCTCCCGCTGACCCCACCTCCTTCTACCTCCAGGCCTTTGCCCAGCCGGGTCCCTCTGCCCAAATGCTCTGCTCCCCTAACCCTGGCTCAGTGCTTCTTAAGTGGGGACAGTCGTGCCCCCCAGGGGACATCTGGCAATGTCTGGAGACATTTTTGGTTATAACTGGTGCGGGGTTGGGGGGGTTGCTACTGGTACCAACTGGATAGAGACCAGGTGTGCTGCTAAACCTCCCACACTGCTGCGGATGCCTCCCCAAAGGTCCCAAACATCATGCGGAGGCTGAGAACCCTGCCCTGGTTAGTTCCAGCCCAGGCAGGGAGCCTTCCTGACCCCTCAGTGCAGGAAGCCCCCTTGGTCCTGCGGTTTGCACTTCCTCCCTTCCTCCCTTCAGGGCACCCATCTCAGTCTGCCACCCTGGCTCCAGTGTCAGCACCAGGCTGGCATACTTGCTCCAGGGGTGGCCCCACACACTTCTGTGCCGCCCAGGGCATGTCCTCCTGGCTTCTCCCCTGCCACCATCAGGGCTGCCATCAGCTTCCACAACCTTGCTCAGCCCGTTCTCTTCTCGGGCCTCCAGGTAGGACAGGTGACCCCTCCCCCAACCCCACTCCCACTAGAGCCTGCTGGCAGCACCGGGTAAACCCATCCCAACCCCCATGCTTTCTTCCCACTTGGGAGCACGCCAGTCCCTCTCCACCCTGCCCTCTCCACTTGCCCTCCTGGGTGTCCAGAGCCTGCTGGGGTGCCTGCCCCCACTCTGGGTTCTTGGACAGGAAGGGAAGTCAGTATCAATTCGGAAGAGGAAGTGTGTGTGTGTGGGGACTAGGGGGTAGGGAGTGGGTTTGGGGACAGGAAGTCAGAAATCAAACAATGGCAGCAAGAACCTGGGGATGGGGACCCCAGGGGCCAAACCAGCTGGGGAACCCAGGAAGTGCCCCCAGAGTCCTGGGGGAGAACCAGGGCTCCCAGGACTGATGAAAAAACGGAGGCAGAGGCAGCCCCATCTCCAAGGGACCTTCCGAGAGGGGCGGTGACCTCTAAACCCTGTCTGCTGCCCCTCCCCACGCCCCCGGCACCCCAGGCCAGGAGGAGGGGGCGGAACCAGGTCTGGGTGTCTCCCTCGAGGGAGCACAGAGCCAGGTGACCAGGCCACAGTCACACTTGGTCGGAGTTCCCTCCCCCACCCCCAAATGTGTGTGTTTATTACTTCATTCCCTCCGCAAGTACTTCCTGAGGACCCGTCTTTTACAAAATCTGGTCGCGTCATCTCCTGCTCAGAGCCCTCCCCAGTATCGGCAGAGAATCCGAATTCCCCTGCCTCCCCAGCTTCTTCACACCCTCCTGCCTCCGACCTATCTCCCCAAGGCCTCTGCACTTTCCGTTCCTTCTGCCTGTGGTGTTCTTCCCTGCACGTCCCATGACTGGCTGTTTCCCATCAGAGGGAACTTTCTCAGAAGATGCCTCTGCGGGGTGGTGGGGGGGACGGTCTCCCCAGACTCCCCAGGCTCCAGACGCCCCCCACCCCCACTGGCCCTGGTCTTGTCTTACTTCCTCCTGTTTCCCGGTGCTCTTTGCCACTTGACATTCTCTTGGGTCAGGAAAGGTGCTTCCCTGGCTGCCAACTCCTTCCCGCAGTGGACTCTGAGCCTGGAGGAGGGTGCCATCCATCCTGCCCATTGCTGGAGCCCCAGCCCTGTCACCAGCACACAGCAAGTGCTCAATACTTGTCTGCTGACCCACCACTCCAAGCTCGGGGGAAGCAGCAGTCCTAGGCAGCTGGCCTAGGCAGCTCCCACCCCTGAACACCCCCGAATCTCAAAGCTACCAAGGAGGAAGGACAGGCTGCAGCCTGAGCGTCGGGGTGGGTCCCAGGCAGGCCTGACCTGAGCCCCTGGAGGGGCAGCTGTCCCCACACGGGCTGTGGACAAGGGAAGATGTCACCGAGATACAGATCCCAGAGCAACCTGAGGCCGGCCAGTTCCCCCCCTCAACCCTCATGGCCTGGGCTGGACCCTACCGATGGCTCCATCTCTTCCGGGCTTCCCTCCTGCTAAGCTAAGATGTCTCCTGCAAGTCAGTTGACCCCTCCTCACCTTGAGCTAGGAAAGAGCACAGGGCAGGACAGGGAGGATCGCAGGCTGGGTAAATGCCCAGAATGGTACGTGGGAAACCTGGACCCCTTCAGAACACTCATTCAAGTGGTTAACACTTTATCCCACACCATCATCTGATCCTCCTAATAAGCTGGCAACTAGCAATCCTCAGGGTTCCCATCTGAGTTTCACAGGTGGGAAAACTAAGGCGGGGGGAGCTTGAGCGGATTATCCAAGAGTGAACCCGGGTAGAAACATGGACCCAAAAGTGGGGCCCAGCAGAACAAAGGGCAGGGGCTTCCAAGTGCAGGCGGAGAGGGGCAGGCCAGCCCAGGAGCCAGCGCACAGCCAAGGCACTCTAGAGGTGGGCGACGGGCCATGCTCCCCCAACCTCCGCAGCAGCTCCTTGCCAGCTCCCTTAGTCAGGAGGGAGGCTGGCGCTGGAAGCTCAAGGCCGTTTGGACCCCCAAACACACAGTGCCAACCCTCCGTGCTCCCACTCCACCTCCCTGGGACCTCACTCACTGCTCCTGGAAAAACAAGATGCAAGCCCAGTGCCTGAGACGCCACCTCTCTGAGCTTGCCACCCCGGCCCCCACCATCCACCAGTGGGTTTAAAGGACTGCCCCTGCCTCAGCCACCAGCAAGCCAGGCATCTCCCACTGTCCTGCTGGCCTCAGAGGCCCACCGCTTAGGTCTTCCTCAATGTAAGGTTGTGTGTGTCACCCCTGCCTCTTCAGGGGACCCCAAAATGAAGTCTTAACCCCACTCCACAGGTCCCTGCACCCACCCCAGGCCTAGTAGAGCCTCAGCCTCCAACAGAACAGATTCAATTCGAGTCCCTTTCTTCACCCCATCCCATCCCTCCACTCAATATCATGAGCTACTATGACTCAGCCAAGCAAGCTGCCCCTAACGGCCTCAGTTTCTCAGCCTGCAAAATGGGACGAGACCCTGACCTCACCAGCCAGGCTGTGGGGAGGCTGAGAAGTGATCAGAAACGTGACAACGGGACTCTGGAACCACCAGGATTGTGTGTCGCCAGGCCCCACACCTTCCTGGGTGTCACAGGGAGGACAGGGAGACCTCAGGGCGGCCCCTCACAGCACCCCCTCTCCAAAGGACCTGCTCCCAGAAGGGCACAAAACCTGGTCCAGCCCCCGTGCCACAAACAGCACTTTCCTCAGGGGACATGCTGCCACCTTCTCGCTTAACTGGGCACATCACAAGTGCTACCCAGCCCAGCTAGACACCAGTTAGCTACCTCCGCCCTGCAGCCGCTACCTTCTGGGACTGTCCTGCTTACAGGGGACCAACCACCTCCGCACAGTTAAGCCATGCCCCTTCCCCCGACAGAGCCATCCGTCAGGTGTCCCAACAAACCCTGCTCTGTCTCTTTGGGGGACCCCAGTTCACAAACTGGAAACATTTCCTGCCCAGTTTCTGATGAGGAACACAGGACAGTTGGGGAGGATGGGGCACGTCAAAGGGGCAAGTGGAATATCTGCTCTGTGCCAGGCCTGAGCCGGGGTTCGGACCCAAGGGAGCATCACACAGGCCACTGCCCTTGACGAGCCAGGGCGAGGACAGTGGCGATGCAGATGAGAGATTAACTGCACTGTGCCTGGCTCTGTGTCCAGTGTCACCCTCACCTTCCGCCACCCACCCATTACACCACGGTTCTCCAGAAGAGGAAATTCGCACCAGAACCCTCTAGGTTCCCCTATGCAGAAGAGGAAGCTGGTGCAGGCAGAGTCCCAGGGACTGCCCCAAGGTCAGTCTCAGTCTCCTATGCCCGTGCCCTGTGAATCAGCCACTGGTCATTCTCACAGGCTGCCCCGGGGTAGGCCCACTTGCCAGACAACTTTGGTAATAACAGTAGATGCCTGACAGAAGTTGGCAGTGATTACTCTGTGTCTGACGCTGGGCTAAACACTTCACAAAGATCATCACCTCTCAACCTCAAGAGTCTGTGGCTCAGAGAAGTTAAGTCAATTGCCCAAGGTCACACAGCTTGAAAGTAACTGTGCAGGGATTCAAACCCAGGCAGCCCTGGAGCCAGAATCTGGGATTTCAACTCTGACACTCAAATGGCATATTTTTTGACCCCCACCTCCCCCGCTCCCATGCCTGAGAGGTCAAGGGGGACAGGTTAAGCCCAGTCCGCCCCCATCAGAGCAGTCTGGGTGACTGGAGCTGAGGGCTCTATGCTGGGGACACAGGGATGACAAGCGCCCGGTCAGTTCCCGCGTGCCAAGAGCCGGCGACGTGCAGGCGCGATGCCAGGCGATGCCAGGCGCGCTCCACGCACCCTCTCATTTAACCCTGCCAGGCGACTCCGTCGTCTCCCCACCTCTACCAAAGAGCTAAGAAAAGGCTGGAGAGAGGAAGGGACGCGGCCCGGGGTGGGGGGACAGCTGGAGGGGAACGACAGCTGGAGAAGCAATTCCAGTCGGCTTGACTGGGGGAGGGAGCTTGGGGGACGCGGGACCACGAGACCCAGTCATGCCCACGCCGCGCAGTCACCGCCGACGGAACCGGGCACCAAACGTCGCAGCCCGTCCTCAGTTTCCCCACCTACGAAGTGGGCGCCAGACGTCGCCAGGACCCCCTCTCCTACCCCCCGGATTCCTCCTGACCACCCCGAAGGCTGCCAGGATCCCCGCCTCCTGTTAATTTTTGAAAATCTCTAAGTGTCCCGAGGAGCCCCGCGGCCAGCCTGGGGCGCCGAACTGCGGGCCGCGGTGAGGGGCACGCACTGCGTTGGGGGGTACACTCGCTCCCTGCAAAGCCGCCGCCGCCGCCCCCCGCCGCCTCCTTTGTCCCGATCTCTCCGCAGCGCAGCGGACAAAGAACCCCCGCCCGCGGGCGCGGCCCCCCGGAACAGACCCTCCCCCCGAAGCCGCGCCCCCAGCCCAGGTTGCCCCTCCCCCGCCGCAGCGACCCCCAGCCCGCGACCGAGCCTCCCAGCGCTCGCCCCAACCCCAGGCGGGGCCGCCCCTTCCCCTTCTGCAGGGCCCCGCCGGGCCCGAGCACCCGGCACCCGCCCCCTCCCCGGCCCTTCCTGGCTCCGCTCACCATGGCGCCGTCCGCAGCCCGGCCCGATCGCCCCGCAGCAGCCCCGGGGGCCCGGCTCCGCCCGCCCGCCAGCCCGGTCCGGCCGCCGCGCACCGTCCGTACGCAGGAGCCCCGCTCTGCGGCGGGCGGGGCGTCTCC
>NW_011494865.1:1962630-1962809 GCF_000754665.1 Bison bison bison | reverse complement strand
GATAGACATGGTCAGCGCTCGTAGGGGCAGGGGCTTGCTCCGCAGGAAGGTCTCACGTGGGGACAGCTCAGCAAGGCTGGACCCGAAAGCCCTGAAAGACAAAGCAAGACGATGGGACACTCTGCTGGGGACCCTGGCGGCTCACACGCTCTCGCTGGGCCTTCCACCGGGCCCACTTT
>NW_011494865.1:1929146-1962530 GCF_000754665.1 Bison bison bison | reverse complement strand
CCCTTACTCCCGCCAGCAAACAGAAGCGAGAACTGAGGTGCAGAGCAGGTAAGAGTGTGGCAAGCTGCCCCGGCAGGACAAAAGACAGGCAGGACCCCTGAGTTACATGTCCTCCCTCGGGGCGGGAGCTGGTCATTCAGTTGTTTATTAATTAGTTCATTACTGCATCATCCATCCATTCTTTCGACGTTTGTGGAACGCCAACCATGTACGCTGGGTGTACCAGTGGTGGCCGGAATAACCACGAACAGCACAAGCAAGGACCCTGACCTCAGCAGAGCTCTCATTCTGCTGCGGGCTGAAACAGGATTTGCAGCCTTTTTGGCCTCTTTTAATCATGGTTATTGAACATAATAGACCCCGCGATTAGGCCTCACCCAGCGCTAGGCCCTGTGCTCTCCTCTCAACACACTTCATGGAGACAACTGGGAAAGGAAGAGCTGCTCATTTTGCGGTTGATGTTCCAGAGAACTGAAGTACCACAGCCCACATATAATAAAGACAGGATTGGAGGCCAGGCCTATTTGCCCTGGGAATGACTGCCAGTCAGTCCACTTGTCCACCCAGGAAGGTCGTCAAGGACGAGGACACCCCTTCACCTTGTGGCCAGCTGGCTGTAAGAGGGGCAAGAGTGGGTCCTTCAAGGCCTCTGTGGCCCAAGTTCCCTGGACCATTGCCTCTGGCTTGCAAGGTAGGAGGGGGCAGGTGGAGCACCTCATCCTGAGAACTGGTCATCTTGTCTGGAAATGTCTTTTCCAGTCTCAAGCAGAGTCCTTGGAACTTCCCTGGTGGTCCACAGGTTAAGAATTCACCTGCCAGTGCAGGGGATAGTTCAATCCTGGTCCCAGAAGATTCTGCATGCTGTGGGGCAATTAAGCCCCCTCACCACAAGTACTGAGCCCATGGGTTGCAATTGCTGAGCCTGTGCACCCTCGAGCCCATGTTCCACAACAAGAGAAGCCACTGCATTGAGAAGCCCAAGCACAACTAGAGAATCACCCCCACTCCTTGCAACTAGAGAAAACCCTTGGGCAGCAACAATGACCCAGCACAGACAAAAAAAAAAAGCAGAGCCCTCTGGGAGAAGATGGAGGGCCCCACTCTCAAGGCCATAGTCACCACGCTCTTTCTGCTCCATCCACTCTGGGTTGGTGTCTTCCTGCTTCAAATGCACCATGCTGTTTCCCACCTCTGGGCCTTTGCCTGTGCTGTTTCCTTCAGCTGAAACGTTCTTCCACTCCATCTTTCAGAGGGCCCTCCCTGATTTCCACCCAGTGCTGTTGTAGGTTATGTTCTAGCCTGTGCATTGCAAAATTGTACGTTTACAAGAGTATATGATATTCGCTTGTCTGAAGGAAGGAATGAATGGGCAGACGGCAGACCTCCAGGTCTGACCCCATTGCACCCTAGCCAAGAGGCTAGGCCCCGGAGGTGAGCTGGAGGTTAAGTGAGAGTGGACAAAGAGGCAGAGGGGCATTCAGCTCCAGGCCAGCTCCCCAGAGGCCAGAGCCAGATAGCTCAACACAGCTCCTACTCCTGAGTTGGCTTAGCACCACCCTCAAAGGCTCCTGCCCAGTCAGCCACACCTGGGAGCCCCGGGTGAAAGGAAGCAAGTTTTTCCCACAGAGTCAGTTTCAGCGGCCTCTGTGGTCCCAGCCTCAAGTGGCCAAAGACCTCATTAGTGGTGAGCAGGTGGGAGGGGCAGGCCCAGAACCCCAGAGCCAGGGTTGGCAAAAAGTTGACAAGGGACTCAGGGACACTTTGGGGGAAAAAATTCTGGGAGGAAAAAATAGTGATGGGGGGATATAGCATAGCATGGATGATGAGCATCAAACTCTCTGGGTACAGTGCAGCCTTTCCTGCTGGGTAGCTTTAGAAAAGCAGCCTGACCTCTCTGACCCTCAGTTTCATTGCCTGAAAAATGGAGGTGACAGCAAAGGCAATTGTGAAGGAGTTGACAGGGCATTTGTGAGCACCACGAGGGTTAAGTACAGAGGAAACAATTCCATTCACTCTTTTTTTTTTTTAAATACTTGTTTTTTTGGCCATGCCACATAGCATGTAGGGTCTTAGTTCCCTGACCAGGGATGGAACTTGTGCCCCTTGCATTGGAAGCATGGAGTCTTAACCACTGAACTGCCAGGGAAGTCCTCCATTCACTCTTAACATTAGTAGTGGGGTTGGATTGGTGTAGGAGTGAACCTGGGCTTCCTCATTTGGATCTTGGGCAAATCACTGCATTTCTGTGAGCCTCAGGCTCTTGGTCTTCACAGGGACCACCCACCTCTGGGGTGCTGAAAGGTGGGGGGCTGGGAATAGCCCAGCTATCTGTCTTGCCCTGAGTGAGTTGCTTCAACAATAATAACAACGAATAAATAATAAGAGCAGCAAACTGTGTTCTAAGCACTATTACATATACATTAACCCATTTTAGTCCCCGTTTTACAGATGGGACAACTGAGGCACAGAGCAACACATATGCACAGAAATTATCTGGGGGGGTCTTGTTAAGTTGTAGATTCTGACTCAGTAGTTTGGGGCCCAAGGTTCTGCATTTCTCACAAGCCCCCGGGTGGTAGTGATGGTTTGGGTACCACGCTTTGAGCCGCAAGGGGCTAGTGCATTTGCTAAAGGTCACAGGTGGTGCGCACCAAGCCTTGATTCGAGCCCTCCCAGTAGACTGCCAAGTCCTGAACTTAACCGCCACCCTAACTGTCTGCCCCAACCCTAGCTTTCTCCCCTACAAAGAGACAGGAAGTATAGCTCCCCTCCCCAAGCCCATTTCCTCTCTCCGGGAAGGGGTGGGTGCTAATACCTCGCTCCATTGGTGACATCTGGTCCATTGAACCGCCCTGCCCCCAGCATCCCAGGGGTCCTCCTGACGATGACAGGGAGGTTTTTAGATGCTCATTAGCCAGGAAGATAATTAAGGGCGAGGGCTGAGCTCGCCTTGGCTCCCTGGGGCTTGCTGGGGCCCAGCTGGGCCTGCCCTGTGCCAGCCTGGTCCTGTGCCCACTTCCCTTGGGGCACAGGAGGGGCTGGGACAAGGGAGGGGCTTGCCAGGGAATAGAGAGGCCTCAGCCAGCCTCTGGGGAGACTCCAGTGGGGCCTCCTGCCCAGGCCACTACTCTTAGGGTTCCAGGCCTAAACATGAAGAGAACTGCTGGGCCAGAGGGCAGTTCCGCAAAGGGTGAGAGGTGAGTTCTGCAGGGTGAGGTTAGGTGGGACACAGACAGGGTGTCACCTAACTCTGAGTCACCCAGCAATCTGGGTCAAGGAGTGAAATCAGCCCTTGCTGGTCGGTGGGTATAACATCTCTCTGGCCTCTCTCTAGCGCTAGCTCGGCCCCCTTATAACCTTATAACCTCAGGCTGACAGTCTTGGGCAATCCACACTCCCATCTCAGATTGAACAACGTGTTGTTTTCTGCAGTTTATGTTACTGTCTATTTTTGGCCCAGATATTGCTTTTCCGTTTATGATAGTGACATACCCATTCCTTTTTATGTATTTATTTATGTTGGCTCTGCTGCGAAGCTGGTGGGATCTTAGGTTTCCAGCCAGGGACTAAAACCCACACCATAACAGTGAAAGCGCCACGTCCTATCCACTGGACCCACCAGGGAATTTCCCCCATTCCTTTCTCTTTTTTAAACTATTTTTTAAAATTTGCTCTTTATTTTTATCTTTGGCTGTGCTGGGTCTTCGCTGAGGTATATGGGCTCCCTCCAGTTGTAGTACGGAGCGAGGGGCACTGTCTAATTGTGGAGCACGGGCCTGTCACCATGACAGCCTCCCCTGCTGCGGAGCACAAGCTCTAGGGCACGCAGGCTTCAGTAGTAGCGTTGCACGGGCCCAGCTGCCCCGTGGTGTGTGGGATCTTCCCAGACCAGGGACCGAACCCACGTCCCCTGCATTGGCAGGTGGACATGCAACCACTGGACCACCAGCGAATTCCTTCCCCAGCCCCCTCCATTCCTTTTTAAATCAGTCTCTTCAGGGAGAAAAAAAAAAAAAAAAGAAGTGGGCAAATTTAAAGCAAAGTGTAATAGAAATAACTAGAGATGGTTAGGAGGCTAGCAGTGGTGAAGATGGGGGCAGGTGGAAGGCTGAAGTGGAGCACGCGCCAGAGGTGAACCCCACGGCGGCTCGGAGCCCGGTGCTCTTATTTCAGTGCCAGACAAAGCCCCCAGCTGGGGCAGAGGCATCTCATGGGCTCCTGCGTCCAGCTGGGATGTCATGAGCTGAGAGGAACCTAGGTTGGTTCTGGTCTTCATTTCTGGCGTCTGTTATCAGCGTGATGAGGGGCAGTCTTGGGGAGTAGGGAGGGCACGACTGCCTGCAGGTTGCTCCCTGCCTGAAGCCTGTCCTGTATTTCCACGTGTGGTACCCACCCTCCACCCCTAAACACACACATGCATCTGAGCACCGGAGCCCCTTAACTGCCCATTCACCAAACCCTTCGTTTATTTACTCAGTTTTTTCATTGATTTAGCCAATCTTTATGTAGCACCTCCTCTGTGCCAAGCACTGTGCTCCCTCCTGGGGAGCTCCCTCCAGGCGTGAATCAGATGGGAACCTCAGCCCTCACGGCGTTCACAGCATCTCCGAGGGAAGACAGATGATAAACGCAGAAATGAGTACTCTGCAGGGTTTGTCAGACCGTGTATGCGCTGGGGAAGAAGGGAAAGACAGTAAGGGGAGAAGCGTGGGGACTGGAAAGGGGCAGGGGAGAGGGGCACTCTGTCACAGACGTGGAAGAAGGCAGTGGTGCAGGAATTCCTTTTAAGTAATTTTTTGTTATTGTTGATTTTAAGTAATTTTATTAGCAAACTTCAGGTGCAGAGAATGGTGGACCAATCATAACCCAGATCATGGTGTATTCTCTTTGGTCCTTGCATGACCTGATTTTTTAAACATTTCCACAGCTATTTTAATCACGTGATTCACACCATGTAGCCCATTAATCAAAAGCTAGGACCCTAACAATGGCCCATGTCCAGCCTGGAGGTTTCCCCTCCCGTCCCCCTTGTCATCCCCATCGCGCTGGGGCCTGTCTTCATTGCTCCCTGGTTTTTCTCTTGTGTGGTTTTATCCTCCAAGTCTATTTTGATGTTGTTGTTATTCGGTTGCTAAGTCACCTCTGACTCTTTGGGACCCCCATGGACTGTAGCGTGCCAGGCTCCTATCTCCTGGAGTTTGCTCAGATTCACGTCCGTTGAGTCAGCGATGCTATCTAACCATCTCATCCTCTGCCGCTCCCCTTCTCCTTGTATGTTTTTTTTTAATGTTAGCTGCTTCTTACTAACTTTATTGAAAGGATGTATTAGCTTCCCAGGGCTGCTGGAAGAAATTCTCACAAACTGGATGGCATAATACAGTAGAAATTTATTCTTTCACAGCTCTGGAAGCTAGGAGATCTAGATCAAGGTGCTGGCAGAGCCACGTCCCCTTTGAAGGCTCTAGGGAAGGACGCGTTCCATGCTTCTCTCCTGGCTCCTGGTGGTTGCCAGCAATCCTCAGCAATCCGAGGCTTGTAGCTGCATCACCCTAATCCCTGCCTCTGTCTTCACATGCCTGCTCCTCTGGTGTCATCACCTCTCCCATTTCTCCCTCACCTTTATTGAGGAATAATTGGCAAATATAATTGTATAATTTAAAGTGCACAGTGTGAAACTTCCAATATTAATGCATACACATTGTGGAATGATTACCCAGATCAAGATAATGAACATGTTCATCACCTCACATGGTTAACTCTGTGCGTGTGTGTGTGTGTGTGTGTGTGTGTGTGTGTGTGTATGCACCCACGTACACAGGGTGAGAATGTTTAATACCTACTCTGCAACTTTCAAGTATACAGTAACGAGTTGCTAACTATAGTCAGCACGCTGTACATTAGACCCTCAGAACTTATTCTTGTAACTGAAAGCTTGTACCCTTTGACCTTTTTATCTCCTTGTTTCTTCCCCCCACAGTCCCTGGCAACCACTGTTCTATTTTCTGTTTCTGTGAAATTGGCTTGCTTTCCTTCCCTTTGTTTCTCGGTCTCTTTCCCACTTCCTTTCTTTTCCATACGTAAGTGATAACCATATGGTATTGGTTTTTGTCTGGCTTATTTCACTTAACATATGGTGGAATAATATTATATTGTGTGTGTATATGTATATACGTGCGTGTTCAGTCACTCAGTCATGTCTGATTCTTTGTAACTAGTCTACTAGGCTCCTCTGTCCACAGGATTTTCCAGGCAAGAATACTGGAGTGGGTTGCCATTTCCTCCTCCAATGTGTGTGTGCATGTGCGTGCGTGCGTGCGTGTGTATATATATTACATATATGATATATTACATATGTGTGTGTATATATCTTATATTACATATATGATATATTATGTGTGTGTGTGTGTGTGTGTGTATGCCACATTTTCTTTATCCATTCATTCATTGACCGGCATTTGGTTTTTTTTCTATGTCTTGGCTATTGTGAATAATGCTGCAATGAGTATGGGAATTTAGGTATCTCTTCAAGATACCGATTTCATTTCATTTGGATATATACCCAGGAGTGATTTCTGGATCACATGACAGTCCTATTTTTCATTTTTTGAGGAATCTCCATACTGATTTCCACAGTAGCTGCCTAATTTGCATTCCCACCAGTGTGCACAAAGGTTCCCTTTTGTGTGAAGTGGTATTGTGATTCCGATTTGCTTGTCCCCAATAATTAGTGATGTTGAGCACCTCTTCATGTGCTTATTGGCCATCTGAATGTTTTCTTTGAAAAAACGTCTATTTGGGTCCTTTGCCCATTTTAAAAATAGCAAATTCTTTTTTGCTATTGAGTTGAGTTCTTTGTATATTTTGGACATTAACTGCCGGTCAGACGTATGGTTTGCAAACATTTTCTCCCACTCTGTAGGTTGCCTTTTCACTTTGTTGGTTGTTTCCTTTGCTTTACACAAGCTCTTTAGTTTGACGTAGTCCCACTTGATTATTTTAGTTTTTACTGCCCGTGCTTTTGGTGTCTTATCCAAGAAATCATTGCCAAGTCCAATATCAAAGGGCATTTTCCTGATATTTTCTTCTAGTAGTTTTATGGTTTCAGGTCTTACCTTTAAGTCTTTGATCCATTTTGAGTTTGTGAGTGGTCTAAGACAGGGATTCAGTTTCATTGTTTGCCATGTGAATATCCAGTTTCCCCAGCATCATTTATTGAAGAGACTGTCCTTTCTCCATTGCGTGTTCTTGTTGCCTTGTCAAAAATCAGTTGACTGTGTTTGTGTAGGTTTAACGTCTGGGCTGTCTATTATTTTTCACTGGTCTCAGTGCCTTTTTTATGCCAGTATCTTTTCATCAAATTTATTGACTGCTCAGGCTCTTAGTTGCAGCACTCAGAACGTTCAGTCTTTGTTGGGGCATGTGGGGTCTAGTTCCCTGACCAGGGATAGAACCGGGGCCCCCTGCATTGGGAGTGTGGAGTCTTAGACACTAGACCACTAGGGAAGTCCCTATGCCAGTGTGTTTTATTAAAGCTCTGTAATACAGCTTGAAATCAGGAAGTGTGATTCCAGCTTCGTTCTTTCTTAAGATTGCTTTCACTATTTGAAGTCTTTTGTGGTCCCATGCAAATTTTAGGGTACTTTTTTATTTCTGTGAAAAATACCATTGGAATTTTGATAGGAACTGCATTGATTCTGTAGATCACCTTGTATATAGTATGCACATTTCCACAATATTAATTCTTCCAATCCGAGAACACAAGAGAGGTTTCCATTTATTTGTGTCTTCAGTTTCTTTCATCAGTATCTTACGGGTTCTTTTTTTTTTTTGGTTTTGTTTTATTTTTTGTCTTATAGTTGGCAGTGTACAGGTCTTTCACCTCCTTGGTTAAATTTATTCCTAAGGATTTTATTGTTTTTAATGCTATTGTGAACGTGATTGCTTTCTTAATTTCACTTTCAGATAGTTCACTGTTAACAGATAGAAGCACAAGTGATTTTTGTTTGTTGATTTATATATCCTGCAACATTACTGAATTCGTTTATTAGTTCCAATAGCTTTTGAAAAAAGTTTTTTTGACCACATTGCATGGCACGTGGGATCTTAGTTCCCTGCCTAGGGATGGAATCCGCTTCCTCTGCAGTGGAAGCGCAGAGTCTTAACCACTGGAACACCAGGGAAGTCCTTTAATAGCTTTTTGATGAAGTCTTTAGGATTTTATGTACATAAGATCATGTCATCTGCAAACAGATAATTTTACTTTTTCCTTTCCAACTTGGATGCTTTTTACTTCTTTTGTTTGTCTAATTGTTACTGGGAGTTCTTGCCCTTCTTATAAGGATACCAGTCACTGGATTTAGAGCCTACTCTAACTCATATGACCTCATCTAAACTTGAATAATACCACTTCCCTGGTGGTCCAGTGGTTAAGAATCCACCTTCCATTGTGGGGGACATTGGTTCAATTCCTGGTTGGGAAGATCCCATATGCCATGGGGCAGCTAAGCCTGCATGCCATATCTACTGAGGCCACGTGCTTAGAGCCCATGGTCTGCAACAAGAGAAGCCACTGCGATGAGAAGCCTGCGTACCACAACTAGAGAAAACCCATGTGCAGCAACGAAGACCCAGCACAGCCATAAATAAATTTAAAAAAATTTAAAAATAAACTTTAATCACATCAGTAAAGACCCTATACAGATTCAAATAAGGTTACATGTACAGATACCAGGGATTAAGACTTCAGTGTATCTCTTCAGGGGCACAATTCAATCCATCAACAAAGGGAAGCCAGATAACCAAAAAAGTGTATCAAGATATGTGAATCTTATGAGACTTCATTTCATCATTTAATAGTCTACATATAGCTAAGATCGGCCCATACTGGGATTTGCTTATTTTAACTGTTTGTGTCATATTCTCCTAGGTCAGTGTATCCTGGCTGGCCAGTCTGGTTTCCTGTGGACAGCCTCTTGAATGGTGTACGGGTGTCTGCTAATTTACAGTGCTGTTTGAGCATTCTTTATTTTTTATATATTTTTTTGGCTTTGTTGGGCTTAGTTGTGGCACATGGGCTATTTGTTACAGTGCACAGGCTTCTCTCTAATTGTGGCCTGTGGGCTCCAGAGTGCACAGGCTCAGTAGTTGAGGTGCTTGAGCCTGGTTGCCCTGCAGCATGTGGGATCTTAGTTCCCCGACCAAGGATCGAGCCTTCATCTCCTGCATTGGAAGGCAGATTCTTAACCACCGGACCACCAGGGAAATCCTTTGGCATTCTTATAAGTGGTTCTTGATTGTCCATGCAAGAGTTTCTCTGGAGTGTTTGCCTGGAAATGGAATCACTGGGATTGTGAATATATGAATATTCAATTGTGAGAGATGACAGCAAGGTACTTTATGAAGTGGTTGCCCTAATTACACTTCCGCCAGCAACATGTACGATCTACATCCTCTCCAGCACTTGGTAAGATCGATTTAAAAATGTTTTCCAGTTGACTGTGAAATTGTTCCCAGTAGAGATCTTGATTTGCATTTCTGGATCGCTAATGATGCTGAACACCTTTATTAATGCTGAGGTCTAAAATATATTCACTTATATTTCCTGCTAAGGTTTCTGAAGCTTTGTTTTTGACATTTAAGTCTATAATCTATCATCTTTGGATCATTAAGTTCGAAAGGATTATTCCTCTTATTCCTGCTAAAAATTTTTAAGGTGGGTTTTTTGTTGGGTTTTGGTATTTAAGTCCTTAATCTGGAGTCGATTTTTGTGTAAGGAAGGATTGTGTAAACTGAGGAGCTTTTGTAGCGTAATAAGTGCAGGACATTGGGGCAGGATGTTCCACTGGGACTCGTGAGCGTACTGGAAGTTGTTCACTGGATATTGAGTTCAAATTCTGCTCCTCTCATGGACTGCTCTGTGATCTTCTACTTAATCTCTGTGATCCTTGATTTCCTCATCTGTAAAATGAGAATTATAGCACATACTGTCCTTGGGTGCCACAAGGAGTACAAGAGACAAAGTGTGCAGAAAAGCTGCCCACATTGTGAGTACGCAACCTAACTAGCATTTATTGAGTACCTACTATGTGCCAGATGAGGCCAAGCACTTTTCATGTATTATTTATTCATTTAACCCCTGACAGCTCTGTGACTTAGCAGCAGCAGCAGCTCCGTGAAGCCGATGGTATCTTCCACGCTTTACAGACAAGGAAACTGAGTCTCAGACAGGAAGAGTGAGCCCCCCAAAGGCACAATGCTAGCGTGAGTCAGAGGACTTGAACCCTGGCAGTTGAGCTACAGAGCCCTCACCCATCAGCCATTGTGCCACTGTGCTCAGTTGTGTCCAGCTCTTTGCGACCCCATGGGCTGGAGACCACCAGGCTCCTCTGTCCATGGGATTTTCCAGGTAAGGATACTGGAGTGGGTTGCCACGTCCTTCCCCAGGGCATCTTCCCAACCCAGGGATGGAACCCAGGACTTCTGCATTGGCAGGCGGATTCTTTACCCCTGAGCCGCTAGGGAAGACCAAACTGCATCACATTTCAAAGCCATTCCTTCCCTCCCTCATCCTCCAGAATCTAGTCTCTGGGCCTTGCTTCTCCAGGCAGAAGGGTCTAGAGGTGGAGATGGGGGAGTAATAGGCAGTGGGGTTCTGATTCTCCTATGGCCCCTGCCTTTGACTCTGAGGCTGGGGAGAGGCTGGGGAAGGAGGGGGGAGCCTGAGCCTCTTGCGGGGAAGTCCATCCATCCTCCCCTCCCCGCACCAGAGGCAGTTGACCATCACAGCGAAGATGAATCACCAGCCACAGAGTTCTCCCCAGTGTCGTCCATTATTCATAGCTGCCATCCCAGGCACGGGGTGGCCTTGGGGTCAGGCTGGAATTATTCCCGAGGCCCAGCTCTTAGGGGCTTTTATCCACAGCTGAGCCTGACCACAAGCAACCTCATTCTCTTGATCTGAGGGCTGGGGACTTTCAACCCAGAGGGGCTGGAGACTCCAGCACAAGCTAAGAGGCCTTCGACCCGCTGGCCAACAGGGCACTTGGGGCTGTGTTTGAGCCCAGCTCTGCTGCTTTCCAGTTACCTCCTTGGAGCCTCAATTTCCTTATCTGTAAAGTGGGAATAACTAGCCCCACTTGGTTAATAGATTTGGAAATTATCTACGGCTAGAGGCATGGGTAGCAGAGTTGACCACCAGAGTTGCTGTTGTGACATTTGCTCTTTAGGTGATTGTCTCTCAGGCCTTTCTGGGGATGCAGAGATGGTGTGACCCTTTAAAGTTCACCTAGTAAGTTTTAAAAAATTTTATTTAAATATAGTTGATTTATAATATGTTAATTCCTGCTGTACAGCAAAGTGATTCAATGGTATCACTGATATCAAAGTGATTCAGTGAAGATATATATGTGTATACATATGTATTCTTTTTCATATTCTTTTCCATTCTGGTTCATCATAGGATACTGACCGTAGTTCCATGCACTACACAGCAAGACCTTGTTGTTTATCCATTCTATATATCAGATCAGATCAGTCGCTCAGTTGTATCCGAGTCTTTGCGACCCCATGAATCGCAGCACACCAGGCCTCCCTGTCCGTCACCAACTCCCTATATATATTTATTATATATAATATTATAATTATATATATTATCTATATATAATAGTTCACATCTGCTAACCCCAAATTCCCAGTCCTTCCCTCCTGAACCCACTTCCACCTTGGCAACCACGACTCTGAGCCTCATATCTGTGAGTCTGTTCCTGTTGTGTAGGTATGTTCATTTGTGTTGTAGTTTAGATTCTACATATAAGTGGTATAATATGATGTTTGGCTTTCTCTTTCTGACTTCCTTCACTTAGTATGATAATCCCTAGGTCTGTCCATGTTGCTGCAAATGACATTATTTCATTCTTTTCTTATTTTATAGTATTCCTATATATATATATATACACACATACCCCATCTTCTTTATCTGTTCATCTGTCAATAGATACTTAGGTTGCTTCCGTGTCCTGGCTATTGTGAATAGCGCTGCTGTAAACGTAGGGGTACGTGCATCTTTTCAAATTAGAGTTTTGTCTGGATATGTACACAGGAGTGGGATTGCTGGATCATATGACAACTCTATTTTTAGTTTTTCACCAACTAATTCTTATTTGCAGCCAGGGTTGAAGCCATTGTCTTCACCTTGGAATTCTTAACAGTGATCCCTCAGCAGATAAAGTGCAATGAAGAAATTAAAAAATATGGGAGGGAGTGCCTATAATTCTGTAATTCTCAACCTGTGGCTCCTCAGCGTCACCTGGGAGCTTGTTCAAAATGCATGTCCTTCCCTGCCCAAGCCTGCTGGGTCAGGAACTCTGGGGGTGGAGCCTAGTGAGTTGTCTTTGAACAGCTCCTCCAGGCAGGTTGGGTGCATGCACAAGTGTGAAACACATCACTCCCTCTCCCATTTGCTTGCTTTGTTGACACAAGTTGCCATGTCGTGAGCTGCCACGTTGGAGGGCCCCTGTAACAAGGAAGTGAGTGCTGCCAGTGTGTACTGAGGGAGCTTGGGAGCTGGTCCTTCCCCAGTCATGCCTGCAGATGAGCTCACAGCCCCACCGACGCTTAGATTGCAGTGAGAAAGGCTGAGCTGGAAGAATTCTCATTCAGATTCCTGCCTGACAAAAACTATGGGATTGTAAATATTTGTTGTGTTAAGCTGCTCTGTTTTGTGGAAATTCATTTTGCAGCAAATAGGTAACTAATGTGGTGAATATTGGCCAGAAGGAGAGAGTGGCTGGGTGGAGGGAATAGAAGGATATACTGGAGTAATCTAACGCCTACGTGAAAGGGGTTTATGGGACTTCTCTGGTGGCTCAGTGGTTAGAATCCACCTTTCAATGCAGGAGACGTGGGTTTGATCCCTGGTTGGGGAACTACAATCCCACACACCAACTAAGCTGAAATGCCACAGCTTTTGAATCTGCATGCCACAATGAAGACCCAGTGGTGCCGCCAAAAAATAAAATAAAAAATTTTAAGGGTTAAGGACCTACTGTATAGCACAGGGAACTCTGCTCAATATTCTGTAATAACCTCAATACAAAAATAACTTCAAAAAGAATAGATACGTATATATGTACAACTGAATCACTTGCTGTACACCGGAAACCGACGCAACATTGTTCCTCAACTATACTACAATATACAACTAAAAACATTTTTTTAAGGATTTAAGAGACATGTAAGCTGATTTCAACATGCAGACCTTGTTTGGATCCTGACTGAACATATTAACTGTCTTGTTTTACATTGATATTTGGGGAATGCAAATACCAAGGGAATCCTGGATGATATTAAGCTGTTATTGTTCATTTTATGGAGTGTGATAGTGGTTCTGTGCTTAATGTTTTGAAAACAAGGCTATGTCTCTGAGAGAAACATGTTGAACTAGTTACAGATGAAGTGATTCCTCTGTTGAGGAATTGCTTTAACATAATCAGGGTGGGGAAGGGGTAGATGTGAAAGAAAAGGAGCCGATGGTTGTTGAGGGGAGGGGCAGTGCGTGGAGGTTCCCTTTACTCTTCTCTGTGTTTTTGTATATGTTTGAAATTTTTCACAGTAAAAAGTTTAAAAAAAAATGAAGTGAGTCCAGTGTGCCCACTGTACAGACGGACAGAAGAAACCCCAGAAGCAGGCAGGAAGAGTGGAGGGAACTGGGGAGTGGGACAGAAGAAACCCCAGAAGCAGGCAGGAAGAGTGGAGGGAACTGGGGAGTGGGACAGAAGAAACCCCAGAAGCAGGCAGGAAGAGTGGAGGGAACTGGGGAGTGGGACAGAAGAAACCCCAGAAGCAGGCAGGAAGAGTGGAGGGAACTGGGGAGTGGGGAATCTTAGTTTGTTGACAATGGGGATCTATCCCTGGGCTTGGCTTCCCCGCCTGGCACTCGCGTAGGAGACTCTGGGGCCTCCCTGAGCCTGGGGTGTGGAGAGGAATCTCCCCCATCATCCAAGACTCAGCTTTCTGGCACTTCGTAGCTGCCACACTAAGCCATCTGAGTCTGTACCTGTGAGAGGCATCTTTTTTTTTGTTTGTTTGGCCACCCTCTGCAGCTTAAGGAATCTTAGTTCTCCAACCAAGGATGGAACTGGGGCCACTGCAGTCAAAGAGCAGAGTCCTAACCACTGGCCCACCACGAAGTTCCTGCGAGGCATCTTTCAAGTGTATAACAGTGACGATTTTTTCTCTTAATATATTAATTCCTCACAAAGGGAGTGTTTGATTGTGTTTTATTCATTTATTTTATGTCTCTCTTTCTTTTTAAAAGAAGATACTTGTTCATTGTAAACTCAAAGGGAATACAATGGAAAGACAGTACCCTTCCTCTTGTCTTCCAATCACCTCCCAAAGACAACTATTTAATTTTTCAACAGACATGTATTTTAAAAATTTAGTTTTGGTCATACCCACAGCATGTGGGATCTTAGTGCCCCAATCAGGGATTGAACCCACACTGCCTGCATTGGAAGCACAGAATCTTAACCACTGGACCACCAGTGAGGGAATCCCTGGCCCCAGGGAAAAGGGGTTGGAGCCTATGAGTGGGTCTCTGGCAGGTCCTGACCTGTCCTGGCGGGGAGACCGGAGGGTAGTGAGGCAGGAAGGCAGCTCTGGGTCCTGAGCACCTCCATCTGCCCTTGTATCCTCTGCCCCTGCCTCCCTTTCTGCACTGCAGCCATGCTCAGCCACCACGGTTCCCCGACCCTCCCTGTCTCAGGGCCTTTGCACAGGCTGTTCCCACTACTCGGGTTTCCACCCGCCTCTTTTCAGACTTCTACTCACTGTTCAAATCCTGAGAAGCTTTTCCTGAGGTCCTGCTCTGTGGTCGCTGCCCAGCCCGGGTCTCACCATAGTGTGTGGTCCCCAACAGGCTAAGCCCTCTGAGATCTAGAATCAGATCTGTGCCAACTTGGTAGCCCAGCGACAGTGGATTCTCAGCAAATGGTTGTTGAGAACAAGTGCATGAAGGCACGAGCATGTCTCTGCTCCATCCAGACTTTGATGCTCCATGTGCGGTGTTAGGAGGGCAGGTAAGAGAAGGTTCCCGCCTCCAGCGCTGCTCAGTCTAAGGGGAGGCGGACATGAAACAGTTAATTATACAATCACTCTGAACAGTCCCAGGAGACAAATATAGAGCCAATGAGAGTGTGTAGAGGGAGATTCCACCTTGACAGGGACCTGAGGTTTCCTGGAAGACATGATGTTTGAGGCTTGATCTGAAAGCTGAGCAAGAATAATTAATCCAACAGAGAGAGGCAGAAAGATCTTTCCAGGGAGAGGGGACCACAGGTACAAAGGCCCAGTGGTCAAGAAACACCCAAAGGAGAGTATGTGAGAGGTGCCGTGGCCGAGAGGTTGGGGTGGGAAGGTCAGGTCACATGGAGGGTGGCTGAACTTTATCCACAGAGCAGTGTGAGGACATGAAAGGATTTCATCATCCCTGGGAAGATGGAACCCAAATTAAATTGGAAAGAGCTAGCTGTGTCTGCCACATGAAAAATGAATCAGAGGGGCCAGGAGGGCAGGGAGCAGGCCCCTGCAGTTCTTGAAGGACTTGGATTAAGGCGAGGATAGATAGATGTGGACAGGCGTGGAGGATTTTTAGCAAAGAGCCAGTCTACAGGCCCACCCATGGGGGTGGTCTGCAGAGAGAACAAAGTCAGGATTCAGAGGGAGGCGTGGTGTCCTGCCTTAAGCAGGACCTGGCCAGCTGGGAGCAGCCTGTTCTCAGGAGGAGGGTCTGATGAGCCTCTGGGGCCCTGGCCACTAACCAGCCAAGGATCCCCTAGCTAGAGACATGGGCCTAGGGACACGAGGGATGCTAATCCTGTCTCCAGGGATGACACATTCCAGCAGACAAGTCTTCTACATCCTTTGGGCCCTACTCTGCCCGGGAGTTGCTGAGTGACCATCTCTGGGCCTTGCCTGCCCTCCTGCTGAGAGCCAGAGGCTTATCCACTTCCTTGGGGATCAAAGACTCCCAGTGGTCTCCTCCCAGGAAGCCCCCACCCAGGTTCAGCCAAACCCCACCCCTGGGCATGTTCATGAGAGCAGTGGTCCCAGCCTGTTTGGCACCAGGGACCAGTTTCGTGGAAGACAAGTTTTCCATAGTGGAGTGTGTGTGTGTTTGTGTGTGTGGTTTCTTGATGATTCGAGAGCATGACATTTATTGTGCACTTTCTTTCTTTTATTATTACAGCAGCTCCACCTCAGATCATCAGGCATTGGATCCCAGAGGTTGGGGACCCCTGCTTTAGACCACTCAGGATGCACATGCCAAGTCCTGGGGACAGAGCGTGAACAAGGGGACGAGACGCCGGCCCGCAGCGGGCTGACAGTCTAGAGGGGGAGGAGGGAAACACGAAGACACGTTGATAAATACATTATGAAATTTAATTTCAGAGCCAGATAAATGCTCTAGCGAGTGATGTGATGGAGACTAATGGAAGGGTGGGCTGGGGTTTGTGTGAGAGAGGAGGTCAGGGCGGCACATTCTCTGAGGATGCAGAGAAGCCCATCAAGGAAAAGCATTGTAGTGGGGGGAACAGTCAAGGCAAAGGCTTGAGGTGGGACGGAAGAGACCAGGGAGGCGGGGAGGGGAAGATGTGGTGAAGGAGGGGCCCAAGGGGTGGACCGCCCTGGTGAACATGTCACCTGGAGAGGCCTGACAGGGGTGAGACCGGGCGATGGGCTTCGTTCCCCAGACCTACCAGAATCTCCCTTCTTGCTCAGCTGGAAACCCCCTCCCCCGGAGTTCCCTATTTTAGCCCTTTCTAGCCTCTCTGCCTCCTTCACCACCACAACAAGTACTCCCTGGGCTGGAATTTCCCCAAGATGCACAGTCAGGGAGGGGAAATAACACCCATCATTGTCAAGACCATCAGTGCTGGGATCTCCTAACCCAGTGCCCTGGCCCCTGCTGGGCGCTCTGTGACTTGGGCCCTCGGCTCCTCACAAGGGGACTCTTCAGGTTTTACGGGCCCCATTCTCCAGACCAGGAGACCCAGACGCAGTGTGACTCGCTCAAGGCCATGTGGCCCGAAAGCAGGAGCCAAGATTTAAATTCAGCTGAGTCTCATCCTGAAAGTGGAAGTGTTAGTCGCTCAGTCGTGTCCGACTCTTTGTGAACTGGGTGGACTGTCCATGCGAATTCTCCAGGGCAGAATACTGGACTGGGTTGCTGTTCCTTTCTCCAGGGGATCTTCTCGACTCAGGGATCGAACTTGGGTCTCCCGCATGGAGGGTAGATTCTTTACCATCTGAGCCACCAGGGAAGCCCTGAAAAGTGAGTTGCTCAGTCGTGTCCGACTCTTTGTTGACCCCATGGACTGTAGCCTACCAGGCTCCTCTGTCCATGGGATTTTCCAGACAAGAGTACTGGAGTGGGTCGCCATTTCCTTCTCCAAGGGAAGCCCTAGTCTCATCCTAAAGGTTGGGCAGAGCCTACTCAAGTCTCGTGAGAGTTTCAGGATCCCGGGAGATCCAGATTCCTCTGCCTCTTTCCTACCTGCCTCGCTTCACTGCCGCCATGTGGGTAAGTGTTGCCGCCAGTTTCCCAGTTGCTGAAGCAGACACCCCAGAGTCATTCTGAGCCCTTGGCTGCCCGCCTCTACCAGGGGCTGGTCACGAAATGCCCCTTATGGGCTCTGTTGCAGCTTTAACACCCAACATATCTGACTAGTGGTTCTCTCTCCCTCTTGAGACAAAAAAAAAGAGGAAATTAAATTGTGGCAGGTTATCATTGATCTAGAGAAAGCCGCACAAGGTCTGTGGTCACCTTTCTTTAAAGATACACTTCACACGACTGCGGTAAGTGCAGTGGGTAGGCGACCAGGCCAGCCGGCTGATCTCTGGTGTCCCTAAAGAATACCTCAGGACCCGGTGGCTGATGGCGCCCACCCCAGAGGGGCTCTGGGGAGGTGGGGGCCCTCACAGCCCACCCCTTTCTGCCGGAGAAGTCATAGAGGGCTCAGAGTCACTGCTGCCCCTCCTTGTGCTCTTTGGGGGCAATAATCTGAAACTGATTGTGGTGATGGATGCATAACTCCATGAAGACACAAAACCACTGAATTGTACTCTTTAATGGGGAATCACGTGGTATGTGAATTACAACTCAATTTATGTAGTTAAGAAAAAAAGAACAACAAACACAAGTGTTCTGTGTCTGCCCAGGGTGGGTCCAGGTCTGCTCAGACAAATGAAATGTGAAAAAAAAAAATCATGAGACCACTCAAGTTTTATCTGATAGCAACAGTCAGAACTAACCTTCCTTTAAAAAAAAAAAAAGTTTATTTATTTATTACTTTGCTGCACTGGGTCGTAGTTGCGGCATGTGGGATCTTCCATCTTTGTTGCAGCACTTGGGATCTGTAGTTTCAGCATTTGAACTCTTGGTTCCCAGGCCAGGGATCAAACCCAGGCCTCCTGCATTGGGAGCTCTGAGCCTTACCCACTGGACCACCAGGGGAGTCCCCAGAGCTAGCATTGCTTTAGTGCTGGTGATATGCTAGTTAACTCCTCTGACTCTCACCACAGTTCCATCAGGAAGAATTATTACACCCCCACCCTTGAGAGCTGGGGGAACAGAGGCATACAGTGGGACTGTGACCGGCCAAGCTCACACACAAAGAAGTGTCCGAGCAAAGTCTGAACCCCACAGTCTAGCCCCAGTGCTTCCACATCTGCCTCTGATACAGACAAGAGTAAAGAAGACAATAGAATAACGGTCAAGTGTCCCCAGCTCAGGAGTGGCTCCCCGAGTTTTTATCAGCACCAGTTAAACCACAGGCTGGTCTAGTTCCGGACCCTCTGCAATGATGTGAAGAATATCTTCTTTTTTAAATGACTAATTGAAGTGCAGTTGATTTACAATGTTATGTTAGTTTCAGGTGTACAGCACAGTGATTGAGTTATATATATCTATTTTTTAAAGATTCTTTCCCATACAGATTATTATAAAATACTGAGTATAGTTCCCTGTGCTGTACATTAGGTCCTTGTTTATCTGCATGCGTGGGAGCTAAGTCGCTTCAGTCGTGTCCCACTCTTCGTGACCCTGTTAACTAGCACAGCAGGCTCCTCTGTCCGTGGGATTGTCCAGGCAAGAATACTGGAGTGGGCTCGTCCACTTCCACGTGATGCGGCTGACGGACTCGCTCTTCCTCTGGGTGGGGGCCACGCCGCACCTGAAAAAAAAAAAAAAGAATACTGGAGTGGGTTGCTGTGCCCTCCTCAGGGGCTCTTCCCGACCCAGGGATCAAACCCACATCTCGTATCTCCTGCATTGGCAGGAAGGTTCCTTACCAGTAATGCCACCCTATCTATTAGTGTATATATGTTCATGAAAGTGAATGTGGTAGTCCCTCAGTCATGTCTGACTCTCTGTGACCCCATGGACTGTAACCTGCCAGGCTCCACTGTCCATGGAAATCTCCAGGCAAAAATACTGGATCGGGTTGCCATTTGCTTCTCCGAGGGATCTTCCCGCCCCAAGGATCAAACCAGGGTCTCCTGCATCGCGGGCAGATTCTTTACCATCTGATCCACCAGGGAAGCCTGTATATGTTAATACCAAACTTTTAATTTATCTCTCTTTTTCTCCTTTGGTAACAGTAAGTTTGCTTTCTATGTGTGTGGGTCTATTTCTGTTTCTATATTTAAGTTATCTGTATCAGGTTTTTTTAGATTCCACATATAAGCAACATCATATATTTGTCTTTGACTTAGTATAATAATCTCTGTGTCCATCCGTGTTGCTGCAGATGGTATATTTCATTCTTTTTTATGGCCGAATAGTATTCCATCATGTGTATGTACCACATCTTTATCCATTCATCTGTCAGTGGACACTTAGGTTGCTTCCATGTCTTGGCTGTTGCCTGCAGTGAACACTGGGGTGCGTGTATCTTTTTGAATTACACTTGGGAAGCCCCTGTCATCACATTACTTCTCTGTATGAATGCCCAGGAGTGGGATTGAAGGATCATAAGTTAGCTCTATCTGAGAATGAGATGGTTGGATGGCATCACTGACTCGATGGACATGAGTTTGACCAGGCTCCGGGAGTTGGTGGTGGACAGGGAGGCCTGGCGTGCTGCAGTTCATGTGGTCGCAAAGAGTCGGACATGACTGAACGACTGAACTGATACTGATACTGATTTTTAGTTTTTTAAAGGAACCTCCATATCATTTGAGAAAAGTGCAGTGTCCTCTAAATCATCTTGTTTCAGCCCTATCCGCCCTGCCCCACCCCACCACCTGTCCCCTGCTGGGTTCTTTTATCATGAATCGTATCGTCATTTCATTCATAAGTTCTTCACCTCTGTGATAGGAACTGTCTCAAATAACCACATTTTCATTTAACTGCCACTCTCACACCTATAAGTTCACGATTCTGTAATATCCTCTCAAATCCCATCTCCACCTGCCGCCCCCTGATGTTTCCTAAATGCGTTTAAGGGCTGGTTGGTTCAAATCAAGAGACAAAATCTGTACATTGCATTTGGCTGGTGTTTCTCTTAAATCCCTTGTAAGCTATAACAATTCTCTCTTTTGTATTTCCTTGCCTTTTAGTTGTTGCAGAAAGTATGGGATCCTTCCTCTTAAGCATTGATTTGCTGCCTCTTAAATGGCCTTCAGCAGAAATTCGAAGGCTGGAGGGTAGCGGGCGGAGAGGGCAGGAGATGGTGGGGGCTTGGCCCAGCCTCCAGACCTTGTGCAGAGCCTGTATTTCTACCTTACAGGTTATCTGAAATGAAATAAAATCAGGCCTGGGTAGAAAAGGGATGCTCAGTGATGTTGGCAGCAGCTGTGCTAAATCGCTTCAATCGTGTCTAATTCTTTGTGACCCTATAGACTGCCGCCCACCAGGCTCCTCTGTCCATGGGATTCTCTAGGCAAGAATACTGGGGTGGGTTGCCTCCTTCAGGGGACCCCGACTCAGGGATTGAACCTGCATCCCTTATGTCTCCTGCATTGGCAAGCCGGTTCTTTACCACTAGTGCCACCTGGGAAGCCCTGACAGCAACTAAGTATATTCATTTGTCACAAATGGTGTCCGTCCCCCCTTCAAAGCATATATGGAACCCGCCCTTTCTCTCTTGCAGTGGATTGGAGGAGGTGAGGGGGGAAGCAGGGCTGGGGTGCTGGGAGGCTCCCACAGTCCAGACGAGAGCTGATGATGTGCTGGGCCAGGGTCGTGGCTTAGGTGAAGAGGGGACAGATTCCAGGAGTGTTCTGGAGGTCGAGTTGGTCTGGCGCAGTGACCACGAGGGAAGGAGCTGTCCAGGATGCTTTGTCTTTAAATTTTTTGGCCACAGCCTGAGGCACGTGGCATTGTAGTTCCCCAACCAGGATCAAACCTGCAGCCCCTGAATTGGAAGGCAAAGTCTCAACCACTGGACCACCAGGGAAGTCCCTGGAGTGCTTTGGACAGCAGACTCCTTCCTCTCTGGGGGAAAGCAGCCTTCCTGCCTGGTGCTCATGTGCACAGACCCCCTCCTCCCAGCTGCAGCTGGGGAAGTGAAACACACCAAAATGAGGGTGACTCACTCCTCAGCGTGGACCACCCACACCCCACGCTCAGCCTTCCGAAGAGCAGTAGCCAACAGAGCAAAGAGATGGGGCGGGACAAGGGCATGGATGCCAGAATCAGCTGCTTCCCAGCGCTGTGAGCTTGGACAGCTCAAATCCTCTCTGAGCCTCAGTTTCCCCATCTGGGCCATGGGATGCCCGTTTCTACCTGGGTGTTGTGAGAAATTTAATGGTGAGCAGCTCTTAAGTGGTGGTCTTGAGGAAGAGAGCCCAGGTGGCCCTGGGAGAGACAGGAAGATGTGAAGACTGACTGGTAGGGAGGCTGAGCATGTTGGGAGCACGGTCTGCAGCTGATGAGGGTATGAGGCCAGGCGCCTCCCAGCTGGTGCTTGAGCCCCAGTAGGGTCAGCCTCTGAGCACCCTGTTATAGACAAAGCAAAACTAATGAGGGAGAAGTGATTGGGGTGCCATTTGTGGTTCTGCCGAGCCTTGGGCCATTTCCTTTTTAAAATATATATATATATATATATATTTTTTAATGACCACTTTCTTTAGAGTCCTTTTGTTGTTTAGTTGCTAAGCCGTGTCCGACTCTGTGACCCCATGGACTGTAGGCCGTCAGGCTCCTCTGTCCATGGGATTTTCCAGGCAAAAATCCTGGAGTGGGTTGCCGTTTCCTTATCCAGGTGGATCTTTCTGGTTTGATCAAACCAGGTCTCCCACACTGCAGGCAGATTATTTACCACTGGACCACCAGGGAAGCTCTTGGTGTGTTTAATTCCTCCCAACACCCAGCCAGGTGGAAATGGCATTCCCATTGCCCACATGGGGAAACAGTTTCAGAGAGGTACTGAGCTGTTCAAGCTCATGACGCTTATTGGATTTGTTAC
This sequence comes from Bison bison bison, assembly GCF_000754665.1. Classification (NCBI taxonomy): domain Eukaryota; kingdom Metazoa; phylum Chordata; class Mammalia; order Artiodactyla; family Bovidae; genus Bison; species Bison bison. The sequence goes on along the minus strand of NW_011494865.1, from coordinate 1,940,061 downwards.
ATCATCGCTTCTGTTTCTGACTCGAACTCCATAGTCTTTGAGAGTTTTCCTGATTTCTGGAAGACATGTCCCAGATCCTCTTAAACCCTTTCTCCTTTTGGGTTGTGCATTTTTTCAACTGACAGCAGCCATCTTCATAACACATTTATGCTCATCAGCCATTTCTCAGAGGGGCCCTTGCTCCTTTTGGTGATAAACGGGAGTGAGGGACCACAATCCAGACATGAAGTGCTTATTCCCGTTGGGTTATCATTGCATCTAGCTGTGAAACTAGAGATACCGATCCTCTTCATTCACATTTAAGATTACAAGGTTTTCATTTAAGTTCTTTGATTTTATGTATCTCTCTTTTTAAAAAATTTTTACACAGAAAATCTTGGTTCCTAACAACATTAGCACACATTTCTTACCATCTTTATCTTATATTATAAAGCTGACAGTTTCAACCTAATAATACCAATATAATCACTGCCTATAAGATGACCGAGTGCTGTTGAGGATTTCGTTTTGCTTCTGTTTCTTTGATTCTGTGGTCCTTCGGATAAAGCCCATTAGGGATGTGTAATCAAACTGCTGTGTTAAAGTCACTTCCAATGCTCCTCAGTGTGGTTGCCAACTTGACATTCAGTCAGGTTTATTCATTTCTGCTGGGTATTTTTATTTTAAGGGTTTTTTTTGGTCTTTGCTTTATAATTTTATAGACTGTTTGCATTTACAAAATAAAAACTGAAACCAGATACACTCAGAGAAATCTAGCTTCCACATCTGTTCCTTTCACTAATTACCTCTCTCCCCATAGGTTACAGTTTTGTTAGCTTCTGATTTATCTTTCCATTGCCTCTTTGTTCCTTCTTTTTTTTTTTAACAATTCTGTTAAAAGAATTCTGAAAAGAGCACTATTATATAAATATATGAAGAAGTTGAAATGTTAATCCCTGTGTCATCTCCAACTCTTTGCGACCCCATGAACTATAGCCCATCTGTCCATGGAATTCTCCAGGCAAGAATACTGGAGTGGGTTGCCATTCCTTTCTCTGGGGGATCTTCCTGACCCAGGGATCGAAACACGATTTCCCACATTCTGGACAGATTCTTTTACCATCTGTGCCACCTGTGTATGTATGTTTGTATATTTAATATTTATTATTTGGCTGTGCCGGGTCTTAGTTGTGGCATGTGGGATCTAGTTCCCAGACCAGGGATCGAACCCAAGCCCCATGCATTGGGAGTGCAAAGTCTCAGCCATTGCACCGCCAGGGAAGTCCCCTCCATTGTCTCTTTCTGAAAGTATAAGCAAATGTAGACACATCTCCCACACATTCAGAAGCTAGAATATATATCGTGCACACACAATTCTGCACCTTAGATTTTATTTTTGCTATTTTCTCATAAACCTATATCCTGGAGATCACTCCCGGGCGGTATTAGGAGAGCATCTTCATTTCTTTTCCCAACCATTGTGCACTCTCCTATGTGGACGTCCAGTTTATTCAACCAGTTTCCCCTTGGCGGATGTTTGTACTGTGTCCAGTCTTTGCTGGTTCTATTAGCGCTGCAACAACAACAAAAAGCTTTGTGCATATGTGAATTTGTACTTTGGGGGCAGATTCTTACGAACTCTAACCAGATTGGTTTAAAAAAAAAAAGTTAAGATTTTTAACATTTTAGAACAGTTTTAGGTTCACAGCAACATTGAGAGGACCTCGTGGGAATTTTAGTCATAACTGTGATGCACGTTACCCAGGAGTTCACGGTTCAATGGGCGTGCATAGCAGCTGTGCTCATGTGTGGGTGGAGGTGCCACTTGCTGAGGCAGGAAGCACGGAGGGGCTCTTTCTAACTGTACCTTGTGGTTAACAAGTGAGCTGGTGTTGGAGGGAGCGGGAGCCAAGGTGTGGGAAGCGAGGCTAGGTACGCGGGAACATGCAGACAGCAGCGACGTCCAACTTTAGCTGATTGGGAGGCTGCAGGTGGTTCTTGGAGAGGGAGCAGAGTGGGTCTGGCACACCTGGCACTCCCAACCCCAGCTCCTTCTGCAGGGGCCGTCCTCATCTCCCAGGCAGGAAGCAGGTAAGGGAGGGGACCGATGTCCACCACTGCTGACTGCAGCCTCCTCTGAACCCCGGCTGGGATAAGTGACCCCCCCCTCCCCCCGCAGGGCAGGGGAAGGCAGCCTGAACCTGGCCCAGACCTGGGAGACAGACTGCCCTGGGTTCAAACCCCAGCTCGGCTCTGTGACCCTGGGCAAGCTGCCTAACTTCTGTGAGCTTCAGACTCTTCTGTCCAAAGGGGATGGGGTGGGACCTGCCCCACTATGTTGAGGACACTGTGGGCCTGTGGATGGGAAGTGCCTGGCACACAGGAGGTGCTCCCCGCTGAGGACCAGCCATCCCTGCTGCCCTGTGAAGGGGCTGGGGCTGAACCACTGGGAGTCCTGGTTCCTACCTTTCCTGAGCTGGAGCAGCTAGAGAGACCCACTCACTGTGGTGGTGATGGAACCCATGGGCATGAGAGTCAGACAGTGAGTGAAAGTCACTCAGTCGTATCTGACTCCTTTTGACCCCCCCATGGACTGTAGCCCGCCAGGCTCCTCTGTCCATGGGATTTCTCAGGCAGGAATACTGGAGCGAGTTGCCATTCCCTTCTCCAAGGGATCTTCCTGACCCAGGGATGGAATCTGGATCTCCCACACTGTGGGCACATACATTCTTTACCATCTGAGCCACAAGGGAAGCTGAGAGTCAGACAGCTGAGGTTCAAATCCTGGCCTTGCCACTTCCTCTCTAGCTGACTTTTTCTACTCTCTGTTCCTCAGCTTCCCCATCTGTCAAATGGGGATGATGAGACCACCCACTTCACAGCAGTGTTGGGAAGAAGAATTGAGCTGAAATGTTTCAAGTGCTCAGTCCAGAGCTGGACATACAGTAAGTTCTGACTAATGTCACAAAGAACCACAACAGGGGACTGTTGTCTGTGGTCAGCTGCTCAGGCTGGAGCCTTAGGGGCACCAGGACGGGGGGCAGCGGGTGTGCAGGCTTTGTAACCCCTGAGCGGGCAGGCACATGGGCACTGCTGAAAAGATCATCTCTTTAAGAAGGGAAAGTCAAGGGGCTTCCCTGGTGGCTCAGTGGTAAAGAGTCTGCTGGTCAGTGCTGTTTGATCCCTGGTCCAGGAAGATCCCATATGCGGCGGAGCATCTGAGCTTGTGTGCCACAAGTATTGAGCCTGAGCTCTGAGGCCCGGGGTGGAGCCCTATACTAAGGTCACAGGAGAGAAATCTCTGGAACTGGCCGGTCCACACCCGGGAGCCACAACTGCTAAGCCCAGGTGCCACAACTACTGAAGCCTGTGTACCCTAGAGCCCATGTTGCACAAGAGACATCACTGCAATGAGAGCCCACGCATCGCAACCAGGAGTGGGCCCCACTCACCGCAACTAGAGAAAAGCCCTAGTGCAGCGACGAAGACCCAACACAGCCCCAAACAAACAAACGGAGTTATATGTTAGAAAAGCAGTTATATTGTTAAAAAATCTTTGAACATATGTCAAAGATTTTTGACTCACGAGTTTACTAGGGAGCTAGTAAGATGTTACAGCCAATTCAAAGGAGGATTAAAAAACCCAGACACAGGCAATGCGGAGTGCCCAAATGAATTTGCAAACAGGTGCGAAACTGGTCAGTGTGCAAAGGGCAGACATCAATTGTGTCTCTACCGGATGCAGGTCATTTGCATGTCTAAGGAAGAGACTCATTTGCATCACAGTCTGTTTTCTACCTCGTGGGAAATACCTTGAAGACTCTGCCTCTGCAAGGCCAGGATGACCCAGGAGGGTGCACTAGGCAAGACACCGGCCATCTTTTTGCCCAGTTCAAAACCTTGCATAATTTTACACACACATGCACACACAGAGTCACAGTCACTAACAAAGGCAGTCACGCACACACAGCCACAGCACACACACGGGCCTCCCTCTGTGTGTGTCTGGGTGTCTCTCTGACTCTCCTTTTGCGGTGAGAGTGATTCAGGCTCCCACCTCCAGCCTTTGCTCCGCCTGCTCAGCACACATGTCCATCAGCCCTCTGCCCACCCACATCTTGCTCATCTCTCTGAGCTTCCAAGCAATGCCTCTCTGAGCAGGAATCTCTCTTTCCACTGCACCCCACCCTGTCCTTACTTCCATCTGTCTTCCACGAGCTTCCACGTGGGCACCTGTGTAGGGTAGAAGGAGCCTGGACTCCAGAATCGTTCGGTCTGAGTCCCAGATGTGGCACTTGCCCATCATGTGACCATGGGCAAGTCACAGCTCTGAACCTCGGTCTCTCCACTTCATCAAGTGGGATGATAACAGAACCAACCTCATGGGTTGTTTCTATTTTGCTTTGAAGATTAAATTAGCAGAGGCAAAGAATGCCCCTTTGGCAGAGGGTCTGACGCACAGGAGAAGAGGCCGACAGAGGATAAGATGGTTGGATGTCATTGCTGATTCAATGGACGTGAACTGGGGCGAACTCTGAGAGATGGTGAGGGACACGGAGGCCTGGCATGCTGCTGTCCATGGGGTCGCAAAGACTTGGACACAACTTGGCGACTTAACAGGTGACACACACAAAGTGCTCAGTACAGGTCAGCTGCTGTGAAAATGGGCTTCTAATCCCCTTTCAATGGGTAGCCTGCTAAAGGGCTCAGTCAGCAGGAGGGGTCGCCTTCCAATAGCTGGAATGGAAGGTCTCCTTGGCGCCCCCCCGGACCTGCCCCCCAGACCTGCCCCTACCCAGCTGCTGTCGATCCCCAGAGCTGGGATTAAGCAGAGAGGCTGCCAGGAACCCCAGCCCCAGGAGGGGTGCAGGGACTGATGGCTGCAGCTGGGCTGAAGTCCCCCGGGCTGCGGTGATGGATGAGGGGCTGGTTGGTGGAGGAAGTGGCCACTCTGGACGACAGCTGGCCAGGCGCTGATGGATGTCACAGGGGAGCAGCGATGGCAGGAGGACTGCAGAGTCTAAGAGGCTGAGGGAGGCTAAAGCCCAGCCTCTGGAAAAGCCTGCCTGGGGCTCAGCTAGAAGAGTTACGGCCGGTGGTGGGGGGCGGGCCTTGGAGACCTTGAGCACTGTGTGTCCTGGATACTTCCTCCTAGAAACGCTGTTGTGAGGCCAACACCTAAAGGGCCCACGAACTTCAATGTCAGACTCTGGTGGTTGAGGCTAGTAGCGTTAATAGCAATGTGATCCCAGTCAATCCTTATAACCACTTGGGTAATGGTTTACTATTTTCCCAAGTTTGCCTGTGGAGATACTGAAGCTTAGATGGGGTCAAAGGAGCCAAGATCTGTCTCAGAGCAAAGCCTTTTCCACCTCCCAGGAAGCCAAGGGGTCCTCTGAGTAGCACTCAGGAAGTCTTCCTTATGATCACCAGCTCTAAGTTGCTTGTTCAGATCATCATTTATTCATTCATGTATTCATTCATCTGTCCACCAAACCCCAGCTGATTTCTTCCTCCATGCTGGGCCCTGGCTGGGTGCCAGGGATACCCCAGTACTCAGACACGGCCTCCGACCTCACAGAGCTCAGTCCCCAGGAAGAAATAGACCAAAGGCACACTATCCCAACTCTGGACCTTGCGGGTGTGGAGTGGTCAGGGATGGCTTCCTGGAGGAGGTGGACCCTGAGCAGACACCCGAAGGACAAAGGGAAGGAAGAACCCATTTTTCTCTGGGCAGGGCAGTGAGTGGGAAGGAAGAAGGGAAGACTTCAGTGGTAGAGACAGTTGAGCTGTATCCTGAATGACAAATAGGAAACAGAGATACAGGCAAGGTTTTCCAGCAGCAAGAAGAATATACACAAAGGCCCAGATGCAGGAATTGCCATAAGGTGAGGGGGTGCAGAAGGTCCCAGTGGATGGTATGCAGGAGCCTGGGATGCAAAAAGAAATGGTACATGATTGGATCAGAGACAAGACAGGATCCAGGTCTAAAAGGCTTTTTGTGTGTGTGTGTGATACAGTTGACATAAAATGTATAGTTTCAGGTATGCAACGATGATTTAATATGTGTATCTACTGTAAAATGCCATCACAACAAGTTTAATTAACATTCATTACCTTGCACAGTTTTTTTTTTCTTGTGATGAGAACCTTAAAGATCTCCCCTCTTAGCAACTTTCAAATACATAATAGTACATGATTGTTAACTGCAATCACCAATGCTGTGCATTATATTCACAGGACTTATTTATCTCGTGACTGGAACTTTGTGGCTTTTGACCCCCTTCCCCCATTTCATGCCTCCCCATCCCTACCCCCTGGCCTCTGGCAATCACCAATCTGTTTCCTGTATCATTTGGCTTTTTTAGATTCCACATATAAAGTGAGATCATACCACTTTTTTCTTTCTCTGTCTGACTTATTTTGCTTAGCATAATGTCCTCAAGGTCCATCCATGTTGTGATAAATGGCAAGGTTTCATTCTTTTTTATGGCTGAATAATATTCCATTGTATATAGATACCACATTTTCTCTATCCATTCATCCATCAGTGGACACTTAGCTTGTTTCTGTGTCACTATTGTAAGTAACTCTGCAATGAACATGCAGATATCTTTTTAAGATAGTGGTTTAATTTCCGTAGGATATATACCCAGGAGTGGAATTGATGGATCATAGGGTATTTCTAATATTTTGAGGCACCTCCATACTGTTTTCCATAGTGGCTGCACCAGGTTGCATTCCCACTCTAGACACCAGAGTTCCCTTTCCTCCACACCCTCGCCAGCACTCATTGTGCAGTTGCTCAGTCGTGTCCGACTCTTTGCGACCCCATGGACTGCAGCACGCCAGGCTTCCCTGTCCTTCACCAGCACTTGTTATCTCTTGTCTTTTTGTTAATAGCCATTCTGACGGGTTTGAGGGAAGAGGTTTTGAATACCGTGGAGGGTGTGACTTTATCCTGAGGCTGACAGAGGACCACTGACTACGGCAAGCAGGAGACTGACTCATGAGATCTGTATTTTTTAGAAAGAGAACCCTGGCTGCCATTGGGAGGGTGATTAAAGTGGAGCCTGGAGGCCACTGGGAGGCCTAAGCAGTGATTCAGGAGCGAGGCTGAGGGTCCAGCCGGGGCAGGGATGGGTGGTGGACATTCAGCATTGACGACGCTGAGTGGACAAGGCTGGAGCAAATAATTTCCTGGGCAAATGTTACCACAGAGAGGCATGGATGTCCTCCTCACCTGTTTGTATGTCTTTTATAAATGACAAAGCATTGTATTAAGTTTTGAGGGGTTCAGTGGCACATTGAGGCTCCATTAGCAGGTGGTGGAGCCAGAATGGAAACCCCGGAGTGCCCCTTTAGAAACCGAATTCTGGTCTCTTTCTGGGTGGCTTTCAACCGTGTTGCCCTTCCAGGAATGATCTGCAGGGGGAGTCAGAGAGCAGGGGACGTGCCCCCGAGGCCGAGAGGCACCCAGCCAGAAGGGGGCGCTGTGGTCACGGGCTACCGGGCCAGCGGCATCCGGGTTGCCGGCGGAGGACTGGGCCGCCTGGGCTGGCGAGTCAGCTCTTACCCGCGGTTTACAGAGGAGGGACCCCACGACCAGAGAGCAGGAAAGGGTCTCCCAAGGGGTGAATCAGCGTCTCAGGATACTGCCTAGTCCACTGCTCCCGCTTGGAAACCTGAACTGCGTTTCCCAGATCTGAGAGCACCAGAGGGGGCGTGGAGGTCAAGAGTGGGATCAGGGACCCCCAGACTTTCCCTTAGGAGTAGGAGCCCCCGGTTTCACCGATACCCAATTCAGTTCCGCTAGCCCAGGGACGGCGGAGCCTGGTAGGCTGCCGTCTATAGGGTTGCTCAGAGTCGAACACGACTGACGCGACTTAGCAGCAGCAGCAGCAGGCCGGAGAGTGATGGAGACGAGCCTCAGGATGTGGTCCACGGAGTGAGCCAAGACTACCGGAAAGAAACTTCCAGGCTTCTCCCAGTGGATGGGCTCCCAGGAGGGCTTGTGTATAAAGGGTGGTGACGGAGGGGCGACACCAGGTGGCAGGCACCCTTCAAGCCCGGGCATCCTGTGGTTCATCTCCTCCCTTTTCCGTTTTCTAACTCAGGGTTTCCAGGGCGGCAGCCGCTGAAGGTTCTTGCCTGGCATGTCTCTCGTTGGTGTGTGGGGCCCCAGGGTAGAGGAAAGGGATCAAGACTGGTATAAGTGCCCCGCTCTGTGGCCTGGGTTTCTTCCTGCTCGTCAGCAATTAGGTTTAGTGAGCCCAGCGCAGGGGTGGGAAGGGTGGTGAGAAGCCAGTGCGTTCAAACCCTGAAGCTACCACTCAACAGTGTGTGACCCAGGGCTCCACGCCCCTCTCTCAGCCTCGTCTGTAAATTGGGGAGACTGAACCCCATTTTGTGAGAAAGCTGCCTCTTGTGTGAAATAAAAATTACCCACACAGGCCTGGCACACACAGGGGGCTCTGTCTCTCTCTGGCAAATCCCTTTGGGCCAGTTACAGTATGCAGTGGTGAAGCCAGAATTAGGGCTTTGGATAGAGGAAAACAATAGAATGGGAAAGACTAGAGATCTCGTCAAGAAAATGAGAGATACCAAGGGAACATTTCATGCAAAGATGGACACAATAAAGGACAGAAATGGTATGGACCTAACAGAAGCAGAAAGTATTAAGAAGAGGTGGCAGGAATACACAGAAGAACTGTACAAAAAAGCTCCCAATGACCCGGACAACCACCATGGTGTGATCACTCACCTAGAGCCAGACATCCTGGAATGTGAAGTCAGGTGGGCCTTAGGAAGCATCACTACGAACAAAGCTAGTGGAGGTGATGGAATTCCAGCTGAGCTATTTCAAATCCTTAAAGATGATGTTGTTAAAGTGCTGTACTTAGTATCCCAGCAAATTTGGAAAATTCAGCAGTGGCCACAGGACTGAAAAAGGTCAGTTTTCATTTGAATCCCAAAGAAGGGCAGTGTCAAAGAATGTTCATACTACTGCACAATTGCACTCATCTCACATGCTAGTAAAGTAATGCTCAAAATCCTTCAAGCCGGCCTTCAACAGTATGTAAACCGAGAACTTCCAGATGTACAAGTTGGATTTAGAAAAGGCAGAGGAACCAGAGATCAAATTGCCAACATCCGTTGGACCATAGAAAAAGCAAGAGAATTCCAGAAAAACATCTACTTCTGCTTCATTGACTATGCCAAAGCCTTTGACTGTAGATCATAACAAACTGAAAAATTCTTAAAGAGATGGGAATACCAGATCACCTTACCTGCCTCTTGAGAAATCTGTATGCAGGTCAAGAAGCAACAGTTAGAATGGGATATGAAACAAGGGACTGGTTCAAAATTGGGAAAAGAGTACGTCAAGGCTGTATATTGTCACCCTGCTTATTTAACTTATATGCAGAGTGCATCATTCGAAATGCCAGGCTGGTTGAAGCTCAAGCTGGAATCAAGATTTCTGGAAGAAATATCAATAACTTCAGATATGCACATGACTCCACCCTTATGGCAGGAAGTGAAGAGGAACTAAAGAGCCTCTTGATGAAGGTGAAAGTGGAGAGTGAAAAAGTTGGCTTAAAACTCAACAGTCAGAAAATGAAGATTATGGCATCTGGTCCCATCACTTCCTGGCAAATAAATGGGGTAAAAGGGAAACAGTGACAGATTTTATTTTCTCAGCCTCCAAAATCACTGTGGATGGTGACTGCATCCATGAAATTAAAAGATGCTTGCTCCTTGGAAGAAAAACTATGACAAACCTAGACAGCATATTAAAAAGCAGAGATATCACTTTGGAACAAAGGTCTGTCTAGTCAAAGTTATGGTTTTTCCAGTAGTTAAATATGGATGTGAGAGTTGGACCATAAAGAGGGCTGAGTGCTGAAGAACTGATACTTTTGAATTGTGGTGTTGGAGAAGACTCTTGAGAGTTCCTTGGTTAGCAGGGAGATCAAACCAGTCAGTCCTAAAGAAAATCAACCCTGAATGTTCATTGACAGGACTGATGGTGAAGCTGAAGCTTCAATACTTTGGCCACCTGATGCAGAGAGCTGACTCACTGGAAAAGACTCTGATGCTGGGAAAGATTGAAGGCAGGAGGAGAAGGGGATGACAGAGGATAAGATGGTTGGATGGCATCACCAATTTGATGGACGTGAGCTTGAGCAAACTCTGGGAGATAGTGAAGGACAGGGAAGTCTGGCATGCTGCAGTTCATGGGGTTGCAAAGAGTTGTACACAACCGAGTGACTGAACAAAAAATACCAGAGAGATGAATTTCACACACAAAAGAATTCCAGATAATTCACCTCAATCAGCCAGGTGTTCAAGGTCACCACCAACAGTGATGTCACCTTGAGGGCATGTACCCTTGACATGATTATGTTAATGCCCTTTCACCTCTATGGTCTTCCTCCCAAAACACAGACTACATTCTTCTTTTTCTGGGAGGTGAGGCATGGAGCTTGCAGGATCTTAGTTCCTCAACCAGAGATCTAAGCTGTGCCCCCTGCAGTGGAAGCAGGGAGTCTTAACTACTGAGTGGACAAGAGAAGTCATGAGGAGACAATCAGACAAACCCCGGTTGAGGGACTTGACAATTATTCCTGGAAAGAATCAAGGTGATCAAAAACTCAGGAAAGTCTGAGGAATTGTCACAGCCCAGAGCAACCTACATGTAATGTGGTGTCCCAGATGGGCTTCTGGAACAGATCAAGACTTTAAGGAAATTAGAATAAAGCACAGACTTTAGTAAGTAAAAATGTATTAATGTTAATAACAGGAGAAGCTGGATATGAGTTCTCTGTGTTACTTTCACAATTTTTCTCCGAGTCTGAAACTAAAATTTAAAGTTGATTTTTAAAATTTAAGGAGGGACATGAGTTGGCTGTTTTTTTTTTTTTTTTTCTTTTGC
>NW_011494865.1:1924074-1929046 GCF_000754665.1 Bison bison bison | reverse complement strand
TTTTGCGACATGGACCTGGTGGCCTGGGGAACTTCCCCAATCCAGGATCGGACCCACGTCCCCTGCCATAGAAGTGCAGAATCTTAACCACTAGACCACCAAGGAAGCCAAGATGACTAATTTTTAATTTTGATTAATGAAGATATTAAAAAATCTCACAATCACTTCCACTCCCCCATTGTTTCATAAAAGAAGGGGTCCGTAACAGAAGGAAGGTCTTCATCTCAGAATGGACAAGAGTTGAAACAGAGTAAGTCCAGATTAATAAGGAATTCAAACTCTGTATATTTCTTGTTTTGCCAAAGACCCATGAGAAATTGGGCATGGAGAATGAGGGTAAAGTGAGAAATGGTAAAAGAAAACCACAGCTGAGAATACGAGATGCTGGACAAAAGCTGGAATGTGACTTGTAGTGTAAGGTGCTGATGGGTGGCAGGGCTGGCAGTTGATGGGGCTTCTGGGCCAGTAGGGTGACCAGCTGTCCTGCCCACCTGGGGCCAAGGGGTTTCCCAGGCCCTGCACCTTCAGCTTTAAAACTGAGACTGTGTGTGCTCAGTGGCTCAGCTGTGTCTAACTCTTTTGCATCCCCATGGACTATAGCCCACAGACTCCTCTGTCCATGGGATTCTCTAGGCAAGAATACTGGAGTGGGTTCCACTCCAGTGGATTTTCCCAACCCAGGGATTGAACCTGCATCTCTTGCATCTCCTGCATTGGCAGGCAGATTTTTTACCACTAGTGCCGCCTGGTCCTGGTGTTTAAAAAGTTTTAGTTTTTAAAGATTTGTTAGCCAGAGAAACCACTCCACTCATGACATACAATTTCAATTCTTTATAGATTATTTGACTTGATTTCCATATACACTCATTAAAAGAAAAGAAATAAAAACAATAGGAGTAACTGCACATACATCATCAAATGGGGCCCAGCAGCATCCAGAATTAAACAGCGCTGTCCCTTGTTAACAGTAATCTGGAGTACCAGTTGGGAAAGGGTCCTGGACAGTGCATTCACTCCTTGCATAAGACTTCAAATTTCCAGGGGCTTCCACTTATAATTCCAGGCTGCAAACTGATACCATTATCAATTGTGAGCAAAAACGCAGCTCTGGTTTTACTTCAGCCTTTTTACAGTGCTGTTTCACCTCGTGAGTTAATAAAGCAGAAGTGATGTTTTTCTGGAGCTCTCTTGCTTTTTCTATGGTCCAACAGATGTTGGCAATTTGATCTCTGGTTCCTCTGCCTTTTCTAAACCCAGCTTGAACATCTGGTAGTTCTCGGTTCACGTATGTTGAAGCCTGGCTTGGAGAATTTTGAGCTTTACTTTGCTGGCATGTGAGATGAGTGCAGTTGTGCAGTAGTTTGAACATTCTTTGGCATTGCCTTTCTTTGGGATTGGTATGAAAATTGACCTTTTCCGGTTCTGTGACCACTGCTGAGTTTTCCAAATTTGCTGGCTTATTGAGTGCAGCACTTTCACAGTATCATCTTTTAGGATTTGAAATAGCTCAGCTGGAATTCCATCACATCCACTAGCTTTGTTCATAGTGATGCTTCCTAAGGCCCACTTGACTTTGCATTCCAGCATGTCTGACTCTAGGTGAGTGATCACACCACCATGGTTGTCCAGGTCATTAAGAGCTTTTTTGTGTAGTTCTGTGTATCCCTGCCACCTCTTCTTAGTATCTCCTGCTGCTGCTAGGTCCATACCATTTCTGTCCTTGATTGTGCTCTTCTTAGCATGAAATGTTCCCTTGTTATCTCTCATTTTCTTGAAGAGATCTCTAGTCTTTCCCATTCTATTGTTTTCCTCTATTTCTTTACACGATCACTGAGGAAAGCTTTCTTATATCTCCTCGCTATTCTTTGGAACTCTGCATTCAGATGGGTTTATCTTTCCTTCTCTCCTTTGTCTTTCGCTTCTCTTCTTTTCACAGTTATTTGTAAGGCCTCCTCAGAAAACCATTTTGCCTTTTTGCATTTCTTTTTCTTGGGGATGGTCTTGATCACCGCCTCCTGTACAATGTCATGAACCTCCGTCTATAGTTCTTCAGGCACTCTGTCAGATCTCATCCCTTGAATCTATTTGTCACTTCCACTGTATAATTGTAAGGAATTTGATTTAGGTCGTACCTGAATGACCTAGTGGTTTTCCCTACTTTCTTCAATTTCAAGTCTGAATTTTGTAATAAAGAGTTCATGATCTGAGCCATAGTCAGCTCCTGGTCTTGTTTTTGCTGACTGCATAGAGCTTCTGCATCTTTGGAATCTGATTTCAGCATTGTCCATCTGGTGATGTCCATGTGTAGAGTCTTCTCTTGTGTTGTTGGAAGAGGGTGTTTGCTATGATCAGTGTGTTCTCTTAGCAAAAGTCTGTTAGCCTTTGCCTGCTTCATTCCGTATTCCAAGACCAAACTTGCCTGTTAGTCCAGGTATCTCTTGACTTCCTACTTTTGCATTCCAGTCCCCTATGATGAAAAGGACATATTTTTTTGGTGTTAGTTCTAGAAGGTCTTGTAGGCCTTCATAGAACCATTCAGCTTCAGCTTCTTCGGCATTAGTGGTTGGGGCATAGGCTTGGATTACTAGGATATTGAATGGTTTGCCTCGGAAACGAGCAGAGATCATTCTGTTGTTTTTGATTGCACCCAAGTACTGCATTTTGGACTCTTTTGTTGACTGTGAGGGCTACTCCAGTTCTTCTAAGGGATTCCTGCCCACAGTAGTAGATCTAATGGTCATCTGAGTTAAATTCACCCATTTCAGTCCATCTTAGTTTGCTAATTCCTAGAATATCAATGTTCGCTCTTGCCATCTCCTGTTTGATCACTTCCAATTTGCCTTGATTCATGAACCTAACATTCCAGGTTCTTGTGCAGTATTGCTCTTTACAGCATTGGACTTTTCTTCCCCCACCAGTCACATCCACAACTGAGTGTTATTTTCAGTTTGGCTCTGTCTCTTCATTCTTTCTGGAGTTATTTCTCCCTCTTCTCCAGTAGCATATTGGGCACCTACTGACCTGGGGAATTAATCTTTCAGTGTCCTATTTTTTTTTGCCTTTCATGCTGTTCATGGGGTTCTCAAAGCAAGAATACTGAAGTGGTTTGTCATTCCCTTCTCCAGTGGACCACGTTTTGTCAGAACTCTCCACTGTGACCGGTCTATCTTGGGTGGCCCTACATAGCTTGGCTCATAGTTTCATGGAGTTAGACAAGGCTGTGGTCCATGTGATCAATTGGTTAATTTTCTGTGATTGTGGTTTTCATTAAGTCTGCCCTCTGATGAAGAAGGATAAGAGGCTTCTGGAAGCTTCCTGATGGGAGAGACTGACTGGGGGGGAAACTGGGTCTTGTTCCGATGGGCACGGCCATGCTCAGTCCAGTTCAGTCCAGTTCAGTTGCTCAGTCATGTCTAACTCTTTGTGACCCCATGGACTGCAGCACGCCAGGCCTCCCTGTCCATCACCAACTTCTGGAGATTGCTCAAACTCATGTCCATCGAGTCGGTGATGCTATCCAACCATCTCATCCTCTATTGTCCCCTTCTCCTCCTGTCTTCAATCTTTCCTAGCATCAGGGTCTTTTCCAATGAGTCATTTCTTCGCATCAGGTGGCCAAAGTATTGGAGCTTTAGCTTCAGCATCAGTCTTTCCAGTGAATATTCAGGACTGATTTCCTTTAGGATTGACTGGTTTGATCTTGCAGTCCAAGGGACTCTCAAGAGTCTTCTCCAGCACCTCAGTTCTAAAGCATCAGTTCTTTGGCGCTCAGCTTTCTTTATGGTTCAACTCTCACATACGTATATGACTCCTGGAAAAAGCATAACTTAGACTAGATGGAACTTTGTTGGCAAAGTAAAGCCTCTGTTTTTTAATATGCTGTCTAGGTTTGTCATAGGTTTTCTTCCAAGGAGCAAGTATCTTCTAATTTCATGTCTGCAGTTCCTTGGTGGCTCAGACAGTAAAGCATCTGCCTGCAATTCGAGAGACCCGGGTTTGATCCCTGGGTCAGGAAGATCCCCTGGAGACGGGAATGGCAACCCACTCCAGTATTCTTGCCTGGAAAATCCCATGAATGGAGGAACCTGGTGGGCTACAGTCTATGGGGTCGTAAAGAGTGGGACATGACTGAGCAACTTCACTTTCATTTTCACTTTCACTTTGCAGTCACCATCTGCAGTGATTTTGGAGCCCAAGAAAATAAAGTCTGTCACTGTTTCCATTGTTTCCCCATCTATTTGCCATGAAGTGATGGGACCTCATGCCATGATCTTCATGTTTTGAATGTTAAGCTTTAAGCCAACCTTTTCACTCTCCTCTTTCACTTTTATCAAGAGGCTCTTCAGTTCCTCTTCACTTTGTGCCATAAGGGTGTTGTCATCTGCATATCTGCAGCTATTGATGTTTTCATGCTCAGTAAATCTTTAATCCAGTTTTCTGCTGATGGACAGGGCTGTGTTCCCTCCCTGTTGTTTGACCTGAAAGCAAACTATGGTAGGGGTAATGAAGATAATGGCCACCTTCTTCAAAAGGTCTTGTGCATACACTGTTGTATTCAATGCCCCTGACCCTGCAGCAGGCCACTGTTGACCCAGGCCTCCACTTGAGACTCCTGGACACTCACAGGCAAGTCTGCATCAGTCTCTTGTGGGGTGAGTTCTCCTTCCTCCGGAGTTCTGGCGCACACAATGTTTTGTTTCTGCCCTCCAAGAGTCTGTTTCCCCAGTCCTGTGTAAGTTCTGTCATGAAGACCCAGTACAGTCCAAAAAAAAAAAAAAATGGTTTCATCCAGGGAACTTCCCTGATGGTCCAGTGGCTAAGACTGCATGCTCCCAATGTAAGGGGCCTTCGTTCAATCCCTGGTCAGGGAACTAGACCCCACATGCTGCAACTAATGATCCCGTGTACATCAGCTAAAAAAAAAAAATCCCGTGTGCTGCAACTAAGACCCAGTGCAGCCAAGTAAATAAAT
>NW_011494865.1:1921621-1923974 GCF_000754665.1 Bison bison bison | reverse complement strand
TATTAAAAAAAAAAAAATCTCTCCCTGGAGGGGTGCAGCGAGGTCTGAGGGTGCTCAGTGGGCTCCTCCCTGGTGAGGCGCTCGTCCCTTGGGGTCAACTCAGCGAGGGAGAGGAAGCCACGGCCCCACGTCCTCGGGGTGTGACTCCCAGGGGGCCTTGCTCTGTTCTGTCCACCGTTTTATCACCCTGGTCTAGTGTTAAGAGCAGGGTGTCGGGAGCCAGCCAGAGTTGTGCCTCAGTGTCTTTGTGCCATTGAGATAATACTAGTGCCTCACGAGCCGGTTGTTGTGAAGCTGCGGTGAGTGGCTAGAGAACAGGGTCTGGCATGTGAGAAGCCTGTGTGTCCTGGGATTATTCTTAGAGTTTCTTGCCCACGTGTTTATCAAGGATCTCCAAATGTGCATGAAGACCCCAAGGTTCTTTCCCATATGACCCGGCACTTCTGCTCCTAGGCGTGGACCCAAGAGAAGCAGAAACACACAGAAATCCGTACAGGGATGTTCAGAGCGGATTATTCATCATACCAAATGGGGGGACCAACCGAGTTGTCTTGGCAGCTGGATGAGTTGACAAACAAAATGTGGGATATCTGTACCATGAAATGTTACTGGTCAATACAAAGAAATAAAGTGTGTTTTAAAATTGAAGCATAGCTGATTTACAGTATTGTGTTAGTGTCAGGGGAACAGCAAAATGAGTCAGGTATGCATATATGTGTCTGTTCTTTTTCAGTTTCTTTTGCATTGTAGGTTATTACAAAATGTTGAGTACAGTTCCCAGTGCTGTACGGTAGATCCCTATTGGTTATCTATTTTATATATAGTGGTGTGTATATATTAATCCCCAACTCCCAATTTATCCCCCTCCCCAAGGGATGAGGTACCGATATTGGAACCGATCGGTGTCATTTCAGGGGGGCTCTGAAGAGCTGTGGTACCCCGTCCTTTATGTCTCACTGCAGAGAACTCAGCAAGAGCAAAGTGGGAGATAAGAAGTGACTTATCAGAATAGCTTGCGAGGCTTCCATGCGGGTGGGTGAGAAGTGCCACGCCCTGAGAACTTACTGGGTACAGTTTTATAATCAAAGGAAAAGTGGGGAGGGGGAGAAGACCTTCTTTGTCTTTCTCGAGTAAACATCATGGTGCCATCATCAACTCTTCCTCCACGTCGGACAAAGGCGTTTTGTCCCTACGTGGTCGAGCTGGGCCCACAAATTATTGTTTTCCTCTGTGTGTGCAGTGAGCGTGTCCCAGAACCATTACATTATTGAGCTCACTGCCCGGGATGTGGCCTCATGGCACCACTGTTTTAGTGTTTTGGGTGCTTGTCTTGGGCTTCTGTCTCATGGTTTTGTTGATAAGCAAGCCCGCTTGGTTTTGTGGTTAAGCAAACCTGCTTTCTCGAGTAATCATTAACTTTACAGGGGTCTCCCATATTTTTCTACTTACAGTCACCTAGTGGAATTAACTAATAAATCACCTATTTTGTCCCTTCAGGTCCTTGCTGGTTATCTATTTTATACATAGTGGTGTGTACATGTTAATCCTAAACTCCTAATTCATCCCCCTCCCCAAGAACTGAAGTACTGATACGTGCTACAATGTGGGTGAACCTTGACACCCTGACCCTAAGGAGACGAGAGGCCCTAATATACAAGATAGCACTCACAGGAAACGTTCAACATAGGCAAATCTGTAGAGACAGAAAGATTAGTGGGGCCCCTTGGACTGCAAGGAGATCAAACCAGTCAATTTTAAAGGAAATCCGTTCTGAATATTCTTTGGAAGGACTGATGCTGAAGCTGGAACTCCAATCCTTTGGCCACCTGATGAGAAGAACTGATTCACTGGAAAAACCCTGATGCTGGGAAAGATTGAAGGCAGGAGGAGAAGGGGATGACAGAGGATGAGATGGTTGGATGGCATCACCGACTGGATGAACATGAGTTTGAGTAAACTCCGGGAGTTGGTGATGGACAGGGAGGTCTGGTGTGCTACAGTCCAGGGGGTTGCAAAGAGTTGGACACGACTGAGCGACTGAAATGAGCTGAACTGAGGCTGTGGGGAGCAGAATGAGGAACAGGATAGTGATAGTAAAGGGTGCAGGGTTTCTGTCTGAGCTGATGAAAATGTTCTAAAATTGACTGTGTGGTGGTTGTACAACTTTGAATATACTAAAAATTATTGAAATGTTCACTTAAAATGGGTGAACTGTATGATATGTGAGTTAAAAAAAAAAAACATTTGGCCACACCGTGGGATCTTAGTTCCCCAGCCGGGGATCAAACCCCTGCCCCCTGCAGTGGAAGTGTGGAGTGTTAACCACTGGACCACTAGGGAATTCCCTGGCCTC
>NW_011494865.1:1904112-1921521 GCF_000754665.1 Bison bison bison | reverse complement strand
TGTTAACCACTGGACCACTGGGGAATTCCCTGGTATATGAATTACATCTTGATAAAGCTATGGTGGGGGGTGGGGGAAGGATTCCAAAACTTTCAGCTGAGCCAAATCCAGTTTTCAGAGTATTTCTTTAAAGGTCACACACTTGGCCTCCAGGGGGCCGTGTTAGGCTGGTGAGAAGTGGCGTTTCTCTTTCTCTTTTGGTCCACAGTTAACTCAGATTTCTCTACCTGCCTTGCTCACATCAGACTTCAGCATTTTGCATGTACATCACCTGCTTTCTCAAGCTCGCCACTGTTGTCTGGGTCCCTTGGCTGTGTCCCTGCCTGCCTCCAGGCTGGCTGTCTGCTCTTCCCTCAGCCTCAGTCCCTCATTCCAGCTCTGATCACTCTTTCAAAGGGGCTTCTGGGGATGGGGGGTCAGGCAGGGCCAAGGCAGGAGGTCGTGCATGAGAACAGAGTGACCAGGTACACAGGTCCTGGGGGAGCCAGAGGCCTGGGAAGGTAGGGGGGTGGCTGCAGCCCCGTGTCCTTGACTGAGTGTGGGTCAACCCGCCTGCTCCTGCCCAACTGTGCAGAAGCCAAGAGGCGATGATGGAGGAGGCAGCAGGTGCAGAGGTAAGCCCGTGGGCCCTGAAGGTGCACTGGGTTCAAATCCCACTCCCACTGGCTGTGGACTCTGGGTAAATGGTCTCCCTTATATAAGCCTCAGTTTCCTCCTCTGTAAAATGGGGCTAACAGCGCATAGCTTGTGAGTTTCTTGTAAAAAATAATTAAAGGCAGCAACATGTTAAACACTTGGCATGGGCTGGAGTGTAGATTGGGATCATCTGGAATGCTGCAGGGGAGGCCCAGGAGTTCCAGCCCCAGGGTAATTCTTGGCTGGCTGTGTGACCCTGGGCAAAGCCCTCAACCTCTCTGAGCCCTGCTCAGAGATAACAGTTCTGCCTGTTTCATGAAGGTGAGATGGAGATAACAGTTCTGCCCATTTCATGAGGGTGCAAGTGAGGACTCAGGACAATAGGCGCCTCATGAGCCTGGGTATCAAGACCTGGTTCTCTCCCTCGGGACACTGGTCAGGCTGCCCACCCCAAGCCGGCTCTCTCCTCTCTGGGTTTGCTTCTTCCTTCCTCCTCTGCAGTATCTTCCCGGTGAGCCAATGTGCATACAGCCAAGCTCTGTAGATTGGAGCAAAGGGCCGGGATGAGTTTGGGATGGATGTCACGGGTCATGCTTGCCAGTGATGCCATTCCACCCCTTGGCTATGACTCAGCCATTAGGATATGATTTCGCATCCCGTGGAGGATCCTACCAGAGGGACCATCCTGACCATCCCCCCCATCCCAGCATTGGATGAAAAGACCTTTTAGCTGGCCCCTACCCCAGTGCTCAGGGGGGACTGTAGTCGTGATGAAGGGCAGTGATTTGTGGAACCTCCAGTCGCCTGCGTCACCAGGGCTGGTGGCACATCAGAGAGGAAGTCGTCCAGAGCTCTGTCTGCTGGCATGTGGCCCCTCTGTCCTCATGAAATATTTCATAGTAATAACCCCAAGCTGACTCCACCACCCACCGTGTATCTGACCTGTGATGTCACCGCATCTCCACTTCAGTTTCCCAGGCGGTAGAACAAGTGCCGAAAGAGATCCATTTTTTCCTTCACTGATTCCCGCATTCAGTCATTCCACAAATGCGTGTTGAAGCACCAGCCAGGTGTACCTGCCGGGAGACGCAGCTGTGGGCACCTGGTGAGGTCCTGGCCCTCACAGCTGGGGCATTCCAGTGGGGGGACAGTCAACAGACAAGCAGGTATGAACTGACAAACTGCGGGGGCCCATGGTGGGAGAACTCCACGCTGGGGCCGGGGACGGGGGAAGGGTATGGGCAGGAGCGGGGAGATGACCAGAGCTGGGGCCCCTGAGACAGCCCAAGGAGTTTGTGCTTCATGCTCAGGCTCCTGAGGATTGCACCACAGGACCTCCAGCTAGGGAGGGGCATGATCGAATCTGCCCAGGACACCATCTTTGACCTCCGAGACATCTGCGGTCCTGTCCGCTGTGCTGGGCTGTGGATGCAGATGCTCATTACGATAGTTAAATGGCGTTGAGCTCTTACTGTGTGCCAGGGCCATGGTATGCCCTGAGATATATATATATAGATATATATATAGATAGATAGATGTTAAAATGTATATATGTGTGTGTTTTAATGAAAAAAAAAATCACTTTGGGAGCTCCCTGGTGGCCTAGTGGTTAAGATTTGGGCTTTCACTGCCATGGCCCAAGTTCAGTCCCTGGTCCAGGAACTGAGATCCCACAAGCCATTTGATGGGGCCAAAATAAAGAAATAAAAATTAAAGCTAAAAAAATCACACTGGGGACTTCCCCAGTGATCCAGTGGCTAAGACTCTTCGCTCCCAAAGCAGGGGGCCCCAGTTCCATCCCTGGTCAGAGGACTAGATCCCACATGCCACAACTAAGCCTTGGTGCAGCCAAAAATTAAAAAAAAAAATCACTTTGATCTCAAATGATTCTATGAGATAGGCCTATCAATATCCTCATTTTACAGATGGGGAAACTGAAGCATAGAGAGGCCAAGTGACTTGGACCAGGTGACGCAAGTTGGTAGTGAGGGGAGGGGTTGGAGAGAGAGCAGCGGACGTCAGAGATGCCTAGGACTGCGCAGGAAGCACTGGCTGCTAAACTGGAGCGTCTGGCTGGGTGACTGGTGGGAGGTGACGCCCTGAGGATGTGGGGCACCTGAGGGAGGAGCAGCTCTCCTGGGCAGAGGCGCTGGTGAGCAGTGTGACACCTCCCTGGTAGGAACTGCTTTATTGAAATGGAGCACTTGAGTTTCTGGCTCTTCTTCAAAGAGGCAGCACAGAGTGGTTGCCAAGCATGTGGGTCCTGAGCCGTGTGACTTTGGACCACTCAGCCTCTCTGTGCTTTAGTCTTCTTATCAGCGAATTAGGAAACGTAATGACAGCGCTTCCCTGAAGGGAGCCTAGGAGTGAAATGAGATGAGCTTTGTCTGGCGCCAGCATCTGGAACATGCTCAAAATATGTTAACAAGGAAGAGAAGGGCTCAAGCCTGGAGAGGTGAGCAGCACCAGAGAGCCAGTCCAGCAAGGACCTCGCAGTAAGCTGCTGATGATACTGACAGGTGGGCCAGCCTGGCCCCACCTCCCAGGCATCCCCTGCCCGGGCTGCCTTTGGGGTAGGTGTCCAGGGGGCATGGACCCTGATGTAGCTAGATGCCACACTCTGGCTGGAGGACGGAGCTGCTGTCTACTCTGGCAGACCCTTCTCCAGGTCTTTTTACTCTGGAGCAGAACCCAGAGTGACCAGACCTCATGCCTGCCCCAGTCAGGGCTGGTGCCACGGCCTACACAGAAGGGTCAGGCGACTGTCACATGGGCCTCGAGCTTTCCTGATGACTGTCTTCTTGGGGCAGAGTCATCTGGAAACAGGAAAATCCTGGTCAGAAACCACGTGATTCTCAAAGGAGGTGAGGGCAGGGGACCCAGCTGGGACACCCCAGTTCCTGGGGACTCCTGTGAGGTTCAGACATCCCTTCCAAAATTATGTTTTGTATTGAATTTATTTCTGGATTTATTTCTGTTGACTTAAGACTGGATATTTCTTCTAAAAATATTTTTATTATATAAAGATTTTATTTTACTTCCAAATGTCTTAAACACTAATTTGACATCATTTTTTCCCAGAGGTAGGAACCACAAGAAAAATGGAAAAAGCAGGTACTCTGCCAAAGATAAGCAAAGGGAAACAATTACGCCCTTCGTGGCATATCCATGTCTAGTCAGCCAGTGAATTTTTTTTTTTCTGGTATATATCCATGTCTAGTTGGCCAGTGAAAGAAAAAAATAATTCTAGAAGCATAAGAGAAATGCATGTGTCTTGGTAAAGTCAGAATTTTCTCAGTGGGCACTTCCTGTAGACCCGACTTACCCAGCAGAAACATAACTAATGTAGCCGCATATGTCATCTTAATTTTCTTGTAGCTGCACTTTTAAAAAAGTAAAAAAAAGCAGGGGAAATTAGTTTTAGCTATATTTTATTTAATTCAATATATCCAAAGTATTAACATTTCAACATGTAATCAGTATTTTTAAATATTCCAGAGCTATTTTCCATCCTCTCTCTCCCTGCCCCCCTTTTTTTCTGATACGAAGTCTTCAAAATCAGGTATATATTTTACAGCACATCTTGGATCTGACCAGCCATATTTCAACTGCTCAGTGCCACAGGCGGCCTGTGGGCATCATGTTGGCAATACAGCCTAGACATTGAACTTTCCTTCTAGGGAAAATGTGATTTTTTTCCCGCCTTAATGTGCAGTTACTGAAGACTTGCAATGTGTGCCTGCATTTTACACTTCTTTCTTTCTGTATGGCTGCACTGGGTCTTCGTTGCTAGCCGAGTCGTCCTCTAGCTGCGGGGGCCGGGGCTGTTCCTAGCTGCTGTGCTCAGGCTTCTCTTTGCAGTGGTTCTCTCGCTGCGGAGCACAGGCTCTATGGTGTGGGCTCAGTAGTGTTGGCTCCATAGTTGCTCAAACATATAGAAAAGTTGAAAGATTTGTTCAGAGAATACCCCATACTGATCACCCAGATAACGTTTTGTTATATCCATCCATCCATTCCTTCATCCATTCATTCCTTCATCCCTTTCTCCATCTATTCATCTCTTCATCTCCCTATCTCTCCATCTCTCCATCCATTTATAACTCTATATAGCCTTTTTTTTTTTTTTTTGGATAAATTTCAAAATAACTTGCAAACATCCGAACATCGGTCTTCCCAGGTGATGTAATGGTAAAGAATCCACCTGCCATTGCAGGAGACGCAAGAGATGTGGGTTCAATCCCTGGAACTTGCCCCAGTATTCTTCCTGGGAAATTCCATGGACAGAGGAGACTGTTGGGCTATAACCCATGGGGCCACAGAGAGTCAGACATGACTGATCACATCCACAAACATTCAGAAGAGTCTTTTCCAATGCAACCGCCACCCCCCTACAAGTTACAAAAGAAGCCAGCTGTGTCATAGATACATATGACAGTCTTGGGATATGAAAATATTTGTGGCTCTTCTTGGTGATGGATGTTGCTACATCTGGAATTGAAGACAGACACTAAATTTCAGTTACAGGCTAGTGAAAACAAAACTGTAATTTTTCTCCTATCTCAGTCTATGGGTACTCTGAATTTGAGGACTGCTACTCAGTTCTTATTTCATAAAACCCAAATAAATCATGCTGTTACCATATTAAGGCAAATGCTACCCATGGCAAATTCTTCCTGAGCTCTTGTTATATGCATTGTCTCATTTCATCCTCACAATACCCTCATAAAGATAAAACTATCTACTCATAACACTTCTGATACCAAATATGTGAATATTTTTTCCTCCTCACCAGCCAATTCTCCAATTCTCTGGACACCAATTGGGTATCCTATAATTTAATTCGATTCTGACACTACTTACCTGGAGTTGGGTATCAAATCCCACAGGTTTAGGGCTCAGTCCCACAGACTGCTGGGAGTCCTGATCCCATACCCTGGGCAGGGCAAGGTGTTAGGTCAGACAGACAGAAACCAGTCTGTATGTCTGTGTGTCTCTTTGCATGTGAGTTTTTGTTTGGGGTTGAATGTCTCTCTAAAGAAGGCTGAGTGTCAAAGAATTGATGCTTTCGAACTGTGGTGCTGGAGAAGACTCTTGAGAGTCCCCTGGACTGCAAGGAGATGAAAGCAGTCAATCCTAAAGATCAGCCCTGAATATTCACTGGGAGGACTGATGCTGAAGCTGAAGCTCCAATACTTTGTCCACCTGATGTGAAGAGCCGACTCACTGGAAAATGCCCTGATGCTGGGAAAGATTGAAGGTGGGAGGAGAAGGGGGTGGCAGAACATGAGACGGTTTGATGGCATCACCGACTTGATGGGCAAGAGTTTGAGCAAGCTCTGGGAGTCGGTGATGGACAGGGAGACCTGGCGTGCTGCAGTGCATGGGGTTGCAAAGAGCCAGACATGACTTAGCGACTGAACAACAACCCTTCGCCTCCTCAGAGCAGTCTCTCAGAGCTATCTGAACTGCTGTCTGCCAGGCTGCAGCCCTCATTTTTCCCCCAGTAAAACTTAACTATCAACTCTTACATTGTGCATTTTTTAAAAAAAATCAGCATATCGTAATCATAGCTGACATCTGTATGGTCCTTCCTGTGAACAGGTTTCTGAGTGCTTACATGTTCCATGAGATAGTCTTTCCAATAGCCCTTTGAAGGACTTCCCTGGTGGCCCAGTGGTTAAGACTCCATGCTCCCAATGCAGGTACCACGGGTTTAATCCCTAGTTGGACAGCGGAGCAGTGTGGCCTCCCCCCTACCCCAAAGAAACAGCCCTTTGAGGTGGGAATGAATAGTATCTCAATAATCAGATGAGGAAACAGACACAGAGGGGTTGAGTGACTTGCAGTGGTGGGTCACAGTGCTAGGCTTTGAACCCAGGCTTGGTGTGCTTGAAGTCAGCCCCCAGACTACACCAGCTCCTGTGTACTCGGTCCCGGGTTCCCCTTATCCATAAGGATGGATGCCCTCTGGGAACGTGGCATCCTCCTGTGTCCCATCTCAGCATCGGGGAGGGGGATGCCTGCGCGCCTGCCTGTGTGGTCAGGCACATGTGTGGGGGTATCTGTGGTTTTGTGTGTGTGTGGAGCAGGGTGTGGAGATGGATACACAACTCCGTGTGCACGTGTGACATGGGCTGACAGCCTGCCGTGGCGGCCCCAGGAGGGTTTATTCTGGCTCCGTCCTTTCCTGTCTAAGAGTGAATCTCCAGGAATGGGATTCCCAGAGACTGCCCTGGGCCTCCCTGTACTCTAGCCCCACATCCCAGAGGGCCTTTGTTTCCTTCACTGGGGACCCAGGGTGGGAGGGCCACTGTGGGAATTCCTGCAGAATTCTAGGCATTCAGGCTTTGTGGGGAGGGCGGGGGAAACGCATGGAAAACTCTGACCCCCAGCGTGGTCACTAGGGTGGGCGGTGGTAGGGGGCAGACTCTGTGACCTCGAGGGAGCAGAGCCGGTGGCCTTTGCAGAACCAAAAGCAGAGCCTGGGCGGCGTCTGCCTTGTACCTGGAGTCTGGCCAGCCTCCCTGGTCTGGCTCGACGAGCCCCCCTCATCCCCCAGGCCGGCCCAAGGGACCCCACGCTCCCGGATGCTGGGCCAAGAAGGTCCAGAGAGGTGGGCGGGGATGCGAGAGGCTCCAGGGGCCGCGGGGTCAGACGTGGCTGCTTGTCCCGAGTGGGACCTCCGTGGCGCTGCAACCTCCCTGGCTGCTTCCTCCTCTATAAATGGGGTTTCCAGTGGGGAGTGAAGCCTGGTGGCCCCTTTGTCCCTGCTGATCTCTGAGCCTCCCCATCTCCTCCTCTCCCTGGGCAGGCACTCCTCCTCATCTTTCTCAGCCCCATGGAGTGGCGGCAGCTGATGGCTTATTCTTGCTCTCTCACTGCACCGTAGGTTGATAGTAATTCCCCTGAAGATGCGTCCTAACCGTGGTACCTGTGAATGTGACTTTATTTGAAAAGAAGGTCTTTGCAGATGTCATCAAATTGGGGCTCTTGAGATGAGACCATCCTGGATTTAGGATGGGCCCTAAAGAGGAGAGTGAAAAAGTTGGCTTAAAGCTCAACATTCAGAAAACTAAGATCATGGCATCTGGTCCCATCACTTCATGGCAAATAGATGGGGAAACAGTGACAGACTTTATTTTAAGGGGCTCCAAAATCCCTGCAGAAGGTGACTGTAGCCATGAAATTAAAAGACGCTTAATCCTTGGAAGGAAAGTTATGACCAACCTAGACAGCATATTAAAAAGCAGAGACATTACTTTTCCAACAAAAGTCCATCTAGTCAAGGCTATGGTTTTTCCAGTAGTCATGTATGGATGTGAGAGTTGGACTATAAAGAAAGCTGAATGCCAAAGAATTGATGCTTTTGAACTGTGGTGTTGGAGAAGACTCTTGAGAGTCCCTTGGACTGCAAGGAGATCCAACCAGTCCATCCTAAAAGAGACCAGTCCCGAGTATTCATTGGAAGGACTGATGCTAAAGCTGAAATACTTTGGCAACCTGATGCGAAGAGCTGACTCATTGGAAAAGACCCTGATGCTGCGAAAAATTGAGGGCAGGAGGAGAAGGGGATGATAGAGGATGAGATGGTTGGATGGCATCACTGACTCAATGGACATGAGTTTGAGTAAACTTCGGGAGTTGGTGATGGACAGGGAGGCCTGGTGTGCTGCAGTCCACGGGGTCACAAAGAGTCGGACACGACTGAGCGACTGAACGGAACTAAATCCAATGAGCCCAGTCCTAGTATTCTTGCCTGAAGAATCCCACGGACAGAGGAGCCTGGTGGGCTACAGTCCATGGGGTCACAGAGAGCCGGACATGACCAAAGGGACTTAACATGCACATGCAGGCACTACAGGCTGGGCTTCGGATGGAGGGGCCCTAACACGTGATCACGTTTCACTCACCCTCATCCTGGGAGCCGGGCACCTCTGCAGCTCCAGATGGGTGCCTGAGGCATCCGGGCACCAGGATTCATCCCAGCTCTGCCAGCCCGCAAAGCTCTGGGCACTCAACCACTGAGCTGTGCCATCACTGGTGAACCCCCATTCCTGCCAGCTGCAGCCGTTGGCGAGTTTCTTCCCCGAAAGCAGATGGGTGGTCCAGAGAAGGAAGGAAGGGGCTGTCCAGATCCTCTGTGTGCCAGCTGCTGTGAGCGTTGGCGGCCAGTGACTCACAGCCGTCACCCCCGCCCTGCTACCCGCTGCTCCCCACACAGCCCGGAGGGACTGACACCGCCCCCCTTCTGACAACGTCCCCCTCAAAAAGCCACGTTCACCCAAATCCCCATCTCAGGCTCTGTTTCTAGGGAACCTAACCTAAAATGAGGTTGTGTCTGGTTTCCCCAACTTAGAATCTTCCCATACTCCCTCAGTCCTTCTAGAAAGAGTCTTGCCTCTTCAGCTCAGCCAGAGAGTCCTCCTCTACCCCCTTGCTGACCCCGCTTCTTGATTCTCAAAAATGAAAGTGTTAGTCGTTCACACTTTGCAACCCCATGGACTGTAGCCTGCCAGGCTCCTCTGTCCTTGGAATTCTCCAGGCAAGAATACTGGAGTGGGTTGCCATACCCTCCTCCAGGGGATCTTCCTGACCCAGTATTGAACCTGCATCTCTTGTGTCTCCTGCATTGGCAGGTGTGTTCTTTACCAGCTAAGCTGGCCCAGCGCTTGGTAAGAAGAGGCAAGAACAGCTTCTCTGGACACTTTTATAGAGGCGAGATTTCCAAGGTCCTCTTGTGCATTGCCAGTATTTGTTGGGTGTTGATTTGGCTGGGCATTTGGTAAGATGTTTTCTTGGTGTGCTAGAAAAGTCCAACTCCCAGGACTCTGAGCTGGAGGTGAAAGGTGCAGTGACACAGTCTTTTCAGAGGAACATGGAAAACCTAGGGAGCCTTAGAGGTCTCTGCAGCCACACCAACCTCAAGGCTGGTTAGGGCTTAGATGAGTAATGATTGTCAGGCAGGATAACCTGCTTGAGAAATGAACCAGAGCTTATTTTAGCTATTGAGTCATCACAGAAGAATGAGAAATATTTTCCCTCCCTTCAGCCCCTCTCAAGGATCCTCAAAGTCTTTGCTTTCTAAAGGGTGGTGTTTACCATGGACGGAGGAGCCTGGTGGGCCGCAGTCCATGGGGTTGCTAAGAGTCGGACACGACTGAGCAACTTCACTTTCACGCATTGGAGAAGGAAATGGCAACCCACTCCAGTGTTCTTGCCTGGAGAATCCCAGGGATGGGGGAACCTGGTGGGCTGCCGTCTATGGGGTCGCACAGAGTCGGACACGACTGAAGCGACTTAGCAACAGCAGCAGCAGTAGAGAATCAAAAAGCCATGTTTTGTTTTTGTTTTTTTAAGTCTAGTACATAGTCAGGCTTCATCTAGCTGCAAATTACAGACCCTGACTGAAATTAACTTACACTGAAGCAGAACATATTATTTTGTCTCCCTGGAAATTCAGGAGAGCAACAGCTTCAGGCATGGCTTGATCCAGGGGCTCAGGCAGGTGGTTGGGGATCTGTCTGTGTCTCTTGGCCGTGCTTGCCTAATTCTTCAGTGGGCTGTCTCCATTGGCTGGCAAAGATGGTGCATCACAGCCCCAGGGTTTCATCTCACCAGCCTAGTGAAGATTTCCTTAGGCCGGAGTCTTTTTGGCTCAGCTTAAGTCACATGCTCATTACTGAAGCAAGCACTGTGGCCAGCCTTGCTCAGTACTCAGGAACCTGGGGTGTGGCTAGGAAGGGAAGATTTGGCAGTAAAAGGAAGAGATATTGTGTACACCTGGGGCCTTAGGGGGATGGAACCAGGCTATCCAGGAGAGGCTTGTGGGAACTGTTTGTGGAAACAAGCTTCAGAATGGCAAAAGCCTGCCCCCTGGCAAGGGGAATCAGATCTAAATTTCATCAGACTTAGAAAAGCAAACTAATGAGATTTTTCTCACAAGTATTATGGAACTGACTCATACCATTTGGGGGAGTAAATCCTAAATTCTTGTTTGTTTAGTCGCTAAATTGTGTCTGACTCTTTGTGACCCCACGGACTGTAGCCCACCAGGCTCATCTGTCCATGAATTCTCCGAGCAAGAATACTGGAGTGTATTGCCATTTCCTTCTCCAGGGGATCTTCCCCACTCAGGGATCGAACCTGGATCTCCTACCTTGGCAGGCAGATTCTTTGCTGCTGAGCTACCAGGGAAGCCTCAAGTCCTAAATTCCGGGACTTTCCTTAATCAGCCCAGTCTCTAGAACTTCTGAGGACGTGGCTAAGAACATGGGTATGGAGTTGACTCCTGGGCTTGAATCCTGGCTCTGCTACTGATTAGCTGTGTGACCTTGGGCAAGTTACTCAGCCTCTCTGTGCCTCCGTTTCCTCATCTGAAAAATAAGGACCATGACATTTCCTGCCTCATAGGACATAGTGACGATTAAATGAAGCTCTGAAAGAGTGGGTGATGTGCCCATATTTGTGGCTCCAGTTTGCACCAGCTCAAATGCCCCCAAGTTCTGGCCTCTAGTGTCTCCAGTGCTTGAACGTAGCAGGAGCCTGTTGACTGTTGAATGAATGAACGAAAGGTTAAAAGGAAAGGTTTATTTCTTTCTGCTCAGAGCTCTGTCATTGGGTTCCTTCAGCACACAACAGAGGGGCACTTGGGCCTCCCAAGACTTGGTTCCTCCAAAAGCAGGCTCTGAAACAAGGATTTGGATGAAAGTACAGGCATCCCTCAGCGATATTGTGGGTTTGGTTTCAGACCAAATGGCAATAAAGCAAACACTGCAATAAAGCGAGGACTCTTGAGAGTCCCTTGGGCTGCAAGGAGATCAAATCGGTCAATCCTGAAGGAAATCAGTCCTGAATATTCATTGGAAGGACTGATGCTGAAACTGAAACACCAATACTTTGGCCACCTGATGCGAAGTACTGACTCATTGGAAAAGACCCTGATGCCGGGAAAGATTGAGGGCAGGAGGAGAAGGGGACGACAGAGGATGAGATGGTTGGATGGCATCACCGACTCGATGGACATGAGTTTGAGCAATCTCCAGGAGTTGGTGATGGACAGGGAAGCCTGGCGTGCTGCAGTCCATGGGGCCACAAAGAGTTGGACATGACTGAGCGACTGAACTGAATTCTGAATTTTAAAATTTCCCAGTGTATATGAAAGTTATGTTTATATCACACTGTAGTCTATTAAGTGTGCATGAAAATAGCATTATGTTAAATAAAACAATATAGATACCTTAGTTTTAAAATACTTACTGCTGAAAGATGCTAACCATCTTCTGAGTCTTCAGTTGGTCATAGTAGTAACATCAAAGATCACTGATCACAGGTCACCATAACAAATAAAATGATCATGAAAAAGTGTGAAATATGGCAAGAAGTACCAAAACATGACACAGAGACTCTGAGGGAGTGAATGCCATTGGTAAAATGGTGTCAATAAACTTGCTTGATGTAAACCTTTGTTAAAAACAGCAAAACCCTGCAATCTCTGTGAATCACAATAAAGCAAAACACAATAAATTGAGGTGGTGGTGTTGGTTATTCCCTATGTCATGTCTTGACTCTTTGTGACCCTATGGACTGTAGCTCACTAGGCTCCTCTGTCTGGGATTTCCCAGGCAAGGATACTGGAGTGGGTTGCCATTTCCTTCTCCAGGGGATCTTCTCGATCCAGGAATTGAACCCGCGTCTCCTGCATTGGCAGGCGGATTCTTTACTGCTGAGCCACCAGGGAAGCCCCTAGTGTGTCTGTGCTTCTATGTAAGTCATCCCAGGAGACACTGTCATTGTATATGACCACACGGACTTTCAGAGGGCCTCATCTGCCACTCTGTTTCACATTCCCCTTTTGGCTAATTCTAACCTGGAACTCATCACTTCATGGCGAATAGATGGGAAAAAAATGGAAACAGTGACAGACTTTATTTTCTTGGACTCCAAAATCACTGCGGACAGTGACTGCAGCCATGAAATTAAAAGGTGCTTGCTCCTTGGAAGAAAAGCTATGACCAACCTAGACAGCGTATTAAAAAGCAGAGACATCACTTTGTCAACAAAGGTCTATATAGTCAAAGTTATGGTTTTTTCCGGTAGTCATGTACAGATGTGAAAGTTGGACCAGAAAGAAGGCTGAAGAGCCGAAGAATTGATGCTTTTGAACTGTGGTGCTGGAGAAGACTCTTTTAGAGTCCCCTGGACAGCAAGGCAATCAAACCAGTCAATCCTAAAGGAAATGAACCCTGAATATTCACTGGAAGGACTGATGTTGAAGCTGAAGCTCCAATACTTTGGCCACCTAATGCAAAGAGCTGACTCACTGGAAAAGGCCTTGATGCTGGGAAAGATTTAGGGCAAGAGGATGAGGGGGCAACAGAGGATGAGATGTTTAGATGGCATCACTGACTCAATGGACATGACTTTGAGCAAACTCCAGGAGATGGAGGGAAGCCTGGCGTGCTGCAGTCCATGGGGTCGCAGAGTCAGACATGACTGAGCAACTGAAGAACAAACCTGGAATCATATAGAGAAGGGATTCTGGGAAACTGAATTCCCAGCTTAAATGCATGCATGAGTGTGTGGGTGCTTGCGTGTGAGCATGCTCAGTCATGTCTGATTCTTTGTGACCCCATAGACTGCAGCCTGCCAGGCTCCTCTGTACATGGAATTTTCCAGGTAAGAATACCAGAGTGGGTTGCCATTTTTTCCTCTAGGCAGCTTAAATGAGCTGACCGCAAAGTTTGCTCCATCTGTCTGTCCTACCTCCCCAGGTCCTCCAAAGCTGGGCAGCCAGGGCATCTTGGTTTCCTTCACGTGACTTCTTATTCTCCCAAAGGACCTCCTCTTCCAAGAGAATGTAAGAATCAGCCTCAAAATTCACAGCGTCCCTTCTGCTGTGTTCTACTGGTCAAAGCAAGTCACAAGGCCAGCCCAGATTTGAGGGGTGAGGAAATAGATTCCACCTCTGGATGGTTTTGTTTTTCTTTTCAAACTGTGTTTTCAATTGTGAGACACTAAACTGCCATTGTTGGAAATGGACTATGATAAAAATATAAATGCACAACCCTGAATGTAAACAGAGCACCCCAGAAACGTGTTGTGTACAACCTGTGCAACTGTCCCGACAGCCCTGCTGATGCCACAGGATTCACCTGTTTTTCTCCCCTTGTGTGGTTGGCTTCTGTTATTTTATTCTTTAATATTCATTTATTCGGCTGTTCTGGGAGTTGCAGCAGGAAGGATCTTCACGTTTCTTTGTGGCATGTAGGATCTTTCAGTTGCAACATGCAAACTCTTAGTTGGGGCATGTCGAATCTAGTTCCCTGACCAGGGATTGAACCTGGGCCTTCTGCATTGAGAGGACACAGTCTTAGCCACTGGACCAAGAGGGAAATCCCATGGATTGTTATTTTTGAATGCCCACTGTCTACCCATTCAAAATGGGCACAGTAACTACCCCTATTCCTACCTGTATTTTAGTGGACTGACCCTCTCAAACTCCCAGTGTGGGCCTGTGCTTATGAACTCTATCACCCTAGCCATAGTGATTGGCATGTGACCCAGTGAGCTGGACCCATGAGATTCAGTCATAGGACTTCTGCTGAAATTCTTGGGAAACTCTGTCCAGCAGGGTTGCTTGGCAACTGGAAGCTTGGAACTGCTGGGGACCATCTTTGCAATCATAAGAGAAAGGCCTGGCTGAGAAGGAAACAGTGAAAGTGGACAGAAGAGCCAAGAGATGGAGAGAGTGAGCAAGAGTCTCATGACAGCATTGGGACTCCTGGATCCAGCCATGCCTGAAGTCCTTCCCACAGTCATTCCAATCATGTAAAGCCTCTTTGATGTAAGTTTCTATCCCTTGTAACCAAGAGATATTGTAATCTGACAATGCTATACAGCTTATTTGGATCATGATGAGGATTAAATGTGCTATGATATATGAAACATGGGGCTCCTAGGGGGCCCACTAGAGGTCTGCTTTCAGGAATGTTTCTTCCCCTCTCCCTGACGGAACACAGTTCCAACTTAAAATCTACTAAAAGCACTAAACAATTTAGAACAGGTGTGGATGGCTTTCGCTGGTTGTAGAACAATAAACTCACAGAACCCAAATTTTACATCACTCGCCTGTACTCTTGACACCCTGTATTCTTAATTTAAATTCTGAGAAGGCAGGCGAAAAGCGATTGCTTTAAATAAACCATGTGAAATGGGGCAAAAACAATCTCGAGAGACACCCGCTTTGTTTTCTCTGCAAGAGGAAAGAGGCGGGGGCGGTGGGGGGTGGGGGTGGTGATGCAGTGCAGGGAGATGGAAATCTATAAAGACGGCCTCCTCCGTCTGCACGGAATTAAAAAGAAGTTCACAAGTGTGGGGGTCTAGACTTGGCTCTCAAACGACTGCCTTCTCCTGGGGGCACTCCAGCGCTCCCCCCGACCCCCGCTCCCCAAGTTTGTTTTTCCTGGGCCTGGGCTTAGATGTCGGGCAGGCGGAGTGATCCCGGGACTGCACCCCACCCTGGCGAGCCTGGGGAGGCCTCTGGCGGCTCCGGGTCTGCGTGTTTAGAAAAGCATTCGGGCTGATTGTTTATTCTGGGTCTACTGCCGGCCCGCGGGCGGCAACGCAGGGCCTTCCAGATGCTTCCATCTGGGGTCTTGTAAACAGGCCATACTGCCCGGCCCACTGAGGCCCTCCTCCGCTGGTCCCCACCCCCCAGGCCACCAAAGCAGGTTGCCAAGAAGCCCCTCTGACCAAGGCTCCCTGCTGCTCACAGCTTTCGGGGGGCCCTCCACCCGCCACCAACAGCTCTGACCCGGCCGGTCGAGGGTCAGGGCCGGCTCGCAGACACGTTGTGTTTTGTTCTGTTTTACTTTGTTCTGTATTGTTTTAATTTGAACTGGCTTTGAAAACTCGGAAGGTTTCACAGGAAAGTCTGGATCCTGGTTTCTCTTTGGAAAAAAAATGGCAATGTCTAGTGATACAGGGTTTGCCTTCCTATCCAGCAAACACGGGCTGCAGCGGAGGAACAGCCAGTCCCTTACGTGGGCCCTTATCTTAATTTTGATTGCCCCAGAAGCAGGCTCTGAGTGCAAAGAGTTTATTAGGGAGGGGATCCCGGGAAGCGCTGGGTGGGGAACAGGGCCGGGGTGGGAAGGAGGTAGCTCAGGATGCTGGCTGTGGGCAGCTGGGGCTCAGTGCCTCTGGGCATATCTGGGAGTCATGCTGCCCGAGGGGCCAGGGAACTGGGGTGTCTCCTGCCAGCGCCTGTCCTTGGAGTATTAGCTCCCTGGCACTGCCAGTTGGACCAAGAAAAAAGCTTAGTTAGAAAGTCACAAATGGGACTTTCCTGTTGATCCAGTGGCTAAGAATCCGCTTGCCAATGCAGGGGACATGGTTTGATCCCTAGTCCGGGGAAGACTCCACATGTGGTGGCACTCGCTACCTCAGCTAAGCCCTCGCGCCTCAACTAGCGAAGCCTGAATGCCCTAGAACCCGTGCTCTGCAACAAGAGAAGCCACCACAGTGGGAAGCCAGCACACCACAGCTAGACGGTAGCCCCCTCGCCACAACTAGAGAAAGCCTGCATGCAGCAATGAACACCCAATGCAACCAAAAATAAATAGATTTAAAAAAAAACACTCAAACACACTAATTCTCCCACTTCAATTGGGTGTCCAGTAATTCAATTTTTTAAAAAATATATATTTATTTGGCTGCCCAGGGTCTTCGCTCGTGCGTGCAGGCTTTCTCTAGTTTCAGCAGCCAAAAATAAATGAGTAAGTTTTAAAAAAGAAAGTCCTGGATGTAGAAGCATTGCATGCACTAATGGCAATGCTCTGTAGCATCCTTTAGATGGCCCTGCCCTCCTGCTTGCCATGGGCCCTCTGCTCTCTGTCTCTATCTCCCTGACAGGAGGCTGTCATGCTTGTGTCAACTTAAAAAAGAATACACAATGTGAGAGTTTCGAGTTAAGTTTTGTTTGGGGACAAAATGAGGACTATAGCCAGGGAGACAGCACCTCAGGTAAGCTCTGAGAAACTGCTCCAAAGAGGTAGGGGGAGAGACCGTATAGATGTGATGCTAGTGAAGGGGGAGTACATGCAGTCAAGCACTTACTTTTGCAGAACAAGGAGCAGTCATCACCGAGAAGGATTTTAGTGCTTTTCCAGGTAGGAGGAGATATAAGAATTGGACTCATAAAATCAGCTGCTGAAAATATCTGTCTGAAGACCTATCCTGCCAAGTTTTTCCCTGAGTCCAGAGTGCCTCATTTCTGCTCTCCACCTTGAACTCCTTTCAGAGGGTGTTGAGAATCAGTAGCTGCCGCAGCTCGTGATTTAATCATTGTAGATGTAGATGGCAAGTGCCAATTTGTAGCTGACACTTGTACTGCTGATGTTTTCTTCTTTTTTCTTTTTATTACACACTACAGAATACTCTGCGTGCTACACAATACACTGCATGATCTTCTAGCAGGGATAGAAGAGCATGACTGAATTGTTTTTCATCAATCAGGAAAACGTTTGCTTAATCAATGTTCTCCAAACCCTTTGACTCATAGTCACGGTTTACTTGAGAGACCCACCTGTCTCTTTCCATCAAATACCACTGATATGAGTAATGGGCAACCCTTTTTCCCTCGCCCCCGTTACTGAACCTGTGGATGACCGCAGTGGCCATTCCCCAGGATGAACAAGCCCACGCCCATGAAGGCGATCCCGGGGAGAACCTCGAACCACATCGCGACACTGTTCCCCGCCCACCTTTTTTTTT
>NW_011494865.1:1903673-1904012 GCF_000754665.1 Bison bison bison | reverse complement strand
CCGCCCCCCCCCCCCCTTTTTTTTTTTTTTTTTTCTATTTTTTAAAATGTATTTATTTTTTTAATTGAAGGATAACTGCTTTACAGAATTGTGTTGGTTTCTGCCAAACATCAACATGAATCGGCCGTGGTGGTTTAGTCGCTAAGTTGTGTCCAACTCTTTGCGACCCCGTGGGCTGTAGCCCGCCAGGTTCCTCTGTCCGTGGGATTCTCCAGACAAGAATACTGGAGTGGGTTGCCATTTCCTCCTCCAGGGATCTTCCCGACCCAGGAATTGAACCTCGGTCTCCTGCACTGTAGACAGATTCTTCTACCTACTGAGCTATGAGGGAAGCCACTA
>NW_011494865.1:1898013-1903573 GCF_000754665.1 Bison bison bison | reverse complement strand
GGGAAGCCACTACCTATGGAATCAGCCACAGGTACATATATGTCCCCTCCCTCTTGAACCTCCCTCCCATCTCCCTCCCCATCCCACCCCTCTAGGTTGTTACAGAGCCCCAGTTTGAGGTTCAAGTCATACAGTGAATTCCCATTGGCTATCTAAATTACATATGGTATTTTAAATTTCTGTGTCACTGTCTCCATACATCCTGCCCTGTCCTTCTTCTTCCCACCCCCCGCCCTGCCCCGCTGTGTCCAGAAGTCTGTTCTCTATGTATGCGTCTCCACTGCTGCCCTGCCAATAATTTCATCAGTATTGTCTTTCTAGATTTCACATATATGTGTTAGTATGCATTATTTGATTTCTCTTTCTGACTTACTTCACTCTGTATAATAGGCTCTAGGTTCATCCACCTCATTAGAACTGACTCAAATGTGTTCCTTTTTATGGCTGAATAATATTCTGTTGTTTATATATGCCTTCCCTGGTAGCTCAGCTGGTAAAGAATCTGCCTGTATGCAGGAGACCCTGGTTCGATTCCTGAGTTGGGAAGATCCCCTGGAGAAGGGCTAGGCTACCCACTCCAGTATTCTTGGGCTTCCCTGGTGGCTCAGACAGTAAAGAATTCACCTGCAATGCAGGAGACCTAGGTTGGGAAGATCCCCTGGAGAAGGGAATGGCTACCCACTCCATTATTCTGGCCTGGACAATTCCATGGACGGAGGAGCCTGGAGTGCATGGAGTCTCAAAGAGTTGGACACAACTGAATAATTTTCACATTCGTATATGTACCACATCTTTATCCATTCATCTATCGATGGACATCTAGGTTGCTTCCATGTTCTAGTTATTGTAAATAGTGCTGCAATGAACATTGGGGTACATGTATCTTTTTCCATTTTGGTTTCCTCTTATATGCCTAGTAGTGGAATTGTTGGGTCATATGGTGGTTTTATTCCTAGATTTTTAAGGAACCTCCATACCATCTTCCATAGTGGCTGTATCAATTTACATTCCTGCCAACAGTGCAAGAGGGTTCCGTTTTCTCCACACCCTCTCCAACATTTACTGTTTGTAGACTTTTTGATGATGGCCATTCTGACTGGTGTAAGATGATATTTCACTGTGGTTTTGATTTGCATTTTTCTAATAATGAGCAATGTTGAGCATCTTTTCATGTGTTTGTTAGCCATCTGTATGTCTTTGGAGAAATGTCTGTTTAGGTCTTTTCCCCACTCTTTGATTGGGTTGTTTGTTTTTCTGGTATTGACTTGTATGAGCTGCTTATGTATTTTGGAAATTAATCCTTTGTCAGTTGCTTCATTTGCTATTACTTTCTCCCATTCTGAGGGTTGTCTTTTCACCTTGTTTTGATTTTCTTATAGACGAGAACTGTCCCTCTGCCTAAATCACCTTCACAAATAAGAGAGTAAAAAGCTAAGAATGCCCCATGTTTATAGTTACAGTCTGCTCACTCCTCCTGTTTCTGTGACTGGCCTGGTCCCTGTTGGGCGCTGTGTTGGCAGCCTCGCACCCACAGAGCAAAGCCCTGTCATTCATGTGGTGAGCAGAGCCCTTGGAGCATTGGCTTTCACCTGGTAACACCTTAGAACTCCTTCCTCTGAGCCCAGGGTGGTGGCAAGCTCTCAGCCCACATCCTCTCACCCATCCTCACAAGTGCCCTGGGGGGCCCCCCAGAAATACCCCATCTCCCGGGAAGCAAAGGCATTACCCATGTTTACTACCAGCAACAAAGTTATCTTGCTGTCAGCCCATCCATGCAACAAAGCCCAGAGGAACCCCTCAAACACACTGATTCTCCCATTTCAACTGAGTGTCCTGCAATTCAATTCTTTTTTTTTTTTTTTTCATATTTATTTATTTGCCTGCACAGTGTCTTCGTTGGGGCACGCAGGCTTTCTCTGGTTTCAGCGATCGGGGCTACTCTCTAGCTGCCGGCACAGGCTTCCCTTTGTGCTGGCTTCTCTGGTTGTGGAGCATGGGCTGTAGGTGCGTGGGCTTCAGTACTGCAGGGTGCAGGCTCAGTAGTTCTGGCGCACAGGCTTAGTTGCCCCAGCAGCCTATGAGATCTTCCTGGACCAGGGATCCAACCTCCGTCCCCTGTGTTGGCAGGTGGATCCTTAACCACCAGGAAGTCCCAGCAATTCAGTTCTGACACTAACTTGTGCCACTTATTAGACTCCACAACTAGAATTAGACCCCACAGGTTAAGGGCTCAGCCTCACAAGACAGTCCCCGCTTCAGCCCCCAGCCATAAATGGGGTCCCCAGGTTATCTGCACTTCTGTCCCACCACCTAGAGATCTGAGGGTTCTCACAATGCCCCCCATTCAGTTTGATCATTTGCTAGAAGGGCTCGCAGAACTCAGGAAAGAGCTGTCCTTACTATTACGTATCACCGTTTATCATAAGGAGGCAGGTGAACCGCCAGATGAAGATGATGTGAGACACAGGGTCTGAAGGGTCCTGAGCACAGGGACCTCTGACCCCTTGGAGCTGGGGGTGTGCCACCCTCCTGGCACATGGATGAGTTTACCAAGCCAGAAGCCCCCAGAACCCCATTATTTAGGGTATTTTTAAAATTGAGGTTTGAGTACACAGGCACAAGTGATTAGATTGTCAGTCGCTGGTGACTGAACTCAATCTTCAGCATTTTTTTCCCAGTAGATGGGACTGAAAGTTCCCATTCTCTAGGCACTTGGCTGTTTTTTCTGGCTACCAGCTCCCCTCCTGAAGCTTTTTAGCCCCAGTCCCTGGAGTTCCCATTAACAAACAAAAGACGCTCTTATCACTCAGGAAATTCCAAGGATTTTAGGGGCTCTGAGCCAGGAATGGGGCAAAGACCAAATAGATATATTTGGTATCTATAAAAATATATATATGTACATATATTTTATTATAACACACACACACACACACACACACACACACACACACATCTCTACTTTTCAACTGAGTTGCTGCCCAGGCCATTCAGACGGCAGGGCAGAATGGGGATCCCAGAGTTGCTTCTCTTTCTGGGATCCCTGTTCCTTCCTTCTCCCAGCATCTATGTTTATTGAGCATCCACTTTGTGCCAGGGCTGAGCTGCCCAGGTGGGGGTAGGGGTGGGGGTGGGCCTGGCCCCAACTGGTACCACTCTATGAGGTCCTGGAAGCCAAGCATCCACTGGCATAAAGTAGCCACTGAAGTCCCTGCTGTGTCTAGACTAGGGAACTCCATAGAGACTAATGGCCAAGTCAGTGGTGGCCAAGGGCTGGGGAGAGAGGGGAGTGACTGCTAATTGGTTGTTGACTAAAACTAAAACAGCCGGTTTCTGGGTTTTGTTTTTAACCAGCAAATGGGGTTATTGAGGACTATCAGAGAATTGCAATTCAGGACAAGCATGTTACAGCGTGTAACCTATAACCAAAACTATAACTAAGTCCAGAGACACAAAGACAGGACCATTCTTTATAGGAAAGGAGAGTTGGGCGGGGCTATGATAAACAAAGAGCTCATTGGAGGAAGCTGGGAGTTCCTCCAAAGTGTATTGGCTTTTCATTGGCTGAGTTGTTGCAGCCTCTCATTGGCTGGGCAGTTGCCGGGCAAGGAGGAAATCTTCCTTCTTCCTCCTGAAGTAGTAAAGTAACAACTTTCTTTCTGTTGGAGATGCAAGGTACATCTCTTCCTGTTTGGAGTCTGCGGATAGCAACGTGTGAGAGGGTGTGAGAGCTCCCCCTTCTTGCCATCCTGAATCCAACATAAAAGAGGTTTCATCTATTCATCAGGGTACTTGGGGTGATAGAAATGTTCCAGAACCAGGTAGTGGTGATGGTCACACAACACGGTGAATGCACTAAAAGCCAGTGAATTTTTTAATTTAAAATGGTTGATTTTATGATACATGAATTTTACTGCAATTTAAAACAATAAAGTGAATGAACTTAATATGAGTAATGTATATTTTAACCCAGTCTATCCAAAATGTTATTTTATTTATTTATTTATTAGAAAGATTTGTTTTATATATTTATTTTGACTGCACTAGGCTTTCGTTGCTATGCACAGGCTCTCTCTAGCTGTGGGGAGCAGGAGCTATTCTCTAGTTGCAACGTATGGGCTTCTAATTGCGGTGGCTTCTCTTGTTGCAGCGCGTGGGCTCAGTAGCTGTGACACACGGGCTTAGTCGCTCCATAGCATGTGGAATCTTCCCGGACCAGGAATCGAACCTGTGTGCCCTGCATTGGTAGACGGATTCTTAACTACTAGACCACCAGGGAAGCCCCCTAAAATGTTATTATTAGAACATGCAATCGATATAAGAAGTTATGAATGAGATATTTTATATTCCTTTTTCCATGTAAAGTCTTGGGATTCTGGCATGTGTTGGGCAATGCACTACGGCTCCATTTGGACTGGCCACATTTCAAGTTTTAGCAGCCAAGTGGGGTTGGCTACTCCCTCGTCAGACAGTGAGGCTCTAGAAGGAAGCAAGGCTTCAGAGGAGCCACCAGAAAGTAAACTTTTCACTGCAAAGCCCCTCCATTTGAGTGTGTGATTTGCTCATGGAGCCTCTGGAGTCTTGTCTGCTCTGGTCAGTCCTCCCTACCAGAGATGGGGAGAGTGGAGGGGGCTGAATGGAGCCCCTTCTCCCAAAGAGATCTCTGCCCAGATGTGAATGGGATCTTTGCAGACGTAATTAAGACCCTTGAGGGAATTCCCTGGGTGTCCAGTGGTAAAGGACTTGGTGCTTTCACTGCCGTGGCCTGGGTTCAATCTCTGATCTGGAAACTGAGATCCTGCAAGCTGCGTGCTTGCAGAAAAAGAAAAGAAAAATCATTAAAAAAAAGACTCTCAAGAGCATCCTGGATTATACAGGTGGGGGCCCCAAATCCAATGACAAGCGTTCTTATAAGATGAAGAGAGGATGCAGATACAAAGATGATGGAGGCAGAGATTAGAGCGATGCAGCCACAAGCCAAGAGCACTCAAGGACTGCCAGGTAAGGAGGAAAAAGTTTTTCTCAACCCTCTTAGGGTCCCTGGCTGGGTGTGGAAGTTGAACTGACAAAGATGAACAGGAGAGAAGGAAACACGTTTGACTGAATTTTTGCTTGTATAGAGGAGTCTTTACAAGAGTATACATACCAGAAGTGATCAAAACAGGAAGATTTTGTACCTTTGAGACAAAGAAACAAGTAAATTTGTGAAGAACGGGGAAGACAAAGGGGTTTGGGTTTGGGGTGGGAAGTGGAGAAATAACTAGGAAAAAGGTGAAATGAACAAACCTTTTTCAGATTTCGCGACCCCCAGTTCCCTGCCCTGGTGATAAGAAAGTCCCCCTTCCTCCTGGTACAGGGAGGCCACCTCTCCCATGGGAATTTTATTCTCCTGTTTCAGGGAAGAAGGACAAGGTCAGGGCAATCTTTCTGCTTCTGCTTGAGGTATTCAGCATGCTGGGGTACAGTATTCTGGGCTACAGTGTCCTGAGCTTCATCAACTGGAAGCCCCCAGAAGCTGGGAGAGGGGCAAGAAGAAGGTTCTCCCCCCGCCGAGCCTCTAGAA
>NW_011494865.1:1875416-1897913 GCF_000754665.1 Bison bison bison | reverse complement strand
GGGGGGGGGGGGAAGAAGAGGGTTCCCCCCCCGCGGAGCCTCTAGAAGGGGCCAACCCTGCCAGCACTTTGATTTCAGACTTCTGGGCTCCAAGACTGAGAGAGAATAAATAAATGTCCGATTTTTAAAATTATATTTATTTATTTTTGGCTTCGCTGGGTCTTCGTTGCTGCGTGTGGGCTTTCCCTAGTTGCAGCAAGCAGGGGCTACCCTGGAGAGGCGGTGTGTGGGCCTCTCACTGCGGCGGCTTCTCTTGCTGGGGAGCATGGTTCCTAGAGCGAGTGGGCTTCAGTCTTGGTGGCACGTGGGCTTATTGCCCTGAGGCACGTTGGAGCCTCCTGGGCCAGGGATCGAACTTGTGTCCCCTGCATCGCAAGGTGGATTCTTAACCACTGGACCACCAGGGAAGCCCCAATTATTTTTTTCAAAGCCACTCAGTTTGTGCTAACTGCTATGGCCACCCCAGGGAGGGAAAAAAGAGAGAGACAACTGTGTTCACATTCCAAGCAGCATCCCTCCTGCTCCTTCCTAGGGGCAGTTCGAGCCTGGGCTTCAAATCCTGGGATCTGGGTTCAAATCCTGAACCTTGGAACCCAGGACATCTTCCTGAACCTTCATAAGCCTCAACCACCCCATCTGTACAATGGGGATAAAGGTGCCCCCTGTTTTCTAGGGGTGTCATGGGAATGAGTGAGACGTGCAGGTAAATGCAGACCCAGGGCCTGGCAGAGAGCGAAGGGACCCCCCAGAGCAGCGATGTTCATCACTGCCATTGCTTCCATCTTGTTCAGTCGCTCAGTCGTGTCCAACTCTTTGCAACCCCTTGGGCTGCAGCACGCCAGGCTTCCCTGTCCTTCACCATCTCCCAGAGTTTGCTCAGACTCATGTCCATTGAGTTGATGATGCCAAACCAACCATTTCATCTGTCGTCCCCTTCTCCTCCTGCCGTCAATCTTTCCTAGCGTTAGAGATGAAGAAACTGAGGTTTAGCAAGTGAAGTGGCTTTGCCCAGTCATCGGGCACCAGGAGTCAGGGAAAGGCTGGTTGTCTTGAATCTGAATCCTGCTTTCTCGAACGCTCTCTCTGTTCAGCCGTTCCTCTGGCTCCCCATTCCCCACCCCATGCTCCGGTTCCACCAGCCAGAGCTGCCTAGGGTTACCTGTCTGCTCAGTCTGTCCGTGTGCCACACCTTCCATCTCACTGTTTCTGTAAGACAGTGTCCTTCCTGCTCCTCCCTACATCGAACTCTGGCTTCAACCAGTGCCGCTTCCTCCAGGAAGCCTTCCCTGACTGCCTGCTCCCTATGGGGGCTCTCCCAGGAGTCCATCCATGCTGAATCAGCAGGGTCCCTGCCCTCCAGGAGTTGGTAGTTGGAGGGGAGAATGTTACTCCACCTTTGCAATGCATGCATGCGTAATTAGTCATGTCCGACTCTTTGTGACCGCGCAAATCTAAATAGGCAGGACAATACGGTCTGACCCCTCGAACCAAACTGTGACCAAATTACCCAGAAGAAAGCAGCCCTGGGGACCTGCATCTGGCTGCATTAGGAGAGTCCCTGGTGACAGAGCAGCTCTGGCCTCTGCCCTTGTGAGCACCTTTCCTCTTTCCACCCCGCAAGAATCAGAAACGGAATCAAAAACAAAAGTCAAGAATTCGTTTGGGGATTTCCCTGGTGATCCAGTGGCTAAGACTCTGCACTCCCAATGCAGAGGGCCTGGGTTCGATCCCTGGTCAGGGAACTAGATCCCACATACTGCAACTAAGACCCGATACAACCAAATAAATACATAAATAAATAAAAATATTAAAAATAAAAAAAGAGAACTCATTTGGTTGGCCCTCTTGTGGGAAGAAGGCATCTCTGCCCTAATTATGCCACCACACAGGGCAGCTTTTGCAACGACCAAGTGCCTCTGTGTCTCTCCAGGGAACAGGATTCTGGGATGAAGGAGAAGGACTCTCGAAAGTCTCTGGAAGCCACAGGGAGCCTCCCAAATGGTGTCCGATGACCTCTGGGCTAGGAAGGTGGAAGTGAAAGTGTTACTCGCTCAGTCGTGTCTGACTCTTTGCGACCCCATGGACTGTAGCCCACCAGGCTCCTCTGTTCATGGGATTTCCCAGTCAAGAATACTGGAGTGGGTTGCCAGTTCCTTCTCCAGGGAATAATCCTTAAGGATCAAACCTACGTCTACTGCTTTGGCAGGCAGATTCTTTACCGCTGAACCACCAGGGAATCCACAGGGGATCCGTGGTCCAAAGACAGTTCTCAAAAGAGGTCTTGATTGACACTGGTTCTCAAAGGAAAGACATCGGAGCTTTTCTGTTCCTCTTTTAATCCTCCTTTTCTGTGGGTAGGCACGTTGCTGTGCTGTGCTTAGGTGCTCATTCGTGTCTGATTCTTTGTGACCCCATGGACTGTGTAGCCTGCCAGGTTCCTCTGTCCATGGGGATTCTCCAGGCAAGAATACTGGAGTGCGTTGCCATGTCCTCCTCCAGGGAATCTTCCCAACCCAGGGATCAAACCCAGGTCTCCCGCATTGCAGGTGGATTCTTTTCCATCTGAGCCACCA
The DNA here is from genome assembly GCF_000754665.1 of Bison bison bison. NCBI lineage: Eukaryota > Metazoa > Chordata > Mammalia > Artiodactyla > Bovidae > Bison > Bison bison. The sequence goes on along the minus strand of NW_011494865.1, from coordinate 1,895,340 downwards.
GGGAGGGTGGAACTGCTCCCAAACAGGGCTGACTCATACCTGGGGCACTTTAGCTCCTCCTCACCTCCCCACCCTTCCCAGGGGCTCAGACAGACAAAGGAGTGGGGAGCATGGGTGGAGAAGTTGGTCGCCAGTTCTGAGCTGGAGGGGGAAATGGGAAGCTGGTGAGACCCTTCCTGTTACTTGCTAGGGCTCTTCTGGGTTCCTGATCCAGGTCTGTCCTGCCTGGGCCTTGGGTAACTTTCTGTGCAGGTTTCCTGTGCCCATGAGAGTCCTGCCAGCTGGGTTGGTGCCACCACGCACTGGTCACGTGTAGTCAGTTCTGACCACAGGTGGCCCCACAAGAGGTTAGCCAGCTCTTCCCATAGAAACCTCCTGGGGGTTGCCTATGGCCCTACTTCCCTCATTCTCTACCTGCCTTCCGGAAAACCCAAGGGGACGGCTAGGGAGGAGCCTCCCCACTGACCTGAGCACTGCCCCCTGCTAGGCTGACCCCTGGGCAACCCCAGCTCCAGTGAATGAGAGGACACCAGGGTCCAAGGCCACCCAGTGCCCAGAGTCACCGCGTCTGACTTACCGCGCTGGCCTTGTGCAAGATACACTCTTCCAGTTTCGGCTGTGTGGGCAGTGCTCTGAGATCCTCAGGCTCCAACGCTGGGTTTCCATCCTCCCCACAGACATGTGGCTGTGCTGGGCACCCACCTGCAGAGAAACCTCTTACCCAGGCCAGGTGGCGATTTCAGAGCTCCCAGGAGAGGAAGCGGCCTTTGCGATGACACCAACATGTGTGTGTGTGTGCGCGTGCGCACACGTGTGTAGGAGCAGGGGGAGTGCTCTCTTACTTCCCATCCTGCTCAGCAGACAAAAGGCCTGGGGGAAGTTTGCTCCTGATTGGCTGCTGGTTTAATAGCTATTTCCAGGCAATGGTGGGTGGCAAAGAGCTTTTACAGACACGCCCTCTGAGGGCAGGATTGCTAGAGTTAGCAAAGAAAAATAGAGATGCCTAGTTAAATTTGACTGACGGAGAACTAACAGGTGATTTCTCTAGTGTAGGTATATCCCATGCAATGTTTGGGGCATACTTATGCTAAAAAGATTTCATTGTTTCTTTGTTTGACCTTAGCCCTGGGGATATTATGTATTCATTGTTTATCTGACCTTCAAATTTAACTGGGTATCCTCTATTTTTCTCTGGCAATCATATCTGGGAGGTAGGAGAGCCCACATATTTGGGAGCTCTTACTCCCTTGACTTCTCCTTCCTCCCCGACCCTGTTAGATTTAATTATCTGTATGGGGAGTGTCTAAGTATTTCGATCAGGACTGCCATTGTAATGAGGTCTTGCTGTTTCCCCCGCATACAAACTGGCCACTGATTCCCATCCCCCCAGCTCCATCCAAGAATAAGGCCCTGGTCACCTGAGCCAGGTGGTTCTCCTTCTGGCACATAATGGGTGACCCCGAATGGGTATACACACAGCATGACTCTCTGTTTGAGGAAAGGCGCCTCAGCAGTTGTGCAGTGCACAGCTTGCACGACTGTCTGCAGCAACCCTGTTCCCACTTCTAGATTTTGACCACCAGCAATTTTCTTTTTCTCATTTACTTCTCAAACTGGGTGGCCCAAAGACATCATCCCTTTCCCCCCAACTGCCTCTATCCAAAGAAAACTCAAACCATCCAAGAAGGCAGTGCAGCAATGTTGAAAAACGGTTGAGCGCCCAGGCTGTGCACAGAAGGGCTTTTGATTCTTGGGACCGACCTAGCATCTGCTGAAGGGGCACTCCCTTCCCGCTGCCCAGTGTGCAAGCGGGGCACAAGGCACTGGATTAAAGGTTTCCTGCCTGCCTGCCCGCCTACCACATCCTTTCCCGCTCCTAGCCCTGGCCACCGTGCCCCCCCAGACCTAGGCATAATTTTAGAAATGTAATAGATGCTGCTGTGCACTTTCTTGGCCTGGAGCCTGTGGGGGCAGGTCCGAAAAGAATACAGACTTTTTTCCCCAGGCCATGTTGATAGAGATCCTCTGTTTTCCCCTAGGGACAGGTTTCTGAGGAGCCACTGTACAGGGATAAGCCCCCCACACACATTTGCTTCCTTGGGGAGTCCCCTCACCCCATCCCATCCCATTATTTTGCAGGGTCAGTGCCAGCTTCTCTTGGACTTTCCTGAGATCCTCAAAGCCACCAGCAGCAGTGGGGACTACAGGGAGTGGAGCGCAGGTTCGAGGGCCCCAGGTGATGGGGGCCATGAGGACCTCTTTGCAGACCACTGGGGTCCTTTGATCTCCTGGAGCTCTAAGTGATAGACTGGGCCCTTTGGGTCTAGGGAAAGAAGGCCGGCCCGATTTTAGGACTGGGGGCCAGGACAACAGTGAGCACTTTTGTTTTTTCCAGGACAGGAAAGCCTACATGATTTTGATTCCAAGAATTGTCCCATTCCTGGAATGGATGCTCTCGAGGTTTCTGGAGTATGAATGAGAAGTGGGTTGCACGGGAGACACATCCAGAGTCTAATGTCCAGTGACTAACGTTTATAGTGCTCTCAAATGACCGGGTCTGCGCTGCATGCTTTAGCTCCTTCAACTTCCCTTGAACCCTTGCAGATGGCGGGGTGGGGACTGTGGATGTACCCATTTAACAGATAAGGAAACTGAGGCTCTGGGAGGTGAAGTGATTTGTCCATGGTCATGCAGCCAGGCAGTAGCACAGCCAACATTCCCAAAGCCTGAGTCCTCTGCCTTGGGAGTATCCCCCCCCTCGGTCTTTATTTTATTTTCTAACAGTTTTATTGAGATATCATTCACATACCAAACAATTCACCCATGTATTTATTTATTTGGCTGCACTGGGTCTTCATTGCTGTGTGCGGGCTTTCTCTAGTTGCGGTGAGTGGGGGCTGCTCCTCATTGCAGAGCACAGGCTCTAAGCACGCAGGCTTCAGTAGTCGTGGCTCAGGGACTGTAGAGTGCAGTAGTGTGGCACACGGGCTTAGGTGCCCTGTGGCACGTGGGATCTTCCCAGACCAGGGATCGAACCTTTGTCCCCTGCATTAGGAGGCGGATTCTTAACCACTGGACCACCAGGGAAGTCCTGATTCACCCACTGAAAGCGTACAGTTCAATGACTTTTAGTACACAGAGAGTTGTGCAACCATCACAGTTTTAGAACATTTTCATCATCTGGGGAGGAAACCCTGCCCCCTTTAGCTACTACCTCCCACTTCCCTCACCCCCTACCCCCTACCCCTGAGCAACCACAATCTACTTTATGTCTCTGGCTTTGCTTATTCTGGACTGTGAAGAAGGCTGAGCGCCGAAGAATTGATGCTTTTGAACTGTGGTGTCGGAGAAGACTCTTGAGAGTCCCTTGGACTGCAAGGAGATCCAACCAGTCCATTCTGAAGGAGATCAGCCCTGGGATTTCTTTAGAAGGAGTGATGCTAAAGCTGAAACTCCAGTACTTTGGCCACCTCATGCGAAGAGTTGACTCAGTGGAAGAGACTCTGATGCTGGGAGGGATTGGGGGCAAGCGGAGAAGGGGACGACAGAGGATGGGATGGCTGGATGGCATCACTGACTCGATGGACGTGAGTCTGGGTGAACTCCGGGAGTTGGTGATGGACAGGGAGGCCTGGCGTGCTGCGATTCATGGGGTCGCAAAGAGTTGGACACGACTGAACGACTGATCCGATCTGATCTGATCTTGCTTATTCTGGACATTTCACATCAACAGAATCATACATTATGTGACCTTTCGTGTTTGGCTATTTTCACTGGCCATGATGTTTTCAAGACTCATTCATGTCATAGCATGAAGCAGCCTTCATTCCTATTAGGGCTGAATGATATTCCATTTGTGTGAGTAGACCGTGTTTCTCCCTTCGTTTGCGGATGGCCATGTGGGCTGTTTCCACCTTTGGATTATTGTGAACAGTGCTGTTACAAACATGCACATACGCGTTTCGGTTCTCTCGTGAGTCCCCCAGTCTTAAGTAAGCTGTTCAGGTGCCCACCTGTGGGCATTTTCATGCTCAGATCCCCCCACCTGGGACCCCAGCTGCCTAGTCCAGCCTGAGTGCGGAACCCAGCTTGCGTCCGCTGTCTTGCAGCGGCCACTCCCTGCCCCTCCCTGTGCTGTCGCCCGTGTGCTGGGTGGCCTTGGTCCACGTGCTCAGCCTCTCTGGACCCCAGTGCCTTCATCTGTAAAGTGGGGTCTAATTATGGCTCTATGGGGCTGCCATGAGGCTTGAGATGGTAAGAGCTCTAGGGGCAGAAAGCTTGCAGACAGGTGGTGGGGTGGGCGTTTGTTCATCCCTTATGCCAACTCTTCTCACCCTGCCAGCTGCCACTTTTTAAGTAAAAGTAGCTGCCATCCTACTTTTAAGGAGTGCAAGCTAGAGCAGAAGTTCTTAACTGGGTAAGTTTGTCCCCTGGGGACATCTTACAATGAACACCTTTGGTTTTCAGAATGTTGAGGGGCTGGGGGGTTGCTGTCTGATGGGGAGAGGCCAGAGATACTGCTAAACACCCTACAGGGCACAGGACGGCCCCCCATGACAGTGAATGAGCCAGCTCCAAATATTAATGTCGCCAAGGTTGAGAAACCCTGATCTCATGATAGTTTTGTTGCTCATTCATTTTTCATGTATGTATGTATTTACCTGTAACCTCGCCTCTTGCCAAAATGAATAAGAAGTAACTAACACGGATATCAACAGAGCAATGAAACTTTTTTCTAATGTGCAAACTTAAAAAAAAAAAAAGGAGGGAAGGAAAATTAAAAAAAAAACACTCATGTTGAAGTAACCTTCCAGAGCTGGGATGTACATTTGGTCTGAGTTTCCTAGCAGCCAAAGCAAAGAGGGGAAATAGGATCAATTGCAAGATTGATCACTGTTTCAAAGGTGAAAACAAATTAAGAGTTCAGAGGAGGTCTGGCTGAAAACAAGAGTTAAAGAGGAATCTGGCTTTCTTGGGCCTGAAGAACCCAGGGCTTTTCTCTTTATCTAGGGGACACAGCAGCATGCTGGGGCTGACAGCACTGTCCTCAACAACAGCCCTAAGGGGAACTCAATTGTTGTTGTTTATCCGCTAAGTCATCGATCCCATGGACTGTGGCCCCCCAGGTTCCTCCAGCCATGGGATTTCCCAGGCAAGAATATTGGAGTGGGTAGCCATTTTTTTCTCCAGGGCATCTTCCCGACCCCAAGGATCAAACCCAATCTCCTGCATTGGCAGGCAGATTCTTTATCACTGAGCCACCTGGGAAGCCCCTAGGGAACACAATAGTGACTGTCATATTCTCCAAAGCAGGCAGTGATGTAAAGCTGAGGCCAGTTGGGCAAAGGCAGCCTTTCCTGGAGTGCCTGTCCTGAGGGTGGTGGTTTACTTTTCCAAATCAAAGGCAGAAACCAGGGCCAATGCTTTAGGCAGTTACAGGGATGGCAACAGGGGCTCTGGAGCCAGACTGCCTGGGCTCTGGAGTGACTCCCAAGTAGCTGTGTGACTTATGGCCGTTCTCTAAACCTCTCTGAACTCACTTTCCTCATGCATAAAATGGGGCCCAAATGTACTTACCTTACAGAGCTGTTGGGAGAATGAAGTGAGATAGTATATAACGAAGGCTGACCCCAGGCCTGAAGTAAACAGTTCAACTATTATTTCTGTGCCCTGGATGGTACTGGGTAAATATTTTGAAACACCTGCTTTTTTTTTTTTTTAATAAGTAATGAAAGATTCAGCCTTGGGAGTGGGAATTACGTGTTTGGGCTTCAGTCCTGCTCTGGAAGGCAGTGAAAGGGTGAAAGGTCTTGGCTAGGGAAATCCTACAGCTAGATACAATCAGGTCCGATCCCACTGTTTTTCTGCTTAAAATTTCTGACTCCTCATCACTTAAGAGTGGCCTTCAGAGGCTTGGTCCCAGAGCCTGGGGGCCCATCCCTGACTTACCACCAATCTCTTTTCTACAAATGACCTCCATCCTACTTCCTAGTAATTCTGAACCCCAGGTGATTGTCAGCCTGCCAGGCCTTTGCCCGTGCAATGCCCTCCACCTGGAATGCTCTCCCTCCCTGTCTGCCTCACTCATATCCTAAGATTTGACTTGATCATCAGCCCCTTTAAGAGGCCTTTGTTGGATTTCCTACCCCCCCAGGGAGCAGTAATTTCTTCTTTGTATTCACCTCCCTCCTCAGCCACTCCACAGGGTCAGCATTCAGAACACAGATGCCTTCACTCACTCATTCACTCGTGACTCAGTTACTCATTCATAAATTTGCTCACTCATTCACTGATTCAACCATTCATTCATTAACTCATCAGTAACTCATTGATTGATTGATTCATTAATTGTTTCATTCATTCAGTCATAAATCAACCATTGAAAGCTTACTGTTGACCAACCCCTTTTCTGGCCACTGGGGTTAAAGCAGTGAACAAATCAGATGAAAAGTCCTACCCTTGGGTCTTTGTGACTCCAACCCTTAATAAACCGTCCCAATATAGAGTTCTCAGACTCTGTGGTCTGCCTCCTCCGATCCCGGGGTTCGATCCTTGGGTAAGGAAAATCCCCCGAAAGAGGAAATGGCAACACACTCCAGTATTCTTGCCTGGGAAATCCCATGGGCATGGAAGCCTGGAGGGTTACAGTCCATGAGGTCGCAACGTCAGACAGGACTTGGCAACTGAGCATGCATGCATGAATCTGAAGGTAAAGAATCTGAAAAAGAATACCAGTTCAGTTCATTCCACTCAGTCATGTCTGACTCTGCAACCCCATGGACTGCAGCACGCCAGGCTTCCCTGAGCTTGGCTCTGGGAGTTGGCTCCATCACCAACTCCTGGAGTTAGCTCAAACTCATGTCCGTCGAGTCGGTGATGCCATCCAACTGTCTCATCCTTTGTCATCCCCTTTTCCTCCTGCCTACAATCTTAATATAAAATATATGAAAAAGAATAAATATAAGTACAAATATAATTATATAACTGAATCAGTTTGCTGGAACTTGAAACATTGTAAATCAACTATACTTCAATTAAAAAAAAATAATACCACCAAGTTCAGAATAAACTGCATCAATACCAAAGGGAAAAAAAAAGAACTCTGCCACTAGCTTCATTAGCCTTAGTCTCACCTCTTCCAGGAAGCCCTCCCTGACCACCCTACCCAGATGCACCTGGAGCTTCTACATCCTTTCCATATGCCCTTTTTCCATTGACTGTTATAAAAGTATTTGGAAGGTCTGTCTTCCCACTGGACTTAAACTTGATCTTGGGCATTATTTGTTCTCCTGGGCCTGCCACAATGGCTGGCAGCTAGCAATGATCAATATATATTTACTGAATGACCAAACAGGGTCGGGGCAACCTGAGATGACTTGGCTCCTCCCTCTGGGGCCCAAAGGAGGTCCTCCTGAAGGAGGGAAAGTAGGTTAGGAGTCCCTCAGCAGGGCACCGATGGTGTGAGTGTGGAGAGGGAATTAACTCTTGGCCCAGGAAACTGTGCCAAGTGCCCATCTGTCTTCACGCTGCCAGGGGGACAGTTGGGTGTGTGTGAGGCCAACCTTGCCCAGCAATTTCCTTGCCTGCAGATTGAGGGCTGTTGTCAGGCAAAGTGTAGCACCCGGCGCAGTTTGCTAGTGCCCCATGCCGGCTTCACTGGTTTATCCTTGTTGTGTGGCCTCAGACAAGTCACTTGACCTCTCTGTGCCTCGTTTTTGTCCTTTGTAAAACGGGACAACAAAAGACATCACCTCTTGGCGTGGCCAACAGGGTTAGCAGGATGAGAACATCCATGGGGCCCAGCTTGAGAAGTACTCTACCAATGTGTGTTGTTGTTTGGATTATTTTTTCCCCACATCTGGCCACCCAGCAGGTGTTTACTGAGCACCTACTATGTGCCAGACGAGCTGAGTGCCAACTGCTGGAGACTGTGAACAGGATCCTGTTTCGAACAAATCAGATTCCTTTAAAAACATTTATGAGACTGTCAGGGAAATATAAACCCAGACTGGATGACATGGAATGAAATTCAAAAAGTTCATTTTGCAAGAGGCACATTGTAGTTTTCTGGTTATCCTTTTCAAAAGAGTCCTCATCTTTTAGACACTCAACCTGGGGTGTTTACAGATGACATGTGATGTCAGGGATTTGCTTTGAAACAATCCAGTCTGTAAAACTAAAATTATTCATTTTAAATGTGTGTGTGTGTGTGTTTTATGGACTGTATCACGTGGCTTGCGGGATCTTAGTTCCCCAACCAGGGATCAAGCCTGGACCCTTGGCAGTGAAAATGCAGAGTCCTAACCACTGGACGGTCAGGTAATTCCCTGAAATTATTCTTTTTTGAAAGCTTATTTTTTAAACAAAATCCAGTGGCAGAGGGAGGTCGTTGCTGTGGGGTTACGTAGACAGTATCAGATGGACTGCAAGTTGATGATGAGGAAGGTGTTTGTAATGGTCCATAATAAGTTTCACAAAACGGCATGCCTTAACCCCATGGATAATTGCACACCCTGCGTTGATCCAGATGAGCCAGAGACAACCACAGATGTCCTTAGCTCCCCAACCAGGGCTGGAACCCACACCCCCTGAAATGGAAGGCAAAGTCCTAACCACTGGACAGCCAGGGAAGTCCCAAGAGTGTGGTCTTGATCCCAAGTGGGCAGCCAGTGATGGGCTTCGGTGGGGACGTGATGCCGCTGGCCCAGTGTGGTTGTGAGAAAACTAAGAAACCCGCTGAAGGGCTCAGAGTAAGCACGCCGCTGGTGACTCTGACAGACCCCTTTTATTTTTTCCTTCTTGTCCTCAATCCCCCTGTCCAACATGGGACTGTGGAGGGCTCCCTACCCCAGGAAGGAGGTGGGCACAGGGCGAACACCTGCCAAGCCTTAAAGAAGGCATGCAAGGGTCTTGCCTAGAAGCAGGAAGCCGCAGCTTTTCAGCTACAAGGAAACCCAGGCCTTATGAGGGTTTTGGGGGCCCCTGAAGGCAGAGCCAACACAAGTCTGTATCCCTATTCATCCATCTGCCCCGTCTGGATAAACCACAGGCCTTGTCTTCCCTGCTCAGCATTTTCCCAGGACTGAAGGTTTGTGTCCCCTTCAAATTCATGGGCTGATGGGAATTCCCCAGTGGTCCAGTGGTTAGGACTCTGCTTTCAGTGCCCAGGATGCAGAGTTCAATCCCTGGTGGGGCAACTGAAGTCCCACAAGCCATGCCGTGCTGCCAGAAATAAACCTAAAAAAAAATTCATATGTTGAAGCCTAACCTCCAACGTGAGAGTGTTAGGAAGAAGGGCCTTTGAGAGGTGAGTAGGTCATCATGATGATGAAGCCTGCCAATGCTGGAGACACAGGTTCGATGCCTTATCTGGGAAGATTCCACACGGCTCTGAGCAACTAAGTCCGTGTGCCACAACTATTGAGCCTGTGCACCCACGAGTCCGTACTCCTTAACAGGAGAAGCCACCACCATGTGAAGTGTGCGCGATTCGCCACAGCTAGAGAAAACCTTGCACAGCAACAGACCCAGCACAGCCAAAAAAAAAAAAAATTACGTTATTAAAAAATGAATAAAAGAGACCCCAGAGAGCTTCCCTGACCCTCCCCACCATGTGAGAACGTTGAGAGAAGACAGTTGTCTATGACCCAGGAGATGGGCTCTCCACAGACACCGAATCTACTACCACCTATCAGAACGGTGAGAGCCAAACGTGGGTTGTTTGCAAGCCATCTTGTCTGCAGCATTCTCCTGAGAGCCCGACCTGACTAAGCCACCGGCAGAACACGGTCGGGACCACATCGCTCATGGTCACAGCCTACATACAGTCCATCCTCCCAGCCCTGGGATGCTGAGAGTCTGGGTTCCAGGTTTCCACCGGGGAAGGAGACAAAAGGATGCCCACCCTGCGCTTGAAGTCCTCCGAGGGCCAGCCCCCTCCACTGTGGCTCAGGCCCTGGCCGGTTCCCACAGAGGAAGAGGAAGTCTCTCTCTTTCCTACAGGGCTCTCTCTTCCTGACACAGGGCGCCTGGGTCACAGATGTTTCACGTCAGAAGTCAGAGGTGGTAGTGACTTAATCACCCAAGCCTGCAGTTCCTTAAAAAGGTGTGGGTCTCAGCCTTTTCAGAAAGCAGTTTGGCAGAAGGTTTTTCAGGGGCCTGGAAAGTCTACGCTTTCCTTTCCAGCGATCACACGTCTGGGAAATTGCTCAAAGGAACCGATTGTAAAACAAGGAAAGAAAGACTGAGTGCCCAGTGATACCTGCTGCCGCGACATTTGTCACACACGTCAACATGTATGTTGACACCCCTTGTGGATTCTTAAGTAGGCGTTTAGAAGGAGTTATGAGAGCTCTTCATCAACATAGAAAATACTTAGATGAACTGAAGTGAGAACACAATATGAGGCTGGTGGGCGAGGCTGGTGGTGGCGGCGGGGCAGGAGGGGGGGGTCTGTTGATTTTCCTAATGGTCTGTGATACTGTCCTATTGCTCTAAATGGCAGGAAAACCAGCCTGCGTGTGGCGAGGGGGTTTCCAGCCCCGCTCCCCAGTTGGCAGCCCCATCCCCAGGGCTCTGCCCACCAATCCAGCCTTAAAACTGGTGCTCCTGTTCCATTTTCAAAAATGGAGACTGACATATTAAGGCGTGTTTCCTTTTTGGATGATCTTGTGGCTTTCTGGAGCAAGATGGGTGGAAATAAGCCAGGGAGGCCCTTGTAGCCCACTGGGAGGCAGAGCCCTTCGGGGCAGGGTTTTGGTCTTTTTCACATCAAAAAACTTGTTGACAGCTCAAACTGCACAGCCTCTTTCCTGGAGACTGAGGCAGGAATGTTTATTTTTACTGAAAGGTTTAAAAAGGTCTTTATTTTATTGCAAAAGCAATGCACGCTCATTGTTTAAAAAAGAAAGAACCAAATAGTATAGAATTGTATAAAACAAAGCTCCCTGCCTGCCTCCCTCTTTCTTTCCGAGGGAAACCCCTCTTGGCTGTTTGTGTCTTTCTTTTTAGATAGGTTCCATATCCGGGGTTTTCAAACTATTTTTAGCTACAAGCCCCAGTGAAAAAATAGACTTTGCATTGTAACACAGTACCCAGGGACACTGGACAATAGCTAGAAGTCTGATGAAACGATACTTGTTATGAGGAATGCCAGCGGCGTTGTCTTCTGTTCTGTGTTATTCTAGACCGTCTACTCCATTCTATCCCATTTCCTTTAGAAAAGAAAGGCGGCTGTTCTTAACCCAGTCCCATGGTTTCATGTCCCCCCGCTCGGTGCGAAAGTCCTGCTGTAGATGTTCCTAACGCACAGCATCATTATTCTCGACTCCCTATTCTACTACTTGCTTTTTGCACTAGAAGGATACTGCAACCCGCTTTCCATAAATGGACACACAGGGCTGTTTTCTTCCTTCTTAATGGCAGCAGAGGAAAACACATGAGTGGTTTTTTGCTGTTTGTCCATCTCCTTCTTAACGGCCGTTTGCGTTGTTTCCACACTGGGCTGCCACCAGTGAGGTTTGGGGGGTGGGGGAAACGCCCAGCTCTGGGGCCATCGGGGCGGTGATTCCCAGCATGGGATCCGCAGGGCGGGGAGCAAGCATGATGGCTGCTGATACCAACCTGGGGTGGGGGCGGGTACGTTGAGTGTGCATCTAGGGGCACAGAGGACTTCTACACCCAATGACCACGCAGGATTTTGTTTGTTTCATATCACGCCCTGCTTGCCATATTGAGAAATACACATGTGGGTTTTAGAATGAGATGGTTCCCAAGTCACTTCTTCTTTCTCTTCGTTTCCTCTTTTGTCCCTTGACAGCTTTGGAGGAGGGGACCCTCCTCAACCCTGATTTCAAAGGTCTTCCGCTTGAGCCTTCTCTGTTGTGTGACGTGGTGGGTTATTTCCCAGGGGGTTCAAAACGGGCTCCGTGCACTCGTGAATACGAGCTGGACTGGGACCCCACAGCTGCAATGAATTAGAATGGGCACTTTCTCAGGTGGTGCTAGAGGTTAAGAACCCCCTGCCAAGGCAGGAGATGGAAGAGACACAGGTTCGATCCCTGAGTTGGGAAGATCCCCTGGACAAGGGCACGGCAACCTACTCCAGTATTCTTGCCTGGAGAATCCCATGGACAGAGTTGCCTGGTGGGCTACAGTCCATAGGGCCACAGAGAGTTGGACACGACTGAAGCGATTCAGCACTTTATTTGTAGTTCTATCTTAGGTTCAGATCCTGGTTCTGACACAAGTGGGAAAAACCTTGGGTCTTGGTTGCTTCATCATTTACAAAATGGGGTTTAGAACTTCTGCTCAGGGAAACAAGATAGAATAATGGGTAAGCACATGAATTTCATTTATTTATTTTGACCACAGCCGCATGGCAGGTAGCATCTTAGTTGCCCGACCAGGGGTGGAAACTGTGCCCCCTGCAATGGAAGCACAGAGTCTTAACCACTGGATCTCCAGGGTCTTTAGAAAGAACCTGTCTGGATTTTCATCATGGCTTCACACTAACCCGCTGTGTGACCTTGGGCAAGCTATATAACCTCTCTGTGTCTCAATTTCCTCATATGTAAAGTGGGGAGAATAATAGTGCCTACTTCCTAGGGTTCTGGCGAGGATTAAATGAGTTAGGCTGATGCCTGGCTATGCATTTATTATTATTGTTATTATTAAGAAAGATGGGTTGTTGTAAAGATTAAACGAGATGACGGATGTACAAGTGCTCCTATTGGATCTGGCATGTAGTAAATGATCACAATTTTGTTTTTTTTTTAAAAAAGTTTTAAACAGAGGATACTTTTGGTTCAGAGTGCAGAAGATCTGGTAATGAACATTTAGCCCTGGCTCTTGACTAGCTAAGGAGGGAGAAGAAACCTTAGAGGCTGGGGGCGGTGGGGCAGAGGGGTTTGCAAATGTTTGCTCCATGTTTCAATGTCTCCTTTCAGTGGCTCAAGAAGGTGGAGGAGGGGATGGTGGCCTGGGAAGTGTGGGGTTAGTGGTGGTGGGGGAGACAACCTCGATCTCTAAGGGTGGGTAGGTAGAAGGGGAAGTAGTGTGATTCGTCTTTTCTCTGGAAATGCTCCTGATGATATTCGCAGGTTAGGGCTTCAGGATTGCGTATGCTTGGGGCCCGGGGTACAGAAAGGGGAAGTTGGGGGTGTCAGGGATGTCAAGGTGCTCCCTACTTCCCCTCCAGATTGCCTTCTCTTTATTCCAGTGTGAGGCTTGCGCTAGGCATGTGAGAGACATCCATGAACTGCACACAATCAGATGTGGAATAATAAATGTTGTTGTTGTTTAGTTGCTGAGTCATGTCCGACTCTTTGTGACCCCATGGACTGTAGCCCGCCAGACTCCTCTGTCCACGGGATTTCCCAGGCAAGAACACTGGAGTGGGTTGCCATTTTCCTCCTCCAGGGGATTGTCCGGATCCTGGGATCAAACCTGTGTCTCCTGCATTGGTGGGTGGATTCTTTACCTCTGAGTCATCAAGGAAGCCCCAGAATAATAAAATGATGTCATTAATTAGAAGCTAGTAAGTGTTATGGATGGAGAAGGGAATGGCAATCCACTCCCGTAGTCTTGCCTGGAGAATCCCATGGACAGAGAAGCCTGGCGGGCTACAATCCGTTGGGTCACAAAGAGTCGGACACGCCTGAGTGACTAACACAAGTGTTACAGAACAGTGGGGGTGGGGTTAAGAGGGTGAAGGATGGGCTGTAATTTCAGAGAGGGCGGCCAGAGTTGCCTGGTTGAGAAGGTAACACTTAGGCAAACACCTGAAGGAGAGAGCAAGTCATGTTGATACCTGGGTGCCAGTGGTCCCGGCAGAGAGAAACAGCCAGTGCAAAGGCCCTGAGGCAGAATGATGCTGGAACAGCAGGTGTGTGACTAAAGTGGAGTGAGTGAGATTGAGAGTGTTTGGAGATGAGGGCAGAGAAGAAGGGAGGGTTAGATCATATGGGGCTCTGGAGGCCTTAGGGAGGGCTGGACACCTCTCTGGACTGTGGGGAAACTGAGTCAGGAACTCAGGATGGGTCGTGAGTATATTGCTTGGGTGACATTACTTTCTTTTCATGAGATGGAGACATTACTTTCTTTTCACTTTTTTCTAGGGGATCAAAAGTGTAAGTCCAGAAACAAAGGGCTCATAGGCTTTGTGGGTACTTGTTTTTGTGGAAGGGGAGCCTAAAAACAACAGCGACAAGTTTAAGATTAGCAGATGCAAACTATTATGTATGGAAGAGATAAACAAGGTCCTTCTGTATATACAGGGAACTATATTCAACATCCTGTGATAAACCATAACGGAGGCGAATATGAAAAAGAATGAATATATGTGTGTCACTGAATCACTTTGCTATACAGCGAAAATTAACACAACATTGTAAATCGACTAGACTTCAATTAAAAACAACAACAGCAGTAACTCAGGGATAATAGCAGCTATGAACGTCTGGAGCCTTCCTGTGTGCCAGGCGTGGTGCCAGCCACGCTGTTTCTTTTCATGAGTTCATCTCTGCTGTGGCCTCACTGGGCGATGTTGGGACAGTGGAGAAAACAGAGAGTCTGGAAGGGGGAGGGGTTGACTGAGGTCCTGCCACTCAGAGGGAGCCAAGAAGGGGACTGGAGCCCAGGCCTCGGGCTTTACATCTGGATGACTTCAAGGCGCCATCCATTTCCTCAAACAGAGGGGGCCCGACTGCCCACCTCCCACCCGCAAGCCCTGGTCTGACCCTCTGGCGGTTGGGCAATTCCAAGTTTCCTGGACTTACGGTCACAGCCCCCAACCTGCGCTTCTCCTTCCAGCCAAAAGAGGAACCAGCCTTGAACCGATGGACAAACACTCGCGTTCAGGTTCAAATTCCAGAAAATGCAGGATCAGTCCAAGCTGTGATGTGCCAGAAGCTCACTCAACCCCAAGTGAGTGAGTTTCTGCAAGCTGAGTGGGAACGTGGCATGGTGTTGGGGCACCTGGGAAGGCGGGGCCTCGGTGAAATAAATCAGACCGAGAAAGACAAGAATCGGAGATCTCACGCACAAGTCAAACTTGAGGGAAAAAAAATCACCAAACTCAGAGAAAAAGGGAAGAGATGGATGGTTGCCAGAAGGTGGGGCTGGGGTGTGTGTGAAATGAGATGATGGTCATTCGAAGGTGCTCAAAAGGTACAAATTTCCAGTTATAAAATTAATAGGTCCTGGGGAAGTCATGTATAGCATGGTGACTATAGTTAGTAATAATACAGTATCGGATATTTGAAAATTGCCAGGACAGTAGATCTTAAAAGTTCTCATCCCAGAGAAGAAGAGCTACGTAATTATACATGGTGACAGATGTTAACTAGACTTATTGTGGCGATCACTTTGCAATATGTACAACTATGGAATCGTTATGTTGTACACCTGAAACTAATATAATGTTATTTGTCAATTACATCTCCATTCAGGAAAATGAAGGGAAAGTGGCAGAAGGCTCCAAGGGAGCAGAGGAACTTTCATGGGGACCTTGGCTGGGGGTTGTGCGGGGAGCAGGGGAAATTAACTGTTCCCTTTCTGACAGGGGAGGGCCGGGTTTTGCTTCAACCCACACAGAACTGCTAATTTCTCTTTTGTGGGTTGCATTTCTATGGGAGGCTACAGTGGAGGGAAAGTCTCTGAGGTTCAACAGCCTAAAAGATACAGGTCTGGGTGATCTAGAAGGCTGTAAGCTCCAAGAAGCTCTCCGTGGCGAGGTGACTAAACAGGGACATGGAGACAGGGTTCAACTTGCCGCTGCTACCATTGCTGTGTGACTTTTGGCAACTCGCTTAAAGTCTCTGGGCCTCATCTGTAAAGTGATGATCACCCTTGTCCTTACATGATAAGACTGCCCTCACAGGGCTGTTGGGCATACTATCTTTAAATAAAGATGATTCAGGGATTCGTGCTCCACCCACACCGCCCCTTCTCCCCCTGCAGGGCTGTTGGAACGGATCCCAGAGAACGAAGCTCTTCTGTGCCATGAAGACATTTGTTTCCTGGAAGCTGCAACAATTAGAAAGCGCCAGGGATGACTGCAGAGTCACAGGGTACTCATTATTGATTTATTATCTATCTCCTGCTCCCAGCCAGAACTCCAGGGGAGTTGGGACCTTGCCTTCAGCTTTGTGATCCCAGCTCGAGGCCCCTGCGACAGTCCTGGCACCCAGATCACAGCAGCTGAGGGAGTGAGAAGGCTGTGTGACAGCCTCTGGAGTCTGCTGGACTTGGTTCAAATCCCATCTCCAGGCACCTTCTTGCTGTGTGACTCGGGGCTTGTTATTTAATCTCTCTGGGCCTCCAATGCCTCATCTGTAACACAGGAGGGTTTTTGTGAAGAGAAAAGGAGATAGGGACTTCCCTGGTGGTCCAGTAGCTGAGAATCCACCTGCCAAGGCGGGGGACTCGGATTCGATCCCTGGTCCGGGAGGATCCCACCTGACTGGGCCCCTGCGCCACAACTACTGAAGCCCTAAGTGCGCCCTGGAGCCCATGGTCTGCAGCGGGAGAGCCATCGCAGTGAGAAGCCCGAGCACCGCAACTACAGAGTAGCCCCCTACTCGCTGCAACTAGAGAAAAAGCCCACGTGCAGCAACCAAGACCCGGTGCAGTCAAAAATGAATATTTTTTTTAAAAAAGAGAGAGAAAAGGAGATAATGGATATAAAAGGGTCCAGTGTCCAGGACCCCGTGGGGGTAGCGTTAGTGTCTATCCTCCTCCTCCTTAGGCACTGGGGGTTCATTCCACATGCTTGAGCCATTGCTGTGGTCCAGGTGGTGTTTAGTTGCTAAGTCGTGTCTGGCTGTTTGCAACACCATGGACTGTAGCCCGCCAAGTTCCTCTGTCCATGGAATTCTCCGGGTAAGAATACTGGAGTGGGTTGCCATTTCCTCCTCCAGGGGATCTTTCCCACCCAGGGATCGAACCCCTGTCTCTTGCATTTGCAGGCAGACTCTTTAGCACTGAGCCACCTGGGAAGCCCGTGCAGTGAGGGGGTGTCTTGTTAAATAGAACCTCAGGCATACAGCGTGTCATTCAGGTGATGTTATTGGGGGGATCAGGCCTCTCCTCCTGAGGACACTCTTTCCCCTGCAGTTAATGGGTCCCCCCAACCTCCACCAAGGAGGTCTCCAAGGTCTGCCTCTGGACAGACCAGGAAAGGCTCCACCTGCTGCTTCTCTGGGGCCTGGTGGAGACAGAGGCCTGGCTAGTTCGGGGCTCGTTCCCACACCTTGAGGGCAAAGGCTGGCCCACATAATTATGGGGTTGGGTTAACTCAGCCCAGCCTCCACGTTGGCCACTGTCTGTAGGTAACATCGCTTTGGCCAAAGGCCTACCGGCCAGGCAGACAGAATAGAGAACGCCCAGTTAAATGTGAATTTCAGACAAACAATGAGTAATTTTTTTTTAGCTCAAGAATGTCTTGGGCAAGGCTGATAATATATCACAAGTCTGCAACATTCGGGATATTACTTGCTGTTTATCTGAAATTCAAATTTAACTGGGCGTCTTGTGTTTTTATTTGCTACAGCTGGCAACTCCACTAAGGCCTCTCTCTGCCCCTGAATTCACCCCATTTCAGCTCCATCTTGGCAGCAGCAGAAGCAAAGGGCATATCCAGGGCCAGAACCCAGCCAAGGGCAGAGAGCCAGGCTCTGGGCACAAGGAAGGCCTCTCATGTCCCCAGCCTCAGTTTCCCCGTCTTTGTAACTCAGCAGGAAAAATCTTGGCTGCTCGGGCCTTTTGCAAGGATGAATCGTGTGATGTGTGTGTATGTGGGAAACATGTTTTGAAAGTGAAAAAGGTGTTGTAGAAACATTAGTTACCAGAACTCATTGTTATGAATAACACAGGTCAGCCAGTGGAGGCGGCTTCTGGCAGCTGGGTTCTTTTTTTGAAAATTCGTTTTTCGAAAACAGCAATTGCTGTTTGTTCTTAAAAATGTTAGAAGTGGAAAGTAGCAAAAGCAGAAGAAAAATCCCTAATTATTCTCCTCACTTAGAGACAACTGTTTATCTTGTTCTTTTTTTTTTTTTTTAACTTCGCTCTGTGGCAGGATCTTAGTTCCCTGACCAGGGATTGAACCGTGCCCCCTGCACTGGAAGTGCAGAGTCTTAACCACTGGACTGCCAGGGAAGTCCTTAGCACAACGTTTTGTGTGTGTGTGCTTTTATTAGTTAGTGATAAAATTAATCAGAATTATTTATCATGCAGGGATGTATGGTTATTTGGTTAAAATCCCAGACAATTTAATCATAGGATCTAGGTTTATCCCATCTCCCATCTAGATAATCTCATTCTTGTATGGGCAGGCATTTGGATAAGAAAACAAAAGACAAAATTAAATCAATCACCAAAAACCATAAACAAAGGACATCTTGCTCTATAATCTCTGGCATTTTTAACTTTAGATTTCCGATACATTCATGTGAGTTACATGCCATTCCTGCCATGTTACAGCATTTTTTTATCCTTGAAAAAGTGTGAAGAGTTTTTTCCCAGGTGTATGTGTGTGTAGTTTTTTTTCCTTTTAAACACAATATAGGATTATATCCTACATTCTTTTAGGCAACCCGTTTTTCTCCCCTGGCTGTTGAAATTTCAGAAAACACCCACAGGAAGTCTCCGAATCTCTGTCCGGTTCATGTGATGCCAGGGGTGTTGGCTTCTGTGTGTCTACTTCCCAGATCTTTCTCTGGGCCCTTTCGGGTTAGAGCACCAACTGCAAAGTCTTCATTGGGAAGAGAAACAGTCACAGAAATGAGTATAAACGTGAACAGAGCATACATGAGATGCCTGGTTTACTTTTTAAAAATTGCCATAAATTCACATAAGATTTAACATTTTCACCATGTTAAACTCTACAATTCAGAAGATCCCATTGGAGAAGGGAATGGCTACTCACTCCAGTATTCTTGCCCGGAGAATTCCACAGACAGAGGAGCCTGGCAGGCTATAGTCCTGGGGTCACCAAGAGTCGGACACGACTGGGTGACTAACACTTTCACAAACTCTACAATTCAGTAAACTTCACAATTCAGCATGTTGTGCAACCATCACCATGATTAGCTTCCAGAACATTTTTAGCCCCTCCCAAAAGAAATCGCATACCTATCTCCCTGCTCCTTCCTGCCCCTGGCAACCACTAATCAGTTTTCTGTATCTACAGAGTCTTCCTGTTCTTGAAATTTGATATGTGGAATCATATACCATGTGACCTTTCGTGTCTGGCTTCTTTCACTTAGCAGGTTTTCAGGGTCTGTCCAAACTATAGCAAATGGTAGCATTTCCCTCCTTCTTATGATCAAATAATATTCCATCATAAGGATATACCACATTTGGTTTATCTGTGCATCAGTTAATGGACATTTAGGTTATTTCCATCTTTTGATTATTTGGAATAATGCTATGAGTATTCCTGCACAAATTTTTGTTTGGAAACCTGTTTTCAATCCTTTTGTGTATACACCTAGAGGGAGACCAGTGGTTGCACCATTTTATAGTCCTACCAGCAATGTGTGAAAGTTTCCATTTCTTCACATGCTCCCCAACACTTGTTTATTTTCCATTAAAAAAAATTTTTTTTTTATGACCACCATAGTGGGTATGAAGTGGTTTCTCGCTGTGGTTTTGATTTGCATTTCCACGATGGCTAATGATGTTGAGCATCTTTTCATGTGCTTGTTGGCGTTTGTATATCTTCTTTGTAGAAATGGCTATTCAAATCTTTTGCCAGTGTTTTGTTTAACTTAAATTTGTGTGCGGTAAAATATACATAATGTAAAATTTATCATTTCAACCATTTTCAAGTGTACAGTTCAGTGGCATTAAGTATGTTCACAATATCATCACTCTCCATCTCCAAAAAAAAAAAGGCTATTTTTAAAAAGCAGTTTTAGGAGCT
>NW_011494865.1:1873449-1875316 GCF_000754665.1 Bison bison bison | reverse complement strand
GGAATCTGCCTGCCAACGCAGGAGACACAAGTTTGATCCCTGATCTGGGAAGATCCCACATACTGTGGAGCAACTAAGCCTGTGCACCACAACTATTGAACCTGGGCTCTATAGCCCAGAAGCCACAACTGAAAGATCAAAAACATCCAACTACCACTTCTGAAAGTGAAAGTCGCTCAGTTGCATCCAACTGTTTGCAACTCCATGGACTGTAGCCTGCCAGGTGCCTCTGTCCGTGGAATTCTCCAGGCCAGGATATTGGAGTGGGTTGCCGTTTCCTTCTCCAGGGGATCTTCCCAACCCAGGGATCGAACCCAGGTCTCCCACATTGCAGGCAGATTCTTTACGATCTGAGCCACCAGGATTCTGAAGAGGGGATTAAAAACAGGGTATTGTGCATACGCCGGGTGCACACCACCACCTAAGGGTGCACAAACCACCTAAACCACCCTCCAGCGCAACCTCTGGACCCACCCCTACTCTCCCTCCATTTCAGGAACCAGCTCCCCTTGGGGAGGAGCAAGGGAACCTGTTACTTGTGTTCCATCCCTCCTGCTGCAGCAGAAGCCCAGATAAAGCCTTGCCTGAAGTTCTCATCTGGCCTCTTAATCAATTTCTATTGACTAGGGAAGTCCAACGACCCTGGTTGATAACAGTGCATTTGTTACAATTGATGAACTTACACTGACATCTCATCATCACCCAAATCCATAGTTTATATTAGGGTTCACATTTATATATATATATATATTATTTTTTAACATTTTATTTATCTGTTTTATTGTGGGCCGTGAGGTCTTTGTTGCTGAGCATGGGCTTTCTCTAGTTGCGGCATGCAGGCTTACTCTCTAGTCGTGGCGCACAGGTTCTCACTGTGGTGGCGTCTCTTGTTGCAGAGCCCCAGCTCCGCAGGGTATGGGCTCCAGCAGCTGTGGCGCACAGGCTCAGTAGTTATAGCTTGTGGGCTCTAGAGCACGGGTATGTATGTAGTTGTGCTGCATGGGCTTAGATGCCCCGTGGCATGTGGTATCTTCCAGGACCAGAGATGGAACCTGGGTCCCCTGCACTGGCAGGCAGATTCTCAACCACTGGACCACCAGGGAAGTCCTTAATATCTTTATTTATTTATGTATTTGACTGTGTCAGGTCTTAGTCGAGGTACACAGGGATCTTTTGTTGTGGCTCGAGGGCTCAGTAGCTGTGGCGCACAAGCTTCGTTGCTCTGAGGCATGTGGAAATACACACACACACACACACATCCTAGAGGAGGGCCTGGGGACCCACTCCAGTATTCTGGCCTGGAGAATCCTCACGGACAGAGGAGCCTGACCGGCTACAGTCCATGGGGTTGCACAGAGTCAGACATGACTAAGCACAACATAGCTTATATACACATAAATATATGTGTGTGCGTGTGCACTCAGTCGCTCAGTCGTGTCAGACTCTGCAACCACTGGATTGGCAACCCCTGTTGCCCGCCAGGCTCCTCTGTCCATGGGGATTCTTTAGGCCAGAATGCTGGAGTGGGTTGCCATGCCCTCCTCCAGGGGATCGTTCCAACCAGGGAATCTAACCCAGGTCTCCCACATTGCAGGTGGATTCTTTACCATCTGAGCCACCAGGAAAGCCCATATATATATAATTTTATCTTATTCATTTTTGGCCATGCTGGGACTTCACTGCTGCTCAGGCTTTTCTCTAATCATGACGTGTCGCAGCTACCCTTTCTTGCAGTGTGCAGGGCTTCTCATCGGGGTGGTTTCTCTTGTTGCAGAGCACAGGCTCCGGGGCACGTGGATTTCAGTAGTTGCGGCTTGGTTCCTGGGCTCCAGAGCAGAGGCTCAGTAGTTGTGTGCACAGACTTGGT
>NW_011494865.1:1869446-1873349 GCF_000754665.1 Bison bison bison | reverse complement strand
GTAGCTCTGCGGCATGTGGGATCTTCCCAGATCAGGGATCGAACCTGCGATTCCTGCACTGGCAGGTGGATTCTTAACCACTGAGTCACCGGGGACCCCCAGTGTCCCCTCTTGCTGTTGTACATCCTAAGTGAAGTCACTCAGTCATGTCCGACTTTTCGACCCCTTGACTCCTGCCAGGCTCCTCCGTCCATGGAATTTTCCAGGCAAGGATACTGGAGTGGGTTGCAATTTCCTCCTCCAGGGGGTACATTCTAAGGGTTTGGACAAATACAATGACATATAGCCACAAATATAATGACATATATCCACAAATATCCACAAATATAAGAACATGTATCCAAAGATATCCTCAAATATAATGACATATATCCACAGAAAGTCAGACACAACTGAGCGACTGAGCACACATGCATGCATCCATCATAATATCATACAGAGTATTTTCACTGCCCTAAAATTTCTCTGTGCTCTGCGTATTCATAGTTTTGCGTTTCTCTGGGACTTTTCCACCATCCAATGCCTAATTAAAAAACTGAGTTGATGTCTTTTTGTTGTTGATTTGTAAGGGTGCTTTACAAAATCTGGATACTAGATCCTGATTAAATGATTTGGAAATATTTTCTCCCATTCTGTGGATTGTCTTTTCACTCTCTTGATATAGGCATACCTTGTTTTATGCTGTTTTGCTTTATAAATAAACTGCAAATTGCACTTTGTAGATATAGCAAGTTTTTTTTTAGACCTTGAAGGTTTGTGGCAACTTTGCTAAGCAAGTCTATTGAAGTCATTTTCTCAACAGCATTTGCTTACTTTGTGTCTATCTCTCTGTCACATCTTGGTAATTCCTTAAATCTTTCAAACGTTTTCATTACTATTATATTTGTTATGGTGATCTGTGATCTTTGATATTACTACTAAGACTCTCTGAAAACTCAGATGATGGTTAGAAATTTTTAGCAATAAAGTATTTTAAAAATTAAGATATGTACTTTTTAAAAGACATAATGCTGTTGCACACAATAGACTATAGTACAGTGTTAATATATATTTAATATTCACTGAGAAGCTAAAAAATTTGTGTGTCACTTTATTGCAATTTTCACTTTCTTGTGGTGACCTGAAGCTGAACCCTTAATAAACCCAAAGTATACCAGTAGTGTCCTTTCGTGCACAAAAACTTCAATTTTGATGAAGTTAAATTTATCTATTTTTTCTTTTTGTTGCTTAAGCTTTTGATGTCACATTTAAGAAACCATTGCCTAATCCAAGATCACAGAATTCACACTTTTGTTTCCTTCTAAGAGTTTTACAGTTTTTCCATCTTGAATTCATTTTTTGATATGGTGTGAGGTAGGGATTCAGCTTTACTCTCTTGCGTGTGAATATGCAGTTGCCCCAGCACCGCTTGCTCTAAAGACTCTCTTACCATGAAATGGTCTCAAGATCTTTCTCAAAAACCCATTGCCCACATATATGTGGGTTTATATCTGTTTGTTTATTTTTGGTTTTGTTTTTGTTGCATAGCGTGTGGGATCCTAGTTCCCTGACCAGGGATCGAACCTGCACCCCCGGCATTGTAAGTGCAGAGTCCCAACCACCATTGGACTGCCAGGGAAGTCCCTCTATAGTTTTTATTATTATTATTTTATGTTATATGTATATATTTTTTTCCTCTAGAGTTTTAAAACAAGAAAAGATTGGCATCACTAATAATATATACCTGGCAATTTCTCATGCTGGGAAGGAATTTGAATTACCCTCCTTTAACTGAGTAATATGTCCATGGCTGCTAGTATTTGGGTCCACTTGGTGAAAGGTGGTGAGACCTTTGGGTAGGGAAGAAGGGGGACAGTTTGCTGTAAGACCTTGGACAAGTCACTCTCTGCCTGGGTCTCAGTGTGAAGTTGGAGGGTGGGGAGAGGTTCCACCTCCAGAAGAGTTCTGGAATCCAAGTCTATGAATCCACAGGGGGCTCTTAGGCTCTCTGCCCCAGTAGCATTTCTCTAGGTAGCCACAATAGGGTTCCGCCCATTCTCCAGGACTCTGTATTTGGGGCTTCCCTGGTGGCTCAAATGGTAAAGAATCTGCCTGCAACATGGGAGACCTGGGTTCAATCCCTGGGTCAGGAAGATCCCCTGGAGAAAGGAATGGCAACCCACTCCAGTATTCTTGCTTAGAGAATCCCATGGCTAGAGGATTCTCACCTCAAAGCCACGCCATCATCAATGCCCTGTAATGACTTTCCAGGGGGCCTTGCTAGCAGGATCAGGGCTGGTGTTATTACTATAGCAGGATAATAGAGGCTCTTATCAGAGATGCAGCATCTGTTGAGGGGAAGTGAGTTGATGGATGTTGAAATAGTGGGGGCAGGAGAAGGGGATGACAGAGGATGAGATGGCTAGATGGCATCACCGACTCGATGGACGGGAGTTTGAGTGAACTCCGGGAGTTGGTGATGGAC
Source organism: Bison bison bison (assembly GCF_000754665.1). NCBI lineage: Eukaryota > Metazoa > Chordata > Mammalia > Artiodactyla > Bovidae > Bison > Bison bison. Next base: position 1,870,885 of record NW_011494865.1, on the reverse strand, counting down.
AGGGAGGCCTGGCGTACTGCGATTCATGGGGTCGCAAAGAGTCGGACACGACTGAGCGACTGAACTGAACTGAAATAGTAGTTACTCATTTCCAGAGCTTTCAGTGATTGAGTGAGAAAGTACCTAGGGGCCACGGGACACCCTGGGGGCATGCAAAGTATTGGTTTGGCCAAAAAAATTCATTTGGGTTTTTCTGTTTCATCTTAGGAAAAACCTGAATGAACCTTTTGACCAGTCCAATAGTTAGCAGTAGCTGCTGCTGCTGCTAAGTTGCTTCAGTCGTGTCCAACTCTGTGCGACCCCAGAGACGGCAGCCCATCAGGCTCTGCAGTCCCTGGGATTCTCCAGGCAAGAACACTGGAGAGGGTTGCCATTTCCTTCTCCTATGCATGAAAGTGAAAAATGAAAGTGAAGTCGCTCAGTCGTGTCCGACTCTTAGCGACCCCATGGACTGCAGCCTACCAGGCTCCTCCATCCATGGGATTTTCCAGGCAAGAGTACTGGAGTGGGGTGCCATTACCTTCTCCGAGTTAGCAGCTAGGATAGGTTTAATTTAGCACAATCTGTGGTAAACGCTTTGTTTGCCTTGTTCAGATAAATCTCTGTAGATCTTATGAGACAGGTACTGTTGTGCCCATATTACAGACAGGAGACTGAGGCCAGAGAAAGTGGGCACATACCCAAAGGCACATGAGTTTTCTTGGGTTGCCTGGGTACATCTAAATGCACAGAATTGAGGTATGGGGAGAAAAGGGCCGACTTCCGGAGGGCAGGGAGCGCTGGATGCCTTGGCAAGGGATCTGGAGGTGATCAGTATTGTCTGAGAACCGGGAAGGAGAACAAATGCTGAAGATGGGGACCCAGGGGCGCAGGGGAGAGCAGAAAGGGAATGAAAATCAGGAGGGCAGTTCAAGGTTGTGCGGGCACGTGGCGGGGATCCACGAGCAGGAGCAGAACCAGAAAGGGGAGACATTCTCCCCACCAGGATGGGGAGAGTGGGGTTTGGGCTGAAACTGGGGGGTTCCAGGGAGTGAGCGGGGTCTGGGAGTGTCAAGGGGGTGTTCCGAGGGTAGCGGGAGATCGGAGCGGTGGAGGGGAAGGGCAGAAGCCAGAGGGTCGCAGGTCCTTGGTGGGGTTTCTAGCTTGCGGGAGGCGGCCCCCGGCGAGTGGGGAGGATCGGGTCCCGGCGGCTCGTAGAGGCGGGGACTAGCCGGAAGCGGGAGCCGGAGCGCCCCGCCCCGGCCGGTCCAGCCCCCGCCCCCCGCCTTCGGGCTCTCCTCCCGGCCGCCTTCCAGCCAGTCCGCCCGCCAGCTCCGTCTGCTCAGACCTCTCGGCTCGACTGGCGGCGCGTGCGGCGGTGAGTGAGGTGCGCGTTGGCTGGCGGCGGGGGCGCGGGCTGGGGGCGCCGACGGGGGGGGGGGAGCGAGCGGGGGGGGGGT
>NW_011494865.1:1845867-1869346 GCF_000754665.1 Bison bison bison | reverse complement strand
GGTGCTGATCCGCGGAACTTCGAGCTGGTGGTGGGTGGAGAGCGGGGTCGGTGCGGCGCGAGCACCCGCTCGGGACTCCGCGGGAGTGGTGGCCGTGTCCCGGAATCCTGGCGGGTCCCCGGGGTTCGAGGTGGTTGGAGGGCGTCGGAGTCCCGCCGCGATCTTCCGCGCGGGGCCGGCGAGGCCGGGCTTCCAGTCACTTGGCGCTTGTTCCCGCCGCAGTCCAGGCTGGGTCCAGTTCCTGCTCCCCGAAGTGAGCCGATCGCCCGCGGATCGCGCGCGGTGGGGTCATCCCGCCCCCACCTGAAAGAGCGCCCCGTGTTGGTCACGGGGGCCTCCACCCCGGGAGAGCACACCCCGAGGCTTTTCAAGGAAGTCTTGCCTCGCTTGGTGGCTGCTCTCTCAAAGTTGAAGTTTCCATACTCTTTATCGCCCGGCGATTTAGAAACAAAACCAACCAAACAAACAAAAAAAGCCCAACAGATTTCCGACGCCGGTCCCAGAAATTCGACTTCTGGGGTCCACGATATCTGCTTTTCCCCGCCATCCCCGGCTCCAGGGGGTTCCTCATAGTATTCAGGACCGCTCTCAGCGGACACCGGCGGGTCTAGGGAGCCCACGAGAGATGAAAATTCGGGACACAGAGCAAAGTCAGCCAGGGCCCTGGCTAGAGCCCTCGCGGGGAGGGGGTGTGGGGGCGGTGCGGGTAAGGTAGGCACTCTGTGAGCGCAGGGATGGGCCGGGACCCCGTCCACTGCCGCTGCCAGATACATGCCAGTGGCACAGGATGGCGAGGTGGACATTGGCCCTCCACGCCCAGCTAGGTAGGTGGCCTCTTTCTCTTTGGTTTCCAGGTCACTGTGATCTGGGCAGTGGGGTCATTGTTGTGCCAGAAACCCTTCCATCAAGGTCAGGACAGGAGGTGATGGGGAAATGGGGTATTCTGGACCGGCTGTGCATTCCAGGGATCAGGCCAGCTGGTCTTTGATTAGTTTTCTGGCTTTTGTGCTTCCGATAAGTGGGGCTGATGTCATTGCATGTCGGACTGAGCTTTGGTGGCTGGGAAATCCAGTTTCTGGAAGGCACAGGGCCTTCCCATCTTAGTGCATCAGGATAAGACTCGCCCACCCGTCTTCCCAAGGGGAGTAAACCCTTGGCTGGGTGAGCTGGTGCTGGTTCAAGGACTGTCTGGAACGCTGGTTGGCCCTGCAGTTCCCCTGGGGCTCTTTTAAGGAACGTTGTGGTTTGCATTAGTGTGTGCTTGACTGCCTCCCTTATCTTCTTACCCACCCACCCCGGAGTCATCGCTGATTGACTCTTACAATGAGACTCACCTGGATACCGTGTCCAGCATGAGCTGGTATCTGGGACTCTACCAGTGTGTTTGGTTTTATCGAAGTTGGATTCGTAGGCCTGCAAGCAGGTGACTTGCTCTACCTGGCGTAGAATAATACCCATGCTGCTCCTGACTTACCTCTCAACCAGTCCTTGCACTGGGGTTTAAAGGTGCCCCAGACTCTCTAAGAAACATCTATTGTAGATCTACGATGGGAGGGGCCCATCTTCCCCCTTTCCTGTTTCTTGAAGGCATGAATAATAGATGCTTTTATTCACATTTGTGAAAGTATCCTCATTATAGTGTTTTTGTGGATTAAGTGACTCATTGATTGATCTGAGATGGAGGATCAGTTTCTTAAGTCTCTAAATACTAGATTGAAGTCATTTCACTGTCTCTAGTGAGTAAACTTTCCTTTGTTCCTTTAGTCGCTTTTACTGGATGGTTGTGGGGAGATAAAATGCTATTCCAGCCTTGTAAAGGACGCAGAAGAAATGGCTCTGGGTTCTCAGGGGTTTATGCTGCAGATGGAAAGCGGAAAAAAACACAGGTGGATAGTCAGTGCTCAGCAATCCCCTTGACTCAGGAAGGATTGAAAGAAATGGAAAGGAGTGAGCTATGAAGGAAAATTTCATAGGAAAGCAGAGACCTGAGAATACACATCACAGAAGGTACATGTATTCCAAATGAGCAGAAGAGGCTCAGCAAAGCTTTGGAGGAAGTGCAGGCCAGCCCATAGTTGAGGACAGTAAAAGGGAAGCCACTGAGAGCAAAGGAACTGGAAGGCATTTCCAGCCCAACTTCATTTTCAAGGAGATAGGGCATGCTTCCTTGCTTTTACCCACGACTGGCAGTGCTATGGTGCCACTCTGAGAACGGGAGCATGCCCATCAAGGACTTAAAATTCTCCCACTGAAAAGGAATCAACCCCAGCTACAGTGATGGTGGGAAAAAATGAGTTCCATGACTCAGAGTCCTAGAGTCTTGACACTGTGACTTGTCTTCTGTGTTTGTGCTTTTACTGCAATGAAAATAGCTCCCTGGGCAAGGTGGTCCGTCTCACCAAGCAAATAGCCTTCCTTAACTCTGCTGTACTTCAGTACCTACGTCCCTGTCTTTGGTGCCTGTTCCCCTTGCCTCCCAACCATGGCCAACTGGTGTTTACTTATCGGGGTTATTTGAGCTCTAAGTGGTACTTTCCTGGGTCCTCACAATTTCGTCTTACTGTTTGCACCTGTACTGGAGCTCAGGGCAGTCGGGATAACATTTTTGTAGCCAGTGAAGTTGTCTTTTGACTGCAGATTATTTCTGTAGAAGAACTGTGTGTACTTTTATAAGACTTAGGGCCTGGACAGAAGAAAGTAAATATCACGGGTGTCTCATTGGCAATTCCCTGTTTACCTAGTAGGTAGGAAGTTAATTCACCAAGATCCGAATTTCTTCTTCGTGGGTGTTAACGTCAGGGAAAATAATGGTGAAGAATTTAAGCTATTTAGCTCATGGGGGTTTTTTCTTTTCTTTTTAAAAAAAATTTATTTATTTTGGGAGATCTAACCCATGCCCCCTGCAGTGAAAGCAAGGAGGAAATCCTGACCACTGGACTGCCAGGGAATTTCCTCTCGTGGAGTTTTAGAATTGACAGCGTTCCTGGGGTAAATGTAAGAGCTTAGCATTGACTCACCCTATCCTTGAGTCCAGGGAGATTATTCATAAAGGCTGCATTGGTATTTTTTAAAGTTATGTAAAAAATAACAATATTACAGAAAGCATGAAAGATAACGAAGAGTATCTGGTATAATCTCAGCCTGTGAATGAAACAGCTAGCATCAGTTTTCCTTATTTGGCGGCTTCTTGTCATGGTGCCTGTTTTTTTGTGAAGTTGTAATCAGGGTACGTATAATTTTGTCTCCTGATGCAGTCCTATTAATGTTCTCATTGTGCTGTTTCATCAAAAACCGTCATTCATGTGGAAACTGGGGATGTGGTTTCACCAGGAATCCAGGGGGGGAATTGTTTCCCTTTGATTCTGGGGGCGCAGCTCAGCTCCCCAGTGGAAGCATTTTCCATTCCACAAATCACTGTAATTTGTATTTAAGCCATATTTGAACCTGACTCTCAGATTGTGGTCACTTTATCTTTGCCTGGCGAAAGAAACTGAATTCGGAAGATGGAATGTGAAAACACGTCTCTGAAATCTTTCCCTGTGAGCTTCTGTATTTTTAACAGAGGTAGACTGAATTTATTTGGGTTCGTTGGCCTAAGAACCTTAGTGTAATTTCTCACTTCCTCTCCTGAAGAGAGTTGGAGATCCCAGTTTCCCTTTTTGTCTAAATTCTTCCTCCTAATAGATTGTAAAGAATAGTTTTCTACAGAGACCGTGAAAGACCAGCTCTCTTTGACCTCCTCCGCTGGTTCTCCACCTTGTGTACAAACTGGGCTATTTTCTTAGGAGGCCCGACAATTTGCATGCGTGTGTGTCGTTCTTTTTTGCACAGGAATGTCTTTTTCCCTGGGGTCAATTCTCTAATGCCTGTATTCTTTTCTGGGGCCTGGACTGTGGGGGCAGGGAATGGAATGGAATAATCTTCCCCTTTCTCTTCCTGAAAGAATTGAGGATTAAGTTGGTGGTGAAAAAGCTGCCTTATCTTCTCTCTGAAGGCCTTGTCCTTTTGTGTGTTGATCTAATACCTAAATCCAGAAAACTGTTCTATACACATCAGGAGGATGTATTTTTAGAAGTTTATCACCTACCTGTGGCCACCTATTTGTGGCCAGGCATCAGTGTGCAAATGCTGGGAGGAGATTCCTTAAACTTTAAGGCTTATTCACTTAAAATGGGGGTATCTGTGTGTCTGTCTGTCTGCCTATCTACCTGTGTATCTATCCGGTAATTGGTAATCATCTATCTATCTACCTGTGTACCTATCTAGTAATCGGTCAGAGAGAAATACTAGAAACCCTGATCATCACCCCAGCCTCCACTTAATCCTTCCCATTTAACCGAAATACCTGAGGGGAACGAAATACCTGAGGGGAAATAAAACTTTCTTTAAAAAAAAAAAAAAGTAAATTAAACCTTAAACTTCTTTTTAATGGCAGCTTGATTTTTTTTTTTTTTTAATTAAAAAAAGACTTATTTATTTGTTTTTGGCTGCGCTGGGTCTTCGTTGCTGGGCAGACTTTTCTCTAGTTGCAGTGAGCGGGAGCTACTCTTCAGTTGCGTACGTGGGCTTCTCATGGCGGTAGCTTCTGTTGCTGTGGAGCATGGGCTCCAGGCAGGCGTGCAGGTTTCTGCAGTTGTGGCGCAAGAACTTAGTTGTCCTGAGGAACGTGGGATCTACCCGGACCAGGTATTGAACCTGTGTCCCTTGCATTGGCATTCAGATTCTTAACCACTGGATTACCACGGAAGCCCTGTTTTGTCTTTAAAAACTGAACTTGTATGCTTTTGGTTGTTTTTTTTTTTTTTAATATTTATTTATTTGGCTGTGTGGGATCTTAGTTATCGCGTGCGGGATCTAGTTCCCTGACCTGGGGCCCTCTGCTTCGGGAGTCATAGTTCCCTGACCTGGGGCCCTCTGCTTCAGGAGTCTTAGCCAGTGAACCCCCAGGGAAACCTCCATCTGATAGTTTAATTTTAGATTTGCCAGAAAGTAGCAGTTACTGCAAGGAGTTTTCCATCCGCCCCTCCCCTAGTTTCCCCGCTGTGAATGTCTTCCCTCATCTGTGAACATCTTACATCATCACCTCAGGACTTGTGTGAAACTAGGAAACGAGCGCTGGCACCTCACTGTCGCCCACCCTCCAGACACTGTTTGACGTTTCTGCTAATGTCCCTTTTTCTGTTCCCAGACCCCATCCAGGGTACCACGCTGCATTTAATCACACCATCACCAAGTCTCCTCCTGTCTCCTCAATCTTTCCTTGTTTTTCATGGCTGTTTCTAAGCAGTAATGGGGAAAGATTTTGTAGAATTTCCCTCACATTGGGTTGGTCTGATGTTTGTCTCGTGATTCTACTGGGGTTACCGATTTTGGGGGAGAAGGCCACAGAGATGAAGGGCTCTTCACTTCACAAGGGGGTACAACATGATACCCAACATCGCTGCTGCCAGCTTTCCCTGTAGCAGAGTTCCTCTTTTTCCTCTTTTCATAGACCATTAGCCTTTCCTTCCTCCAGGGGATCTTCCCACCGCAGGGATCGAAACCAGGCCTCTTGCATTGCAGGCAGATTCCTTACCAGCTGAGCCACCAGGGAAGCCCAAGAATACTGGAGTGGGTAGATTATCCCTTCTCCAGCGGATCTTCCAGACCCAGGAATCGAACCGAGGTCTCCTGCATTGCAGGCAGATTCTTTACCAACTGAGCTATCAGAGAAGGCCTCACTCAGGAGAGGAAGGGTCAAGATTAAGCTCTACTTCTTAGAGAGAGAAGAGACTTCCCTGTAGCTCAAACGTAGCTCCTGCAATGCAGGAGACCAGGATTCGATCCCTGGGTCGGGAAGATCCTCTGGAGAAGGGAATGGCAATCCACTCTAGTATTCTTGCCTGGAAAATTCCATAGATAGAGGAGCCTGGTGGGCTGCAGTCCGTGGGGTTGCAAAAAGTCGGACACGACTGAACAACTAACACACAGGGGGCTAAGATCCAACATGCCTTGCGGAGCATATTAAAAAGCAGAGACATTACTTTGCTGACAAAGTAGATGGACGAATGTCCATCTAGTCAAACCTATGGTCTTGGGTTTCCCTGGTGGCTCAGGTGGTAAGGCATCTATCTACAATTCGGGAGACCTGGGTTTGATCCCTGAGACAGGAAGATTCCCTGGAGAAGGAAATGGCAACCCACTCCAGTACTCTTGCCTGGAAAATCCCATGGACAGAGGAGCCTGGTAGGGTACAGCCCAAGGGGTCACAAAGAGCTGGACATGACAGAAGAGACTTCACTTTCACTTTCACTTAGAGGGAGGGTGCTTCTACACATTTGGAATTCTTTAAGGAAATTTGTCTTTTCTGTATTTAAAAAATACATACTCCTCTGCTCAATGTTATGTGGCAGCCTGGATGGCAGAGGAGTTTGGGGAAGAATGGATACCTGCATCTGGGTGGCTGAATTCCTTTGCTGTCCACCTGAAACTATCACAATATTGTTACTCAGCTATACTCCAGTATAAAATAATAAGTTTAAAAAAGTAAAAAAAACATAAAAAATACATACTTCTCTAGTTTTCTACTTCTAAGTAAGTAATCAGAATGTAAATTCATAATAAAGATAATGAACATACTATACATTATTCATGAAACTTAATAAGAGAGTAAATCAGAGTTCTCATGCAAAGAATTTTTTTCTCTTTCTTTGGTGTTGAGACTACGAGAGGGTGGCGGTTCAGTAAACTACTTGTAATCATTTCATGATGTGTAAGGGAAATCATTATGTTGTACACCTAAAACTTACACAGTTGTTGCTGTTCAGTTGCTAAGTCGGTGTCCGACTCTTTGTGACCCCAGGGACTGTAGCCCGCTAGGCTCCTCTGTCTTTGGGATTTCCCAGGCAAGAGTACTAGGGTGGGTGGCCATTTCCTTCTCCAGAGATCTTCCCAACTCTGGGATTGAACCCACGTCTCCTGTGTTGGCAGGTGGATTCTTTACCACTTTAGTCACCTGGGAAGCCCCCCAAACTTATACAGTGCTGTATGTCAAACTGGAAAAACTACACCCTGCCATTACACTCTTTGAGCTTACGCCATAGATTGCCCCATCATATATGGGCTATATATGCCATCTATGCGCATGAAATCTCTGGCTAGGAGGTGGTCTGTGCGTCGCTTTCCCCAGAGCTCTGTGGAGGGAGAATCCAGAGAAACAAGGATCCCAGCCCTTCCCCAGAGGGGTGTGATGCGGGCCAGTTAGGGAAACAGAATCTAATTTGCAGACAGGAAGCAATTAAGGCAGATGAGGGAGGTGAACACAATCCAGGGCTGGGATTGTTACAGATAGGCCAGGGGATGGCTGAAAAGACTGCAGGAGGTTAATGCTTACTTCCCTGTCTTCACCTGAAGTCTCGCTGAAGGAAACACTGTTTTATAATTCTCAAAGACATGACAGTTATAAAACCCACAGTCATCTGGAATATGGCCAAAATTAAGGAAATAAGCAAATAGGAGCCTCCCAAGTAACGCAGATAGTTATCATCAAGACAAATGCCCAGCTTGTTGACTTTCCTTATGGGAGGCTCCCAGGGAAGCTAGTAGCTCTTACTTTACATCGAGTTCTTACCCACGGGAAGCCTTCAGAAGCCTTGAAACAGCAATGGGGGGATGGGATGGGGGCTGTGTGCAGCCTGGGGTGTCACAGAACCACAAGACTCCGAGGTGAGCGTTTTCTTATCTTTTTTTTTTTTTTTGCAGACTCTTAAGGAGGCAGAGAGAAATAGGGGATCATTTTAGAAAATGATTAAGAGACTTTCAGGGGAGGGATAGTGAAAAAGGGCCTCGGTCAGATGGTCAGATGATAGCAACACCAGGAGTTACAGCAACACCAGGAGTTACGAGCCTAGAGTTTTTGTCGTGTTGATTCTGTGATCTGGGGAGAGAAGCCCTTGGCGATGGGCCTTTGGGCCTTTGATGTGTGTTTATACTGACGGGGACTTGTTGGGTGGCTTTTGCTGTGGCTGCTTTCTCCTGGTATTCTAGGTTTTGAGGCTTATTTTTAGAATCTGAATTATCCTTGGCAGGAGTTGCAAACTTGGAGGGGGTTTTTCAAGTCGCTTTTGGGCTGCTGGTTAATGAAACAGAACCTGCTTGGGAGGCGGGGGTCCCTCCCTGAAAGATTCGGCCCCGTCCCCACCTCGCCCGGACCAGGCTTATTTTTTGTTTGTTTTATTTTGGTTGTGCAACGTGCGGGGATCTTAGTTCCCTGACCACGGATTGAACCCGCACCCCCCTGCAGTGAAATCGTGGAGTCTTAACCATGGGACTGCCAGGAAGTCCCAGGGCCGGACTCTTGATGGTGCAAAGGCTCCCATAACCTGGCCCCACCCTCCTGGCCAACCTCTGTCATTTCCCCAGGGAACACGGGTGTGCCTGCCTCTGCATCCACCTCCTATTTCCCTTGCCCGCATCCTTCTCTTGTCTCAGACCTTCCGCTTGCCTTAGAATCTGGGCTCAGTTTCCCCTTTGTGTCTGCTCCCATGTCTTCCCAGACTGATTCACTTTTCCTCCTCAAATGGGTTCCTTCAGGCCAGTGAGGGAGGGCCCATGCAACCCTGCCCACAGTCCCACATCCGTCCTCAGCTTTTAGAACTTCCCGCATGAAAAATAGACCACAGTGCAAAACGCAAAGAGAAGAGTTTTGCTGTGGCCGATAGGATGTTGGTACAGATTTGGGACTGAGATAGAGGAAGCGGTGGTGTGCATGTCTTCTCACCAAAGAGAAGTAATCAGTAACTTGAAAATCTGTCTGCGAACCCTTAGGGAGGGGCCGAAGGCCAGCTGATGGGCATGAAACACCAGTCATGGGACCAAGGACTGATGATGTCATGTCACCCAGAAGTGGGAGGATGTGAGAGACCAACCTGGGAAGGGCAGATACGGGGTTTGCAGAAGAGGCTCTTTGTCCCTATTAAAAAAAAAAGTTTATTATATTTTAAATTTAATTTAATTTTAAAGCGTTTAATTATAAGTATGTTATAATTAATACAAATTATAGAGAATAGATCATAGAACTACACATTTATTATGTTATAATTATATTTAACTTAAATAATTTCTTAATTTTTTAACTATATAGTATTGCTGTGGCTCAGTATACAAAAGACCGAGTCTAAGAGTGAAAAGCATTCATCCAGCTACATTCCCCAGTGTACCTCCCTCCTCCTTTTACAGGCAGCCACTGTTATCTGTTTCTCCCCCCACCCCCCCTTTAGGTTGGGTGGTTCGGTGAAAGCGCTGAGTCCTAACCTCTGCACTGCCAGAGAATTTCCGGTTACTGTATTACTTCCTTGTGTACCCATTTGGAGACATTTCATGCCTATTTTATAAGGAAATGTGTATCCTTCTTCCTTGTACACCAGTGATGGCCTGAGACGATAGACACCATTTGGGCTTTTTTTCACGCAGTGATCTGTTAATATTGCAGGGATATCTGTGTTTCCACACATGAAGTTCCTCGTTCAGTCTTGATGGTCGCATGCCATTCCCCTGTGTGGGTGGAGCGTAACTGGTCTACCCAGTTCTCTGCTGGTGGACAATTAGGTGGTTTCTAGCAACAAGGCAGTGGGTTACCTCTGTGTGCTCAGCATTTGTCACTGCCTCAACGCATGGCGTCAGCTCCGATGCACATACCTAGAGGAGGAATCTCTGGGTTAAAGGACTCCTGCGTGTTACATTTTGGTAGGTGCTTCCACGGTGTGAGACTCAGTTTACCTCCCTATCAGGCCTGGGGGAGAGGCCAGCTCTGTGTTCAAACAGTTTGCCCTTTGCTAAAGGTGAAGATGGCAGATGTGGGGTTGAGGAGTTGAGGGGGCTCTCAGGGTTGTGTGCAGACCCCCAAGTCCCTGGGGTCCTTCCATGGAAGGGCTGACCCGGAAGAAGATGGAGGTGCAAGGCTAAGCTAGTGAGGAAGTCCTTCCAGAGAAGGTGCCAGCAGCCTTGGGAGACGAGGACAGTTAATGGGAAGTGGGCTTGGAGGGGTCATGGCCGAGGGTGGAAGGAGATTGGTGGTCCCGGGTGAATCCGAGGACGTGGAAGAGAAGCTCGCAGGCAGAGGGGCTGAGGATGCAGGCTGGGGTAGCGGGGGCTTTTATTTTTACCTTTCTTATTTAAAACATTTATTTATTTATGGCCCTGCCGGGTCTTTGTTGCTGCTTGGGCTTTGTCTAGTTTCAGAGAGCGGGGGCTACTCTCTAGCTGTGGTGTGCGGGCTTCTCATTGCAGTGGCTTCTCTTGTTGAGGAGCCCAGGCTCTTATCCAGCGTGCACGGGCTTCAGCAGTTGTGACTCCTGGGCTCCAGAGCACAGGATCAGTAGTTGCGGCGCATGGACTTATTTGCTCCATGGCATGTGGGATCTCCCCGGTTTAGGGATCGAACCTGTGTCTCATGCATTGGCAGGTGGATTCTTTACCACCGAGCCACCAGGGAAGCCCTGTTTTTACCTTTTAATGAGGAACAATTTGAACAAGCTTAGAGATTAGGAGGGGCTTCCCAGGTGGTACTTGTGTTAAAGAACCTGCCTGCCAATGCAGGAGACACCGGAGACATGGGTTCAATCCCTGGGTCCTGAAGATCCCCTGGAGGAGGGCATGGCAACCCACTCCAATATTCTTGCCTGGAGAACCCCGTGGACAGAGGAGCCTGGTGGATTGCAGTCCATGGGGTCGCAAAAAAATCAGACATGACTGACTAAGCACAAGCAAGCCTGAGATCAGGAGAGGAGCCAGCTGAGAGGGCAGGGCTGGCAGAAGGGGTCATTGCTGGAGCAGCGTCCCTGGGATGTGGCAGGGCGTGGTGGGGTGGCCATTCTCGTGGGCTTTAAGTAGAGGTTGAGCCCGGAGAAGAGTTCCTGCTGAGCTGAGGGTGGGCGGACAGATGCCTGGGAGCTAGGGTGGGAGGTTGAGGGGCTCAGGTCCCTGCTGGGGGGCACTGCTGTGGGAGTGGGAGAGACCCTTTGGGAGTCCGCAGGGCTGGTGGGAATTGGGCAACCCAGCTAGGAGTGGACAGGTTTGTTTGCTCTGCCTACTGTAAGAGATTACAAGCCTAGTAGCTGAAATAACATGTTTCTTATCATACAGTCTGGAGGTCAGGAGTCCGCAATGGGTGTCACTGGGTGAGACTCCAGGCGCTGTTCTCCTGGAGGCTCTCGGCAAAAGAGAATCTATCTCCTGGTCCTTTCTAGCTTCTTTATTTTGTTGTTCGGTCGCTCAGTCGTGTCTGACTCTTTGGTACCCCATGGACTACAGCACACCAGGCTCACTTGTCCTTCATTATTACCCGGAATTTTCTCAAATGTATGTCCATTGAGTTGGTGATGCCATCCAACCATCTCATCCTCTTTCGTCCCCTTCTCCTCCTGCCCTCAATCTTTCCCAGTATCAGGGTCTTTTCCAATGAGTCAGCTCTTCACATTAGGTGGCCAGAGTATTGGAACTTCAGCTTCAGCATCAGTCCTTCCAATGAATATTCAGGACTGATTTCCTTTAGGATGGACTGGTTTGATCTTCTGTCCAAGGGACTCTCAAGAGTCTCCTCCAGCACTGGTGTTCAAAAGCATCAATTCTTCTGTTCTCAGCCTTCTTCTTTATGGTCCACCTCTCACATCCGCACATGACTACTGGAAAAACCAACTAACAAACACCTATGTATCTTGGTCCATGGCTCCCTGAGCCTATTTCAAAGCCAATAGGGCCTTTTCTATCTTTGAGGCCCTCCTGCCTCCATCTTCTAAGGACCATTGTGGTTGTCTTGGGGCCACTTGAATCATCTCTTCCTCTCAAGGGCCTTAACCTCATGACAGCTGCAAAGTCCCTTTTGCCATTTAAGGCAACGTGTTCTGGAACTTCCCTGACCGTCCTGTGGTTAAGACTTCGTCTTTCAATTCAGGAGGTGCAAGTTTGATCCCTGGATGGGGAGCTAAGATCCCACATGTCTCCAGGCCAAAACCCAAAACATAAAACAGAAACTGTAAAAAAAAAAAAAAAAGAAACTATATTGGATGGCATCCCCGACTCAATGGACGTGAGTTTGAGCAAGCTCTGGGAGATGGTGAAGGTCAGGGAAGCCTGGCATGCTGCAGTCCATGGGGTTGCAAAGAGTGGGACATGTCTTAAGTGACTGAACAACATATTGTATCAAAGTAAATAAAAACTTAAAAAAAAAGTCGACATTTAAAAAAAAATCTTTAAAAGATAAAAATAAGTATTAACAAAAAAAAAGAACCACATATTCTGGGAATTGAAAGTGAAAGTGTGAGTTGCTCAGTCATGTCCAACTCTAGGACCCCATGGACTGTAGCCCACCAGGCTCCTCTGCCCATGGAATTTTCCAGGCAAAAATACTGGAGTGGGTTGCCATTCCCTTCTCCAGGAGATCTTCCCGACCCAGGGACTGAACCCAGGTGTCCTGCATTGCAGGTGGATTCTTTGTCGTCTGAGCTGCCAGGAATGAGCCTTCTGTGATGAGGATGTGGACAACTTTAGAGGGCGTTACTCTGTCTCCCCAGTGCGGGTGAGGGTGGGAGGAGCCAACTCTAGGCGGTTTGGACAAACAAGTAAAGGCGTGAAGGTAGTGGCCTGAGAAGGGGCGAGTGTGGTGTCAAGGGATCTGCGTTCTGCCTTCTGTGTCGCTGCGAGCAAGCGACCTCCCCCTCCTTGGACTTGATTCCGCCTCCCTGTAAGTAGTTAAATCTAATGCTTTTGTAATGACGCAAGTGCCCAGTGTTCTGAGCACATGCAACCCTGTGAAGGTGGGGGTCCGATTATAATTCCATTTTCCTGATGAAGAGACCGAGGCATGGAGAAATGAAACACATTCAGACTGCCTAGAAGTGACAAGAGCTGCATTTTGAACTGAGGTTGTATGCTTCTTTCTTTCTTTCTTTCTGGCTGTGCTGGGTCTTTGTTTGCTACTCGGGCTTTTCTCTAGTTGTGGGGAGCAGGGGCTACTCTAGGGGCATGGGCTCAGTAGTTGTGCTCCCGGGCTGTAGACACAGGCTAAGAAGTTGCAGCACATGGGTTTAGTTGTTCCACTCGAGGGATCTTCCCGGACCAGGGATCGAACCCATGTCTCCTGCATTTGGTAGGTGAATTCTTTACCACCGAGCCACCAGAGAAGCCCTCCAGGTTTTTGCTCTTAAATATTTGACTTGTCTTAAAAATCCTATCATCAAAAAAAAAAAAAATTCTATGGTCTTAACTTTCTTTGGGCCCTTTCTGTTCCCCTCTATGTGCCCGCACCTGCTCACATTCTTCCATGTCTTCTCTTTTCCCCAGATCATTGTTGGGTATGCAGGCTGTGGTCCACGTCAATCCCTCTGACCTCTTAGAGATGGGTGGTACCCAGCCACGCTTGTAAATAACAGGACCCTCACAGGTGTTTCTGAAAACCCCACACACGGCGGTATCAGGTACCAGGCACACACATCCCACCTCTAACGTCTCTGAGCTCAGTGGCAACGCTTCTCCACCAGGTCAGGTCCTGATTGGAGTCGGCGATCAAGCCCGCGTGTCTTCTGCAATTGCCCAGGGAGAATTTACTCAGCATCAGGAATCACCTCTCTGTCCTCCGTCTCCTTTATTTTTGAACCCTGCTTGCCTGTCGGTCATTTCACCAGAAAGGATTGGAGCTGGGAAGGAAGAAAATCACCCAAGGCTCCTTAAAGCCCCTAGTTTCTGCCGAGCTCCCCCCTCCCATCCTTGCTGGTTCTGAAGCACTGAGGGTGGAGGTGCCTGCAGAAGAGTGAACTCTGTCCCCCTTCTTCCTGTCCACACACGTCAGCAGCAGTTGCTGACGTTCATGGTGTCTCAGGGTAGAAGGTCATTAGAGTCTCTGCATTTTCTTGACACCCATGATGAAAGACTGTCATTTCTGGAGAATGCATGACGCACCATCTGGGTTAGATGAAGTGGCTTCGGAGCCACACCAGGGACCAGGTGATGAATGTGGAGTGATAGGTATTACTGAGTTTGGGCTGGTGGTATCGAGGCGCCTGTTCGGAGTCCAGATCTTGGATGGATGGTGGAGCTGAGGGAAGCACCCCCTCCTCACTCTCTTCTGAAATCCCAACCAGAACTGGGAGTGGTTGTTGACAGAATCCATGTGCACCCCTTCACCAGAGCCCCAAGATGAAACTTAACATTGAAGAGAAAAAAATCAACTAATCTTGAAGTTTGGAGGGTGTGGCTTTTTTTTTTTTTCTTTCTGTTTTTATCTTGTTGGTGTTTGCTTCCCTTTTCAAGTTCTTTCTGCCCACATCTTGATCTTGTGCCTTGACATCGCAGGGTGCCCTGTTGAGAAGAAGTATCACTCTCTCCAAAGAACTCTGGAGGAAACAAAGGATTCCAGACCAGTTAAGCGATTCCAGTTCTGGAGCATATTTGCTGATGCTCAGATCAGATCTGGCCATCACGCTACCTTGAACTGAACTGTGAGGGCCATCTATTACTGAGGTCTGTTGTTAGTGATATCTTCCTATCTATCGTTGTTCAGTCGCCTAGTCCTGTCTGACTCTTTGCAACCCCGTGGACTGCAGCCTGCCAGGCTCCCCGTCCTTCACTATCTCTCGGAGTTTGTGCAAATACATGTCTGTTGAGTCAGCGATGCTATCTAAACATCTCATCCTTTGCCGCCCCCTTCTTTTGCCTTCACTCTCTCCCAGCAGCAGAATCTTTTAACATCTTTCTATTTAAAAAGCTTTATTTTGGTTAGATTCTAAGTTGAAGCTCTTAAGGTTAAGTTCCTTCCATTTATGTTTACTTCCAAATCTGGATGCCATCCAAGATGGATTTTGGTGTCCTTCTTATGCATAGGTATCATCTCCAAATATATGTGGGAATATCGGGGTGACCAACTTGTTCTGGTTTGCCTGGGACTTTCCCAGTTTAAGTACCAAAGCTCCTGTATCCGGGGAAACTGCTCCATCCTGGGTGAACTGGGACAGTGGGTCACCCTGTGAAGTACCCATCATGTTTTGAGCTTAGTTCTGAGCGCTGGGGATGCAGATGTTAATAAATTTCAATCCCTGTGACCAGTAGAACAGAGCAATATGTGTAATGACAGCTAGCACTTGCTAAGGGCATGCGTGTCTCTCATTGCCCTGTGTCCCTGTCACAAGTGGATTCATTTAATCCTCCTAAGAGCCTCGTGAGGAAGAAACTGTGAGTATGCCCATTTCACAGATGGGAAAACTGAGGCACCAAAGTCATGCTCCAGGGAACTCAAAAGCGACTGACCACAGGCCATCTGGCTTCAGACCATGCACCACTGATTTCTGCACCGTGTAGAGAGGTTTGGGAGGAATTAGTTCTTCCCTGGGAAGGCCAGAGATTGCCTCTTGGAGGAGGTAACAGGTGAGCAAGGATATGATGGGTGAGAGGGATTTGCAGACCTGTGGGGAAGGAAGGAAACCGGCAGGCGGGTGAGAGGGGGCAAAGAGGAAAGAGCTGGGCTCGTTTGGGGCCATCCAAGCAAGGCTGCAGACACGTCAAAGATTTGCATCCGTGGTGGGAGGTGAAGTGAGAGGGGCAGGGTGCGGAGTAGCGGTGCAGTGTGTCCTGAGAACCCCTGGGCGACCCAGGACCTTTGGTCACCTTAACTAGGGGGCACATTGGCAGCTCTCTGAAAGACCCCAGTGGTCTCTCTTAAGTAAATGAGCCACTGGATGGCTGAACTAAGGCCAATGGATTGGAGCTTAAATTACAGGCCTTGGCTTGTAATATGGAGACTGTAGAGATTTCTAGCACTGCCTCTTTTCTTTCTTTTCACTTTTTTTTTTAGTTTTTTGCTTCATGGCTTGTGGGATCCTAGTTCTCTGATCAGGGATGGAACCCATGCTCCCTGCATTGGAAGCACCACATTCTAACCAGTGGGCTGCCAGGAAATTCTGCTAGCACTGCCTTTTCTTTTTTTTTTAAGTTGTTGTTGTTCCTCACGTTCACCAGACATTAAAATTCACCATCTGAACGTGTACAGTTCAGCGGCATGCAGTCCATTCACAGCGCTGTGCAACCATCCCAGCTCCAGAACATTTTCATCACCCTCAAAAGAAACCCTGTACCGGTTCCCTCCCAGCACCCTCACCCTGCACCCCCAACCCCTGCACCCCTAGTTGGTTTTCTGTCTGGATTTACCTATCCTGGACATTTTGTATAAATGGATGGAATCACACAATGATTTCGAGTCTGACTTCTCTCAAAGTCATGTTTTTGAGGTTCACCCCAGCGATGTTTTGGAACTGCCGTTATCAGTGACCGAGCTGGTCGGCTGACCATCTCTAGGCTTCCTAAAAGTCCAGCCCCTGCTTCTGAATTTAGGATTCCAGGCAAACACTGCCAGGCTGGGCCCCCATGCCCTTCACTGAGCACCTGTACAATCACAGACAGAGTAAGTTGACTCCCAGAGCTTGAGTGAGCTCCACTGAGGTGTTTCGGGGAATTCTGTTTAGGCCAAGTATTTTTAGGAAAAAAATCTGGTGCTGAAAGTGACTTGGAGTTTATTCTTGCGTCTTGAGGTTTCAGGATCAATTCATTAATCACAGCTCAAAGAGAGAAGATGGCTGTGCCCGTCGGCATGGCTTCTCTCCAGGATTTTGAGGGCTTTTTCCTCCTGTCTTTCAACAGAGGGGATATTAAAAAGCCCAATCTGAGACTCAGATGACGTGGCGTTTGCTCTTTCTTCCCTGGGAGCTGCAGCAGGCGGTAGAGGTATCCCATCTCCACACGGTTTTTTAAACAGACGTGGAATCTCACAGGACCTCCCTGCTGGCCCAGTGGTTAAGACTCCGTGCCCTCACTGCAGGTGGTATGGGTTCGATCCCTGGCCGGGGAGCTAAGATCCCATATGCTGCATGGCACAGCCAAAAAATAAAAATTAAACAGATATGGCATCTCAGAATTCTGAGATCACCTCTTCATTGCTGCTGCTCTAAGTCTCTTCAGTCATGTCCAACTCTTTGGGACCCCATGGGTCATAGCCCGCCAGGCTTCTCTGTTCATGGGATTCTCCAGGCAAAAATAGTCGAGTGGGTTTCCATTCCCTCCTCCACAGGATATTCCTGACCCAGGGATCGAACCTGCGTTTCCTGCATTGCAGGCGGATTCTTAACTGCTGAGCCACCGGGGAAGCCCGAAAGTGAAAGTGAAAATCGCTGAATCATATCTGACTGTTTGCGACTCCATGGACTATACAGTCCATGGAATTCTCCAGGCCAGAATACTGGAGTGGGTAGCTGTTCCCTTCTCCAGGGATCTTCCCAACCCAGGGATTGAACCCAGGTCTCCTGCATTGCAGGTGGATTCTTTACCGGCTGAGCCACCAGGGAATCCCCATTGCTTGGCTCCTCCAAAAAGAGCAGGAATTGCTCTGTGGATATCTACCGTAAGTTGATCAGTGACTCCTGGACCCCTGATCATCATTAAAGAAGCAGATCATTTTGAATTGAAAGTCCTCAGTGACAAAATTAGTTGGGAGTCCTTAATTTGTTGCTGTTGTTCAGTCACTTAAGTCATGTCCGACTCTTTGCGACATTATAGACTGTAGCCCGCCAGGCTCTTCTGTCCAGGGGCTTTTCCAGGCAAGAATACTGGAGTGGGTTGCCATTTCTTCCTCCAGGAGATCTTCCCCGCTCAAAAATCAAACCCATGTCTCCAGCGTCTCCTGCATTGACAGGTGGATTCTTTACCAACTGCGCCACCTGGGAAGCCCCGGAGTCCATAAATGGGCAGGTGTATTTTAGAATCTTGTCTTGGGTATGTGGTGTGAAAGTCTAGAAATTAATCTTCAGAAGTGTGAGGGAGGTAGAGAAAAAAAGAGGTGACCTGTCACCTTGGGTTCAATTGATTTTCCTTTCACATTTCTTTGAAGGGTAAATTGTGTGAAATGAGTTGCTGATTGTGTCTGGATCTCCCAGCCTGGGAGGTATTTTGGTGAGTTTTAAAGAGCTCCAGAGTCCAAGGGGGCATGGATTTTAACCCCAACCCTGCCGTTTCGTCTGTGTGACTTTGGACAAGATTCTCAGCCTCTCTGGGTGCCCAGTTTTTTCATTTGTATTGAAGTCTATTTTGTCTGATAATGAGTATTGCTGGTCCAACTTTCTTTTGATTTCCATTTGCATGGAATACCTTCTCCCATCCTCTTACTTTTCATCTGTAAGCGTCTCTAGGTCTGCGGTAGGTCTCTTTTAGACAGCGTATATATGGGTCTTGTTTTTATATCCATCCCACCAGTCTCTTTTGGTTGGTGCATTTAATCCATTTACATTTAAGGTGATGATCGACATGTATGATCCTATTACCATTTTCTTAAGTGTTTTGGGTTTATTTTTTGTAGGTTTTTTCCTTCTCTTGTGTTGCTTGCCTAGAGAAGTTCCTTTAGTTTTTGTTGTAAAGCTGGTTTGTTGGTGCTAAACTCTCTTAACTTTTGCTTGTCTGTAAAGCTTTTGATTTCTCCATCAACTCTGAACGAGAGTTGCTGAGTAGAGTATTCTTGGTTGTAATTTATTTTCTTTCATCACTTTAAATATTTCATGCCATTCGCTTCTGGTTTGTAGAGTTTCCATTGAGAAAGCAGTTGATAACTATGGGAGTTCCCTTGTATGTTACCTGGTTTTTTCATTTGTATAACAGGTTGATGGTATTGTAATTTTTCATTCCTAACTTACTGTTGTGGGGATGGGATGATGGCAGGTAAGGGTGTGAATTACAGGGCCCCTTGCAGTAAAGTAAGATACCGTTACGGTTCATCTTAATGTAGTTGTGAATCTGGGGTGGTTGGGGTATGAGTAGTAGATACTGCTCAGCCAAGTAGGACCTCTGTATTCAAAGATGTCAAAATAAGGCTGCTTATCTGCAACCCCTGAGCACCCTTTACCTTCTTCCTGGGGTGAGGACCCAGCAGATTCAAGACCAGAGGAGTGACCCGTGTAGGAGGAAGCGGACGCCAGCTAGCCCAGCCCTGCTTGGCCCCTGTACAGCAGCAGGCAGTGTCCCCCAGTCTGATCCCCCCTCACTCCATCTACCTCCCTTTCTCATGGCTCATGAGATTGAAGTTGCAAGAGGGCTGGGCCTGCCTGGAAAAGAACATGCAGATGTCAAGGACCCTAGGACTTGGTCGGTAAAAGGAATGAGTTCGGACAATTGCATTTATGACACCAAGAAAAGAGGGGTCACATATCAGAAGGACTCAATGAATAAATGTGGGTGATTTGGGATACTCAAATATTAACACCTCTTTCCAAATAGTGGGTTCTCAGTGAGGACCCATGGGGAAAAATCAGTTCTTAGGGGAGGGGAGAGGGGGCAAAAAAAATCTTAGATATCACAATGATGTGTGGCCCTCCAAAACTCAACCCTGCCCAACCAAGTCTTATTTCTTAGTATTTAATTTCTCTTGTTAGGTGGAAATTAAATTGAATATAATTTTTTTTTTTTCCCTTGAGGAAGGGGGAGAGGAAAAGAGCGGAGGCAGCTGTAACGAAAGCAAGGTTGGGAAGTCCTGCTCTGAACTGGGTTCGATGAATGAGCTACTCCCAGACTCATTTCTGTAGGCCCAGGAATAAATAGCGGTATAACCCTCCCTGACCATTTAAGAGAGTAACTTTCACCCACCCAGCAAATCACTGAGACTTGGAACAAGGGATGTTTTCAGTTAGGGACCCCAGACTTCCAATAGGCATATTTGTGGATGAGAAAATGGGGGCCAGGTTGGTGCAGCTGGTCACGGGCCAATTTCCAAGGTCAGGCCTGGTTCTTCTTGCTCCAGGAATGCATCTCTTCGTCCCTCAGAAATGCCTCTTTTTTATACACAGTGGTTGCATTCAGCTACATAACATTCGGCCCCAGTGCAGCGTGGAAAGGCAGGGCCCCTGGTTCAAGAAGTATTTGGAATTTCAGCATGGCGGCCGCATTCAACTGAGCTTGGCAGGCCCTTGTGCCCATAGGGTCCCGTGGGACTACATGGGTCGCGTGCCCGGGAGGCCAGCCCCAGTCACATTTTCCATGTTTAAAAAATGAGTTTGAAATGCCTCTCTCTGGATTTGGAAGGAGCTAAATAAAAGAGTCATTCTGAGATGGTGAGAAGAGAAATCTCCAGCCCTTAACATTTCCCTGATTCCTGTGGGGGCAGGTGGAAGGTGGGTGGAGAGTCCCCTTCAATGTGTCCTTTTAAATGGACAGTCGAGAAAAGCTACTCTCAGGGGCTTAATAACAAAGTTAAACAACTGGGGAGGGAGGATGGAGACCCCCTTGTTTGTTCCTTTATTCCCCCCACAAAGCTCCCCGTAACTATGGCAACCTGAGTTCTGCAGAGGCCTATACCCAAGCCACCCGGGGGGCAACCAAAGGATTCTCAAGGCTGTGCTTTTTTTTGTGGCAGAACTGTGGCTTTGCTGTTTTGTTAAACTCAGAGTTGCTTTCCTGTAGTTTCCAGTTTGTCCCACATGAATTTCCAGAATTGTGCTCTGGAGCGATGGAAGTGTTCTCTGGTGGCAGTGGAGGGTGTCTGCATGTGTCCCCATGTGTCTGTCTGTGTCCGAATGTCCGTCTGCCCTTAAGCGTTTCACATTGTGGGGGAGAGGAGGAGCAGATGGAGGCCAGTTGAACAACCACCCATTCTGGAAGGGTGGTTAAGTGGGTGGCTCGGTGGGCCTCCTGATCTTGGGGGAAATCAAATTAAAAAGAAATGGGGGATAGCGAGAGGGGGGCAAAAAAAATGGGGACTCACTGAAGTGGCATTTCCTGGCCTGGGGCCTTGGGGAAGAAAGCAGGCTGTGGAATTTATTTAGAAAGCTTTTGAAGCAGCTGGTTATGTTTTTTTCTTAAAAAAAAAAAAAAAACACACACACACACACATAACCCATTCTAGGCTGTTGGCTCTTGTTCTTTTCAGAATTATGAGCGTGTTTATGTGGCTATTTGATCCAAAAGCCGCGTTCCCAAGAGACAGTGTCCTAAAGTTCCAGAAAATAGGACGTGACTACAAGGAAGCTGATGACGGCTAATAAAAGGGGGCAAGGGTGGGTGGGTGTTCATTTCCAGAACAGAAACCCAGGGCCTTCCTTCCTTGAGATGTCTTGGAAAGAACCCCGCCTCCCCCCAGCTTTCTCCCTCCTGCATGCTCTGCCTCAACAGCACAGTTCACAGTTCCCGGCTGAGTTTCTTCCCTTTCGGAGGAGAGAGGCAATCACTCAGTCATGTCCAACTCTTTGCTGCCCCATAGACTGTAACCCACCGGGCTCCTCTGTCCATGGAATTTTCCAGGCAAGAATACTGGAGTGGGTTGCCATTTCCTTCTCCAGGGGATCTTCCTGACCCAGGGATTGAACCCAGGTCTCCTGCATCGCAGGCAGAGTCTTTATCGTTTGAGCCACCAGGGAGCCTTTCCCCTTACAAAGCACTCTGCTTGCAATCGTGGCCGACTGTGCTGTTTTAGACTTTCTGGACCCCCCACCCCCACCCCCGAGATGCTTTCTGCCCTTGTGGTGTTTTAAATATGACTCATTTTTCATAATAAGTGGCGCGGGCAGCTCCGGGGGCTGCCTTTCCTGAGACAGGAAGGGACAGTGAGTCTTTGACGGTCAGCACGGATATAAAGTACCTGGAAGCCCCAGGCGACTGTATTCTCCCAGCTGGGTCTCCTCCAGCCCAGTCCACAGATAGGGGCTGCGGGGTGCGGCTGGCGGGGGACAGCCTGGAGGGGACAGCAGCTGACTTCAGAGGTGACCCTGGTAGAGACGTGTCCTGGGGCTGAGGTCTGTGGCCAGCTTCCCCGCCCACTTCTTCTGTTTCTGGGTACCAGAGGAAATTGACACAATTATGAACTTTAACCACTTTTCACAGTCTGTTTCGGTTTTAAACCCTAAACCTGTTTTCGCAGAGATGTCCTGTGGTCCTTCTGGTTAACTCCTCCTGTACGGTAGACCCCCAGCCCCACTCACACATAGGGGCCTTCGGAACTGTGTTTCTTGTTTCTCTTACAGACCTTCTGCTTCCTTTGCCCTGTTTAGGGTGAACCTTTCTTCTAGAACCTTCCTTGGCTCCCATCGCTGTCCCATAGGACCAGAAAGAGAGCCACGTAGGCAATTCAAAATTGTTTGCTACTGCTGCTGCTGCTAAGTCGCTTCAGTCGTGTCCGACTCTGTGCGACCCCACGGATGGCAGCCCACCAGGCTCCCCCTCCCTGGGATTCTCCAGGCAAGAACACTGGAGTGGGTTGCCATTTCCTTCTCCAATGCATGAAAGTGAAAAGTGAAAGTGAAGTCGCTCAGTCGTGTCCGACGCCTAGCGACCCCATGGACTGCAGCCTACTAGGCTCCTCCGCCCATGGGATTTTCCAGGCAAGAGTACTGGAGTGGGTTGCCATTGCCTTCTCCATCAAAATTGTTTAGTAGCTACATTTAAGAATCCACCTGCAGTGTGGGAGATCTGGCTTCAGTCCTTGGGTTGGGAAGGTCCACTGGAGAAGGAAATGGCAACTCACTCTGGTATTCTTGCCTGGAGAATTCCATGGATAGAGGAGCCCGGCGGGCTACAATCTACTGGGTGGCAAAGAGTCGGACATGACTGAGAGCGATGAACAGAACCATATTTTGAAAAGTAAAAAGAAACAGGTGAAATGAACTTTAAAAAGCATGCACGCTAAATCGTGTACGACTGTTTGTGACCCCATGGACTGTAGCCCACCAGGGTCCTCTGTCCATGGGATTTTCCAGGCAAGAATACTGGAGTGGGCTGTCATTTCCTGCTCCAGGGGATCTTCCCGATCAGTGAGCAAACCCAAGTCTCTTGCATGTCCTGCTTTGGCAGGTGGATTCTTTACCACCTGGGGAGCCCAAAATGAACTTTACCAACATATTAATTCTGGCTATCTAAAAATATCATTTTGATGTGAGAAGTGAAGTGAAGTCGCTCAGTCGTGTCCGAGTCTTAGAAACCCTATGGACTGTAGCCTACCAGGCTCCTCTGTCTATGGGATTTTCCAGGCAATAGTATAGATTTTCCAGGCATTTTGATGTGTAGACATATAAAAAAATTATGAATGAGATATATCACATTCAGTTCAGTTCAGTCGCTCAGTCGTGTCCGACTCTTTGCGACCCCATGAATCGCAGCACGCCAGGCCTCCCTGTCCATCACCAAGTCCCGGAGTTCACTCAGACTCACGTCCATCGAGTCAGTGATGCCATCCAGCCATCCCATCCTCTGTCGTCCCCTCCTCCTCCTGCCCCCAATCCCTCCCAGCATCAGAGTCTTTTCCAATGAGTCAACTCTTCACATGAGGTGGCCAAAGTACTGGAGTTTCAGCTTTTAGCATCATTCCTTCCAAAGAAATCCCAGGGCTGATCTCCTTCAGAATGGACTGGTTGGATCTCCTTGCAGTCCAAGGGACTCTCAAGAGTCTTCTCCAACACCACAGTTCAAAAGCATCAATTCTTCGGCTGTC
>NW_011494865.1:1844010-1845767 GCF_000754665.1 Bison bison bison | reverse complement strand
CATTTCCTTCTCCAATGCATGAAAGTGAAAAGTGAAAGTGAAGTCGCTCAGTCGTGCCCCACTCTTAGCGACCCCATGGACTGCAGCCTACCAGGCTCCTCCGTCCATGGGATTCTCCAGGCAAGAGTATTGGAGTGGGGTGCCATCGCCTTCTCCGAATTGTACAACTCTAGTTTTCACAAAGTGGACATTCCTATGTAACCACCCCAGATGAAGAAAGAGAACATGACTAACCCTCTTCCCCTGCTTCTAGGCTCCACTTCCCCTTCCCAAATTAATCACTTTCTTGACTTCTAGCCCCAGGGTTCCTTTCTGGACTTGAGGTATCTAGCATTACATGGTATGCGTTTCTTGGCATCTGGCTTGTTTTGCTCAGTATTCCTTTTGCCATAGTTTGTAGTTGGGTTTTGAAGGCCTTTGTTTTTTCCGTCCCCTGAAACACTGAGTAAAGGTTGCAGCGATTAATGAAAAAAAGCGACAAAAGAAAAAACATTAGATGTGAAAGATTGTGGTTAGGTGATGGTTTCAAGTGTGAAAAAGCTTCTGCTCACATTTGGCTGATGTTTGCCTTGGGGATTTTTTCTCTCTCTCTCTTTTTTCCATAATTTAATTTACTTTTGTCTTCGTTGCTGCTCTGGATTTTCTCTAGTTGTGGCGATAGGGAAGGGGCAGTGGGCTACTCTCTAGTCACGGTACATGGGCTTCTCATTGCAGTGGCTTCTCTTGTTGCAGAGCGCAGGCTCTGGGGCCTGCGGGCTTCAGTAGCTGCAGCGCACAAGGTCTAGAGTACAGGCTCAATAGTGGTGCATCGGCTTTGTTGCTCCGAGGCATGTGGGATCTTCCTGTTTTAGGCAGATTCTTTACCACTGAGCCACCAGGGAAGCCCCTCCCCTGGTAAATTTCTAGTTTTGGGTGATTTTTCTCTTGTTATTATCTACCTTTTATTTATTTATTTAAATGAAAATGCAAAGGATGTGCAATACCCAAGGCAATCATTTTTTTTTTTTTTTGGTCAGCATGTGGGATCTTAGTTCCCTGACCAGGGATCGAACACGTGCCCCCCGCAGGAGAAGTGCAGAGTCTTAACCCCTAAACCACCAGGGAAGTGCTCTACCTTTTAGCTTTACATAGGGAATCTCTTGTTAAGGTGGTCCTTCCTGGGTCTGGAAGGGCTGATGGTCATTCCTTTTGTGGCTTTTGAATGAGGCTGGATACTGGTCATTTCCTGATCATCTGTTTATCAGGAAGAAAATGAAAGACTGAGGGTGGAAATGAAGAGACTGGACGGGGGCGGGGATGTCCATGGAGTTGCTGATCTGGTGTCTTCTGGTTTTGCTTTAGGTAAAATGTCTGTTCCAGGATCCTACCAGGCGGCCGCTGGGCCCTCCGCGGTGCCGACTGCACCCCCATCCTATGAAGAGACGGTGGCTGTCAACAGTTACTACCCCACACCTCCAGCACCCACGCCTGGGCCGAACACGGGGCTCATGACGGGCCCGGATGGGAAGGGGATGAACCCACCTGCCTACTACACCCAGCCAGTGCCTGTCCCCAATGCCAATGCAAGTACGTACGTACAACTTGCTGACCCCCTTCCCTTCTACTGCAGAGGGCACAGGTTCGATCCCTGGTCGGGAAACTAAGATCCCACATGCCACTTGGTGCAGCTAGAAAATAATAGGAATCCACCTGCAATGCAGGAGACCCAGGTTTGATCCCTGGGTCGGGAAGATCCCCTGGAGAAGGGAATGGCAACC
>NW_011494865.1:1841777-1843910 GCF_000754665.1 Bison bison bison | reverse complement strand
CTTGCAGTCCAAGGGACTCTCAAGAGTCTTCTCCAACACCACAGTTCAAAAGCATCAATTCTTCGGTGCTCAGCCATTAACATTTTTTAAATGTTTTCACATCCAGGGTGTATTTTACATTTACATCACATCCCAAATCGGATGCTAAAATTTTATGAGAAACGTTTGATCTTGATTCAGAGTTCCTTCAGTTTGCTGTTGAAAAAGTAGATTCACATACCCAAGGCATCCCAGACTTACATAAAAGTGTTCTGATGAATGAATCATGTATCCTTTTGTTGTTGTTGTTGTTCTGACTTCGCTGCACAGCTTCTGGGAATCTTAGTTCCCCAACTAGGAATTGAAGCTGGGCCGTCAGCAGTGAAAGTGCAGAGAGTCCTAACTACTGGACTGCCAGGGAGTTCCCTGTATCCTATTTCGATTTTCTTTTTTTAAGGTTTGTTTGTTTTTTGGATGTTCTGGCTCTTTGTTGCTGTGTGCAGGCTTTCTCTAGCTGTGGCGAGCAAGGGCTACTCTTCATGGCGTGCACGGGCTTCTCTTGTGGAGCACAGGCTGTAGGCACGAGGGCTTCAGTAACTGCAGCTCCCAGACTCTAGAGCACAGGCTCAACAGTTGAGGCCCATGGGCCTACTTGCTCCGAGGCATGTGGGATCCTCCCAGATCAGGGATCGAACCTGTTTCTCCTGCGTTGGCAGGCTGATTCTTTACCACCAAGCCTCCAGGGAACACCCCTGCCACCCACCCCACCCCCATATTCTATTTTAAATTTAAATCACTTAAATATAATTTTAGCCATTCTGTTCCTCGGTCACATTTCAAGTGTTCAGCCAGCCTTGTGTGGTTGCTGGCGGCTGTAATGGACAGCCCAGATAGAGACCATTTCCCCCATTCCAGAAAGTTCCCTTAGACAGTCCAGGCTTATAGAATAAAGTCCAAACATCTCCGTGGGACTTTCAAAATTTTCTAGAATCCAGCCCCCACCTGTCTGGCTTTACTGATTGATTTTTCTGCACGTTCATTTTCCCATGCCTCTCTTTCCACTTTGAAAGCCCTTTCATCTCTTCCCCCAGAGAAATCTCTTCTTTCGGGCTGGGCTGAAAAGCAGAGTGTCCTTGAAGGAGTCTCCCCCTTTCCCCGCGGCAGAATGAATGGTTGCCTCTGCTTCCCACGGGTTCTAGAAGAAGAGACAGGGTGCGTGGGAAGCAGCACCAGGCCAGCCAAGCCCCCGGCCCGTGGCTCACCGCCCTCAGAACTCAGGGCCTCGTTTCTCCTGAGACAGGTTTGAATGCATCTTCTAACTCAGCCTTAGCCCTGCCCCGCTGGAAAGCAGAACCAGACAAAGGACAGCACTGTGTCCTTCTCCAGCGGCCCCGGGGGCGGCCGAGCATGGGACCGCAGACAGGAACACGCCCCGGGTCCAGGCCATGTAATTCTAGGCAGGCATCAGCTCTGCGGGGAAAAAAAAAGACTTTTCTTGGCCCTCACAAAAGGAAATATGTGCTCTGATTCTCGTTTGTCAAAATGTGAACTGCTTGGTGTGTGTGTGCCTGTGTGTTTACTTTAAAAAAAAAACTATAACATATTGGAGAAGGAAATGGCAACCCACTCCAGTGTTCTTGCCTGGAGAATCCCAGGGACGGGGGAGCCTGGTGGGCTGTCCATGGGGTTGCAAAAGAGATGGACACGACTTAGTGACTAAAACAACAGCAACAACATACCATATTAAAGAATATTTTTCCTATTACTTAGGCTATCAATTGTAATCAGATATATTAAAAGCTACAAATACTCCCCAGAATAACTTAATGAATGCATGATAAGAAGTAAAATAAAAACCTCTAGCATATATACAAAAAAAGGGCACATAATTGTACAACTCTGCTGCTGCTATGCTGCTAAGTCACTTCAGTCGTGTCCGACTCTGTGCGGCCCCAGAGACGGCAGCCCACTGGGCTCCTCCGTCCCTGGGATTCTCCAGGCAAGAACACTGGAGTGGGTTGCCATTTCCTTCTCCAATGCATGAAAGTGAAAAGTGAAAGTGAAGTCGCTCAGTCGTGCCCCACTCTTAGCGACCCCATGGATTGAGCCTACCAGGCTCCTCCGTCCATGGGATTCTCCAGGCAAGAGTATTGG
>NW_011494865.1:1789202-1841677 GCF_000754665.1 Bison bison bison | reverse complement strand
GGCAATGCAGGAGACCCAGGTTTGATCCCTGGGTCGGGAAGATCCCCTGGAGAAGGGAATGGCAACCCACTCCAGTATTCTTGCCTGGAGAATTCCATGGACAGAGGAGCCTGGTGGGCTTCCATCCATGGGGTCATAGTCAGACATGAGTGACTACCACTTTCACTTTCAAATTGATAAAAATAATTTTTTTTTAAAAGGAGAGCCACCAAAGCGACTCTGCCCGAGTCTAGGCAGTCAGTCCAGCTTTCCCTGTTCTGAAATTTCACATCTAGTCTTGGGTTCCATGTCAGGGAGGCTTTTGGCTTTTCCATAATATAAGGCATGGTTCATGAGCTTTCCCAAGTTGGACATCAGCTAGTCCTCTGGTGTTCATCACAGGGGGATGACCACCTATCCCAGAAAAATGTGGGAATGGGAGCTTGATTTGGGAGGCTCTCGCCCTTGCTGCTGAGGTTTGTCTGGAGAACCCTTGCCCCGAGGCTAGGGGTGGAGTAGGAGAGGGAGAGAATGCAGCCCATCGAGCAATGGGTAGGCTACAGCCCACCCCCAGCTCATCTTGAGTGCAGGCCACTCCCGTACCTTCCAGACTTTCTTCATGACCTTTCCCTTTGTTACTTCCTGCTGCTCAGATGCACTCAGGTATGTTGCTGATTCAGTGTAAGCAGCTCAGAGAGTGGGCCCAGGCATCAGCCTGCCTGGGTTCATCAGCCTCCTTGTGCCTCAGTTTTCCCCATCTGTAAAATGGGGCTCATCAAGTACCTACAACCGGGGACTGTTAAGGTTAAATAAAGCTCTATGAGTAATCCTGGGATAAACATGAACTGTCATTTGGGGGCCTTCGCTGGTGGTCCAGTGGTTAAGACACTGTGCTCCCAGTACAGGGGATTCAGGTTTGATTCCTGGTCAGGGAACTAAGATCGCACATGTTGCGTTGCCAAAAGATAAAAACAGTCGTGCTGAAGTGACTTTGACTACTCCAAATGGAAGATAACAAGGCTTTAGACTATTTTATAGATCCCACTCTGATCAATAAGTAACTCATTCTTGCAGCCTCAAAAAACTTATTAAAATTTACCTTAGTGCTAAATTGTGCTTTAATACTGCTCCTCTGCCAACAAAGGTCCGTCTAGTCAAGGTTTTTCCAGTGGTCATGTATGGATGTGAAAGTTGGACTGTGAAGAAAGCTGAGCGCCGAAGAATTGATGCTTTTGAACTGTGGTGTTGGAGAAGACTCTTGAGAGTCCCTTGGACTGCAAGGAGATCCAACCAGTCCATTCTGAAGGAGATCAGCCCTGGGT
The DNA here is from genome assembly GCF_000754665.1 of Bison bison bison. Taxonomy (NCBI): domain Eukaryota; kingdom Metazoa; phylum Chordata; class Mammalia; order Artiodactyla; family Bovidae; genus Bison; species Bison bison. The sequence continues at coordinate 1,840,376 of NW_011494865.1, read as the reverse complement.
GTTCTTTGGAAGGACTGATGCTGAAGCTGAAACTCGAATACTTTGGCCACCTCATGTGAAGAGTTGACTCATTGGAAAAGACTCTGATGCTGGGAGGGATTGGGGGCAGGAGGAGGAGGGGACGACAGAGGATGAGGTGGCTGGATGGCATCACCGACTCGATGGACATGAGTTTGGGTGAACTCCAGGAGTTGGTGATGGACAAGGAGGCCTGGCGTGCTGTGATTCATGGGTTGGCAGAGAGTCAGACATGACTGAGCAACTGAACTGAACTGTTCCTCTGCCGGGGATGGTGTGTGTGCAGGAGCTTTCTATTAATAGGGCTTTCTAGGAGAAGTAAGTCTGGTTAGCTCTGGGTGGTAATGTCCCCTAACACAAAGATCACAGAAGTGGCATTTCAACAACATAAAAAAGAACAGAAGGAAGTTACTTTGACAGAACTATGAGCTTCAACAACTTGGCCAAAAATCAAAAGAAACACACTAAGCCCTGAGGGCTTCGTGATTTCCATCACCTCTGGTGCTCTTCTGTTGCTTGTGGATGTTGTCCACGTCATTTTCTCTTTTTAGCGTGACGTCACATATCCCTAGCGTGTATCAACATGGTCCTCTGACTTTAAAGAACTGGGTCAGTATTCCCTGGCTTGGTAAGTGCCAGCCTTATCTCTGGACGTTGGAGCTAGTTAAGGAGCCCGTGTGAAATGAAGGCTTGTGTACGGAGGATTCACTGTGTACCAGCACGGAATGAGGTTCTTTACCATCTTTGTCCCATTTAATCCCAGCGACGGCTCTTACTGCATTTTTTCAATAACACCTTTATTGAGATAGAATTCCCATATCATAAAGTTCACTCTCTTAAAGTATACAGTTCAGTGGTTTTAGCATATTCACAGAGCTGTGCAACCGTCAGCACTCATTCCAGAACGTTTCCATCACCCCAGAAAGAAACCCCATTCCCGTTAGCAGTCACCCTCTCAACCCCCCTGCTCCTAACCCCTGGCAACCACTAATCTATGGATGAAGAAAATTGAGGCCAAAACCCATCACATCACTGTTTCTGAAATTACCATGTGCAGACCACCTTCATAGAACCACTCAAAAGCTTAAAAATTGGTTTGGGGACCCTGCCCCAGACCTGCTGAATCAGACCATCTTGAGGGCCGGGCCCAGGAATCTGCATTCTGTTAGCTCCCCACTTGAGTCCAGAGATGGTCAAGTTTGAAGCCTGGTGGAACTGGGCCAACTCTCCCCAGAAACAGTCCTCCCCACCTCCCCCCTGCAATCTTGTGTGTGGAGGTTTCAAGAGCCCCTCAAATGAAAATTCTGGAAGTCTGCCACTGTTCTCTCTTGTCATCTTTCTCCTCTTAACCCAGTCCCCAATTTGTTTTGGTAAAATACACATAAAATTAATTGCCTGAAGCATTTCAGTGCACGGTTCAGTGGCATTAAGTATGTTCCTATTTTTGTGCAATCCCTACCACCTCACATCTCTGGAACTCTTTACATTTTACAAAACAAACTCTATACCTATTAAATGGTTGCTCTAATCCCTCTTATCCCCCAGCCCTGGCACCCACCATTACACCTTTTTTTTTTTAAATGTGGACCATTTAAAAAACCTTTATTGAATTCGTTACAATATTGCTTCTGTTTTATGTTTTGATTATTTGGCCTCAAGGCATGTGAGATCTTTGCTCCCCGACCAGGGGTGGAACCTGCACCCCCTGCATTGAAGGCGAAGTCTTAATCACTGGACTGCCAGGGAAGTCCCCATTCTTTTTATCTCTGTGACTTCGGCTACTCTGGTTGGCTCCTATATGTGGACTCATACGGTATTGGTCTTTTTGTGACTGGCTTATTTCACTTAGCCTAATGCCCTCAAGGTCCATCCACGTTGTAAAATGGGTCAGAACATCCTTCCTTTTTTAAGGCTGAGTAATATTCCACTGAATGAATGGACCACATTTTGTGCATCCAGTCATTCACGGATGGACGTTTGGGTCACTTCTACCTCCTGGTTCTTGAGAACAGTGCTGCCCTGGACACGGACGTGCAGGTATCTGTCGAGACCCTGCCCCTCTTGGTTCACACGTAATGGATGTCTCCCCCGAGACCCTGCCCCTCTTGGTTCGCACGTAACGCATGTCTCCCTCGAGACCCTGCCCCTCTTGGTTCACACGTAACGGATGTCTCCCCCGAGACCCTGCCCCTCTTGGTTCGCACGTAACGGAAGTCTCCCTCGTGTCCTGATTGGCCGGTGTGTTCTGTTCCCCTCATCAGTTGCTGTGCAGACCGTCTACGTGCAGCAGCCCATCTCCTTTTATGACCGCCCGGTCCAGATGTGTTGTCCTTCCTGCAACAAGATGATTGTGACGCAGCTGTCATACAATGCAGGCGCCCTCACCTGGCTCTCCTGTGGGAGCCTGTGCCTGCTGGGGTAAGTCTGGGGTCCACTCACACCCTGAGCGCTGCCGAATTCCTCTCCTCCAGGATTTCTTCTCCATTACGGGATGTGCCCTGTAGAATGTTGAGCTCGCCTCTCTGGTCTCTCCCCACTGGATGCCAGTAGCTCCCCTGCCCCCGTTGTTACAACCCAGAAATTGTGCACAGTTGGGGACTCCTGCCCTCGATCCTGTCAGGGCCTAGAGGCTGCTCACCTGTCATTTGTTCTCAGACCGCTCCCTGCGTGTCGCGACAGGCGAGGCAGCCGGGTGCATCTGTGCAGGACGATACCCTTGGGGATTTCTTTTTCTTCTAGAATTTCATGATCTAAGTAATAATGTTTGTTTGATTCGGAGAGAAGCTTTAAACAATGTGTACATTAAAATACTTTATAGTCGTCTCTTCAAAACTTCTTATCCTTTTATGACCCCCAGTAGCTTTCTGTTGCCTCCACAAGGGGAGTGTGTAAATATTTATGTCTGAACCGAGGGTATTATGTTGAAAGAGATAATACTTTCTGTCCTGGGAGAAATTTGAGGAGGCACCACGTAATTTTTTTTTTCCCCCCAAACAAAGGCAGGCAGCCTCCGTATTCCTGGTTGTGTGAGTCACTCGGCAAACCTCAGGCGCTCCGTTCTCTTCCTTGAAGGAAGCGGGCTTTGCGTGTTTCTTTTCAGAAGCCTTGCTTGGCTGTTTCCTCATTTTCTGCTTGTGACCTAAAAAAGAGAAGGAATGATAGTTCTCTTCCTAATTTCAAAGAGAGGCTCAAAGCCCCTAAGAGCTTAATTGACTTCCTTGAGGACTTGTATAGAGTGGGGAAGAAAGGATACTGAAAATGCGACATAGAGGTTCATCATCTTTTGGACGTTCCTGTTGAAACTGACTTTGTCTTTGAAATCAGGGAAGGACAAAATGGAAAAGTTTATCCCATATTGGCCCCTGGCTTTCGAATGGAGGCAGCTTTTTGTGTCCCTTCCTCCTTTTTCTTCCTTATGTGCAGTAGCGTGTTCTCAGGTCCTGCTTCTCACTGCTGTGTGGCTGTGGGCAGGTGACTTCACCTCCCTGTGCTCCAGTTTCCTCATCTGTAAACTGGGAGTGCTAATGCCTCCCTTAGGGGTGGCGGGGTTTGTTGAGGATAAACTTGGTGAGTGTGTGTGCATTGACCCTTGGAGCCAGAGGTTAGGCTTATCTCTGCCCTTATGTGAACCCAGGTAAGCTTAGGCAATAGGAAATTCCATTCATGAGATTGTTTCCTCATCAGGTTACTTCCGGATCCTGTTTTATATAAACCAGTGGCTTCCTGTAAAATGCTGATTTTTTTTTTTTTTTTTAAACTGTGTTTTTGGCCAACTTTGGGTATAAGGCTGTGGGGTGTCTTCTGACACCAGCCAATGCTCCAGCACCAGGTGGGTGTCCAGTGATTCCATTCAATTCAGACACTAATGACCTGGAGTTCAGTACAGACCCCCACAGCTTAAAGGCTCACTCCCACAGCTGGCCCCCGACTTCAGATGCCAGTCAAATGTCCTGGATCCCCAGTCCTTCAGACCAGTCAGGGATCCTGCTAGTTGCTCTTCAGGTCTGATAATACGCTAGAATGGCTCACAGAACTCAGAATGGCACTAGTCTGACTTGCATTTACCGGTTTATTATACAGGAGACAAACGGACAGCCAGATGAGGGGGTAACAGGGCTAGGTCCAGATGGGTCCTGAGAGCTTCTGTCCCTGTGGAGCTGGGATGTAGCCACCTTCTGGGACATAAATGTGTCCACCAACCCAGAAGCTCTCCAAATACAGTCCTTCAAGAGCTTTTATAACCTAGTCCTCAGCCCCTCACCCCTCAACCCCTATTCCACCCCAGAGGTCTGTGGTTGGGGCTGAGAGTTGTAAGCCTCTAGTGACTTAGTCTTTCTGGTGACCAGCCCATCCTGAGCCTGTCTAGAGACCCACCCCAGACACCCTCCGTAGCATACACTCAGGTGTGATGGAGAGCGATTCCTTGTGAATATGAAGATGCAACTCCATCACTCAGGAAATTCCAAGAGTCTTGGAGCTCTGTGCCAAGAACCAGAGACAAAGACGGAATATCTTTCTTCTTACACCTCAGGCTGTAGGAAGGTCCTTCCTGCTGAGAGGTCCTTCCTATGTGTGCCGATGATGGCTTATGTAGGTTAAAGGACATAATTTGTGGGACTTTATTTGGTTGCTGCTGTGAGAAGCAGCTTCTCTGTATGGAAAAACGATCAGTTTTCCAAGACAGAAGTCAGCAAACTACAGTCCAGGGGCCAAATCCAGCCCCTTGTAAGTTTTATTGGAACATGTCACGCCCTTTATGAACAGACTGTGGCCGCTTTCACGCTTCAGTGACAGAATAAGACCCGTGTAGCCTGAAACACGTTCTCCCTGGCCCTTTGTAAGAGAAGTCTGCCGATTGCAATCTAAGACTTTGAAAGATGCCCCAGTGACCGAAGAGTTGATAATACGCCCAGGACAGTCTGTCTATTGTGACAGCCTTGGCGAGAGTTGGAGCTGCCATAACAAATTACCATAAACCTGATGGCTCCAAACAAAAGGAATTGTTTTCTCTCACCATTCTGGAAGGTTCCCAGGTGGCACTAGTGGTAAAGAACCCACCTGCCAATGCCAGAGATGTAAGAGACATGGGTTCAGTCCCTGGATTGGGAAGATCCCCTAGAGGAGGGCATGCAACCTGCTCCAGTATTCTTGCCTGGAGAATCCCATGGACAGAGGAGCCTCGTAGGCTACAGTCCTTAGGGTCTCATACAGTGGGGCCCGACTGAAGGGACTTAGCGTTCTGGAAGCCAGAAGTCCAAAATCAAGATACCACGCTCCTTCGGAAGGCTCTAAGGGCAGAATCTATCCTTGCCTCTTCCAGCTTCTGGAAGTCCAGGTGTTCTGGGCCCTGGCTATGTCTCTCTTGTCTCTGCCTCTGTCTTTCCATGGGCTTTGTCTCTCTCTCTGTATTTCTTTCTTCTTTTGAATATTTAGTATGATAGAGTTTTCTTATTAATTAGTTAATTTTATTTCTGGCTGCACGGGGTCTTTGTTGCTGCACACAGGCTTTCCCTAGTTGCGGTGAGCGAAGGCTGCTACTTCTCATGGTGGTGGCTTCTCTTTGCAGAGCACTGGCTCTAGGCGCTTGGGCTTAGTCACCCCACGGCATATGGAATCTTCGCCTGACCAGGGTTGGAACCCGTGTCCCCTGCATTGGTAGGCAGATTCTTATCCACTGCACCACCAGGGAAGTCTCACCTCTCTGTATTTCTGTGTGTCTTCTTCTCTTATCAGGACCCCAGTCTTTGAGTTTAAGGAGCCCACCCGACATGATTAAGGAAGATCCTATCTTGAGATCCTTAATTACATCTGCAAATACCCATTTTTCCAAATAAGACCACATTCATATGTTCCAGGGGTTAGGACTCTGACATATCTTCCCAGGCGGTTCAGTGGTAAGGAATCCCCCTGCCAATGCAAGGGACCCAGGAGACACGGGTTTGATCCCTGAGTTAGGAAGATCCCCTGGAGAAGGGCATGGCAACCCGCTCCAATATTCTTGTCTGGACAATCCCATGGCCAGAGAAGCCTGGTGGGCTACAGTCCGTGGGGTCTCGGAGCCCGACACAGCTTGAGCACGCACGCACGTGCTGTTTGACGGCTGCCGTCCAGATCACAGTAACACGCCGTGTGTGTCGCCTCTTTTGTTCCAGGTGCATCGCAGGCTGCTGCTTCATCCCTTTCTGTGTGGACGCCCTGCAGGACGTGGACCACCACTGTCCCAACTGCAAAGCTCTCCTGGGCACCTACAAGCGTTTGTAGGACTCAGCCAGGCCTGAAGGGAGCCGTGTGCTGCAGGAAGGCCTCTCCGACTCTTCACCCAGCCCCTGCTCCTGGTGAAGGCTCTACCTTGGTGGTCTCGTGTCTCCAGGGGCTCCACCTTCGTCCTCTTTTGGGGGGAAAATATCGCAAAAATCACACACCTCCAAACCCCAGAAATGACTGCTCGGAGTCGTGCACAGACATGCAAAGATATTCTCCTTGAGTGCTGGGTCCAGGGTTTTCTGTCTCCCTCCTCCCCCTGACCGTGACCCCAAGTCATTCCATCTTACTGTGATCATTGTCCCGTCTGAGTATCTTCTGGTGATTTGCCACTGGCTGGCTTCTATTCTTGCCTCAGTGGGCCTTTCTCTCAGTGGTCTCCAAATCAGAAGCCCCAGACTGCCTTATTTTGAAACTGTTCTGGCCCCAGTACGGCTGAACCAACCTTTAGTGCCTACCACCATAGCCATCTGTTTCCACTTCTGATGACAAAAACCTTATAGACTAAGGGCTTGGCTCTCAGATTCTGTAGCTGCAGGCTTTTAAATAGCACATGAGTTCACTTTAATTTCTTAATTTGTCTCTAAGTACAAGCAGGGGTTATTCACACCCACATAGCCATGAGGTCATAAACGCAGGCTAGAAATAGAAGGCTGGATCTTATCACTGATCTGCCTTCTTGGGACCAGATCCTCAGCCACTTTCTACGAAGGGCTTTTTTCTGGTAGAGTGATTGTTTTTTATATTAACACTTTTTGTGACCTTCTTTTGGTCTTAAACACCTTTGAGCATAATTTTGAAAGAAGGGACTTACAGAACCATTATCCATAACCATATGACTGGTATCATCTTCCTATTTGCCAGTGCACACTCACTTATTTTTTTTTTTTGCCTTAACAGGAAAAGTAATGGATAATTTCATCCACTGCCTTTTCTTGGGTTTAGTGTGTTTCCTAGAAACCTCTATAATGGAACTCATTAAAGTTGGGCCCTTTTGGGGTTCCTAATGGATGTTTGGAAAGACAAAGCACGTTTGAGCACGTCTGGGTACCATGGTGCTGAAAAGCGTGGGGACCCGACTGTTTCAAAGGCCTCTGAAGTCTGGATTTTATTTTTCAGAAATACAGTTTGTTTGTATAACATCGGAAGACATGATTCCTAGGACTGAAGCAGCAAGCTAGAGTTCTCAGTTCGCTGCTGTGTCATCTTTGAAATCAAGACAAAGCCGGGCTGGACTTTCAAGAGTCCCCGTTTTGATAATGAATAGGCACAAGGAATGCATGTGAATAAAACTGTGTAGAAATCAAAGCCTAGACATTGATCAAAAATCTGTATATTGGGTGAAAACTATAGTCATAACCCATTGATTCAGCTTATTCATTTAACGTTTTGAAACTTCCAGTAATTATTTTTGCAATGACTATAGATATACTTCATAGTACTTTGTTCTCTGCTTTTCAAAAATAAAGTCTTTGGTTCACTCCGTGAACTATTTATCAATTCTTGCCATGTGAAGAAAGGTCTTATGTTGTGTTTCCAGCTGTTGTTACAAAGAGCCTTTATTTGTTCCATAACAGTACAAAGTCCTTCATGATAGAAAACTTCAGACTGGCTGAATATCCTGCGATGTCAACATGAGCGATGGTGAGTTGGGTGGATGGCTAGTGAGTCAGATTTGAACATGAGGCCGTTGGAACCCAGTAAACATCATTAGTGGCAGCAAGCCGTAGCTTTCAAGTTTTAATAAGATGCACAGAAGGAAGCTGTTCTCATTCATGCTCCGAACAAAACATGCTTTGTTAATTGATCGGGGTAGATGTGAGATGCTAGAAGGAGGGCATTGTAACTCGCCAGGACTATGAATGTCATCCCCTCTTTTCCTACCTGGTGATAAAACTTCATTTTGGAAGGTGACGGTAAATTGTTTCATTGCCGTACGACTTTTATCAATTTAAACCCTAACTTCTGGTTTTGAAAAATTGCCACTCACCCCAATCATGAGCGTGTATTTTTCTTTCTCTTGACAAAATTGAAGGCCATGCATATTTAGCAGTTTTGCTCAGATGGTGGCATATAAATTGTCTCAAACTGTTATCCATTACATATGCAGAGTCCTCAAAATCTTCAAAACAACAGCCCTGTTTCAAGGACTGTAACATATATAGTCTGCAGAACTTGAAAAATAACATCGGATGCCTGGCACTTGGAGTGTTCAGTAGACATTCTATTTTATCGTTCTAAGTACAGGCTTATCTGTATATTTTTAACAAATTAAAAGACTATTTTGTGCTGCCCTGTTTGTTGGGGACTTGGGAATCTGTTGGAAGCACTGCATCACATTCAATTATTGCAAGAGCTTTATTTTATATCTACTTGGACCTCAAAGAAGAATTTGTATGAATTTCAAACCCTGAATGGCTGTATATCTTGTTTGTATACCTTGAGTCCATCTAGGCCTTGTACATGCAAGTTTGGGTTTGTGTCCTATTAACAAAAAGAAATCAGTTTATTGCATCTGTTTTAGCCAGCTTAGAGCACGTGACTCATTCCTGGCCGACCGCAGCATTACCCATGAAAATGTTTTCTCTGGGACAACTGGCTCCGCAGTTGCTACCGAGAACACTTCTATGGGGCCCTGAACTATTTATAAAATGTGGCTTCATACACTCACACACAAACTTGGCTTCGGTTTTCTCCCCAGCGACAGCCTTCCGTGTTTGGGATATTAAAGTCCTGCTTTGACTTTCTGGGCTCCAAGATCTCTGTGTAGGAGTAAGTGTAGACGTTGGAATTTTACTTACAAAATTCTGATTTGCATTTTGGATCCTATTAAAGTTATCTCCTGTATTTATGACTCAGATGTTTACAATGAGTCGTCTGTTTTTCATGGGCGCACGAGTGAATTGAAAGTAGATCCAGCAAGGGCGATGAAAGAGAGAAACCCGGAGGTTTCTTTCTTTTTTTTCTTAAGTCTGAAGAATGTTAAAGAAACAAGAATCTGAGGCTTGGAAAGACTGGGAAAAAAAAAGAGAAAGAAAAAAGTTCATGGCCAAGTGTACAGTCGAGTGCATTTAACTGTTTTGTGACTGTTCTCTGCAGTTTGAGGAAAAGTGTTCACACATATAAATACCTTTTTTAAAATTTTTTTACTCTTTCAGGTTATTTTTTTAGAGCAGTTTTAGGTTCGTAGCAAAATTGAGCTGAAGATACAGAGATTTCTCATGTACTCCCTGTCCCATGCATAGCCTCCCCCATTCTCAACATCCCCCACGTTTGTTACAACTGATGAACCTACACTAATACGTGATCGTCATCTGGCATCGGTTGCGGGCATCAGGGTCACTCTTGCTGTTGTACGTTCTCTGTGTTTGGACAAGTGTAGGATGACCTGTATCCACCATCTCAGGATCATACAGAGTGATTTTACTCCCTAAAAACTTTCCTGTTCCTGCCCGCCTCCCCCAGCCCCCAGCCACTGTTCTTACTGGCTCTATAGCTTTGCCTCTCCCAGATTGTCGTAGAGCTGGAAATATACACACGGGAATCAGCCTTCTCAGAGTGGCCTTTTTCACTGAAGAATATGCATTTCAGGTTCTCTACGTCTTTCCATAGCTTGGCAGCTCGTTTCTTTATTATTCAGATAATATCTCTTCATTTGTTGTTGTTCGTTTGGTTGGATTTGGGGGCCGTGCCTCACAGCCTGCAGGGTCCTAGTTCCCCAGTCAGGGATGGAACCCTCGCTCCTGGCAATGGAAGCATGGAATCTTAACCGCTGGATCCTTTACCCAGGGAAGTCCCAGCACTTACGCTATTCTTACTGCCCTGTCTCAGTGATCTCCTCATACCTGGTCTCTCAAGTGGGCAAACTCAGTGTAGCCCGTGTGTGCCGTGTCGGTGTCTTCAGAGAACACAGGATTGTACACCCTGTGTTTATATAGCTGTGTATGTGTGAAAATACTACTGGGTTTAGGTTTAGCTGCTTGTTGCTCAAGAAGAACCCAACTCCCCGCTGTTGATCGGGGCAAGAGCTTTGAAAGGGGAGTTTCAGGGAGGCACAGGTGGGGGCGGAGCTATATGCAGAACAGTAGTCCATTCCCACAATCGCCTTGAAGCTGGTGGTGCCGTGGCCTGAGGAACATCATCTTGATTGCTTTAGGTACAAAATTCCAGGGTCAGTGTGCCAGCGTTTGCTTGAGGCCAGTTCTCAGAATTTTGTAATTTGGAGCAGCTTATGTCATCGCTGCTGTCTGGTCATCCTGCAGTTAACTTCTTTCACCCCGTGGGGGTTTTAGGGTCTGCAAAACACCTCAAAGGGTATGGCTCAGAATATTACCGATATCCCTTGAGAAACTAAAGGCCCTTGACTTGTTTAAGGGCTTCACTACTGCTATTTTGTCTTGCTCGACTCTTCTTGTGTGTCTGCGTTTTCTCACTTCTCTGATTAAATGTATTCCTTGGCTAAAGTTTCTCTACAGACAAGAGGCAGGCAGAGGACATGGAGTGGTCTGTCCTGGGGAGATGCTCTGTTACAGGAGGGGAGTCACAGTGCAAAGTGAGTGCCAAGGGCAACACCTGGGAACCTCTAGTCTAGCACATCTGTGGTTTTCATGTATCATTTTTTAAAAACTGTTTTGTATTGGTGGTAGAGCCAATTAACAATGTTGTGATAGTTTCAGGTGAACAGCAGAGGCGCTCAGCCATACGTATCCATGTATCATCAGTTGACTTCTGCTGTATCCAAGGAATTGTACAGCTTGGATGCCAGATACCCCTGCCTGGAAAGCGTGAGCCTCGACCCAGCACTGCCCTGCCTGCCAACACTTCCCTGGCTTTTTGTTGCTGTTGTTTCAAATTTATGTTTAATGGGAGGATAATTGCTTTACAGTGTTGTGTTGGTTGCTGTTGGCAGTAACTTGAATCAGCTATAAGTATACATGTATCCCCTCCCTCTTGAACCTCTCTCCCAACAGCACGTCCCACCCCTCTAGGACGTCACAGAGCATCGAGCTGAGACCCCTGAGCTATACAGTTGCTTCCTGATAGCTGTCTATTTCACACGTGATGGTGTGCATGTGTCCGTGTTGCTCTCTCAGTTCGTCTCACCTGCTCCTTCCCCCTCTGTGTCTCTTCTCTCTGTCTGTGTCTCTGTTCGTGCCCTGCAAATAGGTTCTTCGGTACCATTTGCCGGTGGCTTCTTTATTGCTTCCTTTAGGCTAAAATTGATGTAACATTAAAAAAAATTTTACATTGGAGAATAGTTGCTTTACAATTAGTTGTGTTACAACAGTTGTGTACAACACAATATAGTTGTGTATATTGTGTACAACAATCGTTGTGTTAGCTTCCAGCATACACCAAAATGATTCAGTTATGCATATATCTGATCTGAAAAAGAATTAGAGCCTTTTCCCATATAGGCTTTTACAGAGTATTGAGTAGAGCTCCCTATACTATACAGTGGGTTTCTTGATGATCTGTTTTATGTATAGTAGTGTGTATATGTCAATCAAAACCTCCAGTCATGTAACATTAAAGTGTATAATTCAGTGACGCCTGGTGCATGCACAGTGTTGGGCAACTCACCACCTTTATATCGAGTTCCAAAGCATTTCTATCAGCCCAACATAAAACTCCGTACCCATTAAGCAGTATCTCGTCACTCCTCCTGCCCCAGCACTGGGCAACCACCCATTTGCTTCTGTTTCTCTGGAATTACCTATTCTGGATACTTCATATAGACATAATCACACTTCATGACCATGCACATCTGGTTTCTTTAACAGGTGTCACGTTTTCAAAGTTCATCCACACTGTAGCATGTACTCAGGGCTTCGTGCCTTCCAGTGGATGAATAGTATTCCATCGTAGGGGTATGCTGCATTTTGTTTGTCTCTTTATCACATTTTGGTGATTGTGAATAAGCCCGCTGGGAACATTTATTGGCAGTTTTCTGTGTGGGTATATGTTTTCAGTTCTCTTTGGGTTGGAATTGCTGGGTCATATGGTAGTTCAGTTTAACTTCTTGAGCAACTGCCTGAGAGCTTCTTCTTTTTTAAGTTTTTTTTTTTTTTTTTAATATTTATTTATTTATTTGGCTGCCTCCGAGTCTTAGTCGCAGCACTCAGGATCTTTGCTTGTGGCGTGTGAACTCTTAGTTGCAGCATATGGGATCTAGTTCCCTGACCAGGGATTGAACCCAGGTCTCCTGCATTGGGAGCACAAAGTCTTAGCCATTGGCCCACTGGGGAATTCCCCCAATGGCTTCGTAAAGCCGCTTCTGGCTTAGACTACCATTTGGAACTGCTCTGGCCTGGAGAACTCTGCTCTGTCCTGCAGCGTGAACTGTTTGGAGCAGCCAGGTAGCGACAGAGCTGGACTTGGAGCAAGAAGACCTGCGCCCTGGGCTGGCCTGCCCCGGATCCTCAGCCGACCTGAACCCCACTCGGTCCTCTGGCACTCGTGATCTCGGGTGGCCTCAGCTTGCAGCGAGGCTTGGCTTCCCAGCCAGAGACAGGCCAGGTTGCTGTGGTGAAAGCACCTGGTTGGTGGTCAGCGACAAGGGCCCTGGCCCTTTGGCTCCTGCAGAAAAGACGGGAAGTAGTGAGCAAAGTAAAGTATTTATTAAGAGGGGAGAAACAAGTGCAGTACATGTAGATGGCACACGAGCGGACTTGGGGGGAGAGAGTCGTGCCCTCGTGGCAGCTTGAATCACTTTTATGGGGTATTTCTTCCGGGTTTCCTTTGGTTAATCATTTTGGTTTGCCTGGCTCACTTCCCATATTTTCTATATCTCAGGATCCTCCCATGTGTGCGCACGCATCTCTTAGCCAAGATGGATCCGACCAAAAAGGCCTCTGATCTGGAACGTCCCTTGACACAACTCCCCTTTGGTCTCCAAGGAGCCTTTCTGTGTGTGTGTGGTTGGGAAGGTCTCCTGACTTCAGGAAAGAGACTTAGGTGATCTGGACAGGGCCTAGCCTTCTCCCGTAATTGTCCAGCTTGTCTCATCTTGGAGTTTCGGACCACGGCGGGTAAATCTCCCACCACTTTACCCTGGGGGGACCCATCTACCGCCTGTCTCACTCCCACTGAGCCTGAAAGAGGAGGAGGGGTGGATGGTGCATCTCGGCTCCTCTGTGTGGCCTCTGAGAGGTTCAGCTGTTGGTCCTTTGTTTACCCGTATGCCCAGCATGGGAAATAGTAAAGGGCGGGGTGGGAGCACTGACCTCTGCCTCATGGAACTGATGGTAGAGGGGGAGAGAGAGACATCAAATAAGAAAACCTAACACTTCCAACCTGTTACAAACCAGGAGGGAAAAGTGGAGGAAAATAGCCGACTGTAGTGATTTTACTTGTGGGGGAAGGGCACCTCATCCTCGCAAATTATCCAGTCATTCTGATGTTTTCTTCTGCCCAGGGGGCAGCCTTTATGTTTCAATGCCAGAGGAGTCTGAAAGCTGTGTTAGGAAAGTTCATTTCTGTTCTGTGTCTTTGCGTGATTTCATTTGTTCTGTCTCCCTCTCTGGGTAGAATCACTGGATGCCTTCCATTTTCTTTGGAAGAATGAAACCTAACCATTTTCTCTAGCTCCTGTCTCCGGATTTCCCCTTGATACCAGGAAGGGCAAGGCTGGCTTCGAGTAAGTGGGTGGATTCTGGCCAAGTGTGGTCAGTAGAAAATGTCCCATTGGCCCAGAGGGCCACAGGGTTCTCCCAGGTGCCTGCCCACGGTCCCCTCGAACCCGAGTATCCTCAATAAGAGTCTGGTGGAGAAAAGGGAAAGTGAGAAACACTTGACAATCAGTTCTAGGGTTTCCCTGATGGCTCAGATGTTTAAGAATCCACCTGCATTCAGGAGACAGGTTTGATTGCTGGATTAAGATCCCCTGGAGAAGGGAATGGTTACCCACTCCAGCATTCTTGCCTGTAGAATCCCATGGACAGAGGAGCCTGGCGGGCTACAGGCCATAGGGTTGCAAAGAGTCGGACACGACTGAGTGACTTAACACTTTCACTACTCTTTTGCTTTCAGTGGGGATGTTTCTTTTGCTTGGTTCTGGGCATGGGAGGGGTGGGAGCTGTCCCAGCAGAGAGAGCAAGGGAGGTAAGAACCCTAACAACTCTTTAAGGTTATTTTCTAAGCCATAATCTGCATTTCTTGTTCATGTCTAAAATTAAAGTGGGAGGAAAATAAAAACCCTTATCATAAGCCTGATGGAGGGGTGGTGGGTTGAGGTCTCCCCTTTCTGCACATGCTTGAACTTGTAACCCTTACACAGCAGGGAGCTCCCAGCAGCCGGGGGTGGGTGTCGGGGAGGAGTGTTGGGGGTGGGATAGGGGTGGGGACTCTGAACTCATCGGTTTCATCAGTGGAATCTGATCACTGCTGCCTGCAATGATGTGATTTAGAGACACTTTCCCTAGTTTCACTAAGGGCCTTTTTTTTTTTTAAAGGAAGTATAGTGAATTCGGGCTTCCCAGCGGTGCTAGTGATAAAGAATCTGCTTGCCAATGCAGGAGACGTAAGAGATGTGCGTTCAATCCCTGGGTCCAGGAGATCCCCTGGAGTAGGAAATGGTACCCCACTCCAGTACTCTTGCCTGGAAAATCCCCTGGACAGAAGAGCCTGGTGGGGTACAGTCCGTGGGGTTACAAAGAGTCAGACACAACTGACTGAATGCACACACACATAGTTACTTAGAGTTAGTTTCAGTTGTATAACCGGGATTCAATAAATTGCATTATTATAAAATGTGGGCTATATTCCTGTGCTGTCCAGCATATCCTTGTAGCTTATTTGTTTTATATTTAGTAGTTGGTGCCTCTTAATCCCCCACCCCATCTTGTCCCTCCCCACTTCCTTCTCCAAACTACTAACCATTGGTTTGTTCTCTGTGTCTGTGAGTGTTTCCATTTTGTTATATTCTTTTGTTTACTTTATAGATTCCACACATAAGCTGTGGTTGTATTGGTTTACTTTTTCCTGCTTTGTGGTTTTTCTAACTAGGTATTTTCTTCCTCATTTCATCTTCTTCCTGCTGTCTGTCCTAAAGTCGTAGATGAGCTCTGGGGGGGTGTGTGTGTGTGTGTGTGTGTGTGGTCTCTGTGAGGGTGCATGGGGGTCTGGACTTGTGTGTGTGTGTGTGTCTGTGTTTGTGTGTGTATGTGTGTGTCTGGGCTTCGTCATTGTGCATGTGTGTGTGTATATGTGTGTCTGGGCTTCATCAGTGTGTGTGTGTGTATGTGTGTGTCTGGGCTTCAGTGTGTGTGTGTGTGTGTGTGTGTGTGTGTGTAGTCTCTGTGAGGTGCATGGGGTCTGGACGTGTGTGTGTGTGGGTGTGTTGGTGGATGTTTGGGGAGGGGTAGTTCTAGGTGTCTGTGATGTGTGTTTCTCTGTAGTCACCGTGAGTGGTTCTGTGTGTGTATGTGTGTGTCTGGGCTTCGTCAGTGTGTGTGTGTGTGTGTATGTGTGTGTCTGGGCTTCATCGGTGTGTGTGTGTGTGTGTGTGTATGTGTGTGTCTGGGCTTCATCAGTGTGTGTGTGTGTGTGTGTGTGTGTGTAGTCTCTGTGAGGTGCATGGGGTCTGGACGTGTGTGTGTGTGGGTGTGTTGGTGGATGTTTGGGGAGGGGTAGTTCTAGGTGTCTGTGATGTGTGTTTCTCTGTAGTCACCGTGAGTGGTTCTGTGTGTGTGTGTGTGCGTGCGTGCGTGCGTGCGTGCACACTTGCAGGGAGAGAGAAGTGACAGAGCTACTCAGAGCTGCATTCCCTCCGGGTTTCCCTTCAGTCCCCGAGCTTGCGAGGCCTCCAAGGACTTCAGGCCAACCTACCCAGCAGGGACTGGCTGTCACCTTGCTGATCTCAGGGACTGAGAAGGTGAGAACAGTGGTTTTTCCACTTCCTACACGTAAACCACTTGCAGTACGGCGTGGGCGTGAACGTGCCGGGCCTCCCTGACCTCGTCAGTCACTCCCCATGGTAGACAGGTGACTCTGCTTGAGAAAGACTTCCTGAACCCTCCACTGCAGGACCAGGCCTGCCCATCGCACTCAGCCTGGGCTGCGGGAGCCTTTACAAACCTGTGCGGTCTGGCCACACTCCAGACCAACTGGATCGGAACCTTCCAGGGTGGGGCCGACTTCCCTACTGGGCACCTGGGGCATTTGATATTGTTAGGGGCTCGGGGAAATGTACAATTTTTAAAATATTTTTCAATTGTATTTATTTATTTTTGGCCATGCTGGGGGTTTGTTGCTGTGTGGGCTTTTCTCTAGCTGCCGAGAGCGGGGAGGGGCTGCTTGTTGCAGTGGCCTCTCTCGTCGGGAGCACAGGCTCTGGGGTGTGCGGACGTCAGTGGTTGCAGCTCACGGGCAGTACTGCAGACCCCGGGATCTGGAGCACAGGCTCAGTAGTTGTGGTACACGAGCTTCGTTTCTCTTTAGCATTTGGGATCTTCCTGGACCAGAAATCAGACCTGTATCTCCTGAATTGGCAGGTGGATTCTTTAGCCACCAGGGAAGCCCTAAAATTTTTCAATAGGAGGGAAAAGCCTGAATAAAATAATAATGAACATATAATAATGACTCTAACCTGGACTATATTGCTCTTCCTATCAATGCAGCCTTAAAATATACCTTTCAATATAGGAATAGTTTTAAGGACAGAGGGGCCCAGGTCAAAGGCCCTGGTCTACTGTTTATGGGATAGAATCAATCTTGCCTCCCTTCTTTCAGTAAAGGTTTACTGAGTGTGTAATGTGCAGGGAGGTCTTCCCAGGTGGTTCAGTGGTAAATAATTAGCCTGCCAATGAAGGAGATTCGGCTTGGATCCTTAGTTCGGGAAGAGAAGGAAATGGCAACCCACTCCAGTATTCTTGCCTGGGAAATCCGATGGACAGAGGAGCCTGATGGGCTATGGTCCTCAGAGTCGGACACGACTTAGCCACTGAATAACGGCAACGATGTGCGAGGAGGCAGCCTCCTTGGTCTTGGGGAGTTTAAGTAAGAACTTCATCATTTGGACTTCCCTGGGGGCTCAGACGGTAAAGCATCTGCCTACAATGTGGGAGACCTGGGTTCAATCCCTGGGTTGGGAAGATCTCCTGGAGAAGGAAATGGCAACCTACTCCAGTATTCTTGCCAGAGGAGCCTGGTAGGGCTACAGTCCGTGGGGTCGCAAAGAGTTGGACACGACTGAGTGACTTCACTTTCCTTTCATCATTTTAGGATTGTTTTGCATGTTATGATAAAGTTATCTTGTGTAGAACACTTCTATAGCCTTCGCCAAGACAAGAACTCTTCCAGATGGAAAAGAAAAACATCTTACCAGTTTACAGATAAAATAATAACAGACACAGAATAAGCTGCTGAGCCACCCACAGCTCAGTGAGGACTTCTGATACTATTAATAATATATACCTTGGTCTTTTTAAATATAGATTTCTGGGGCTTTTGCTCGGAGATTTGGATTCAGAAGGCCTGGGAAGGGCCCCAGGAATATGTATTTTTATATAAAAGCACCCAGCTGGTTCCTAAGGGTAGGTGAGTTTAAGAAATGCTGCTCCATGTGGCCTGGGGCCAGATCAGCCGAGAGGAGGAACTGAAGTCAGCCCAACGGAGGGGCCCACTCGGCACTATTGACGTCTGGGTCCAGATCTTGGGTGGGGGCTGTCCTGTGCCTTGTTGGATGTTGAGGAGCATTCCTGACCCCTACTCACCAGATACCAGAAGCACATGCCCCAGTCGTGACAACCAAAAACTCTCCAGATGTTGCTCAGTGTTCCCACGGGGACAGAATCACCCCACCGAGAGCCCCCTGGGCTAAGTACATGGGCTGAATCCGACGTTTCCTGTGTTTGGGAGGTGGGGCGTCCTTCACTGCCCACGTGAGTGCTCAGTTGCTCAGTCGCGTCTGACTCTCTGTGACCTCTTGGGCTGTAGCCCACCAGGCTCTGTCCATGGAATTTTTTCAGGCAAGAATACTGGAGTGGGTTGCACCTGTCTTTAAAACATAAAATATGCCCATTTCCAAGACTCCCCTGATGTCCAGTGGCTAAGACTCCACACTCCTAATGCAGGGGGCTGGGGTTTGATCCCTGGTCAGGGAACTAGATCCCACATGCCACGACTAAGAGTGTTCATGCCACAACAGAAAAGATCCCACGTGCCACAACCAAGATTGGTGCAGCCAAATAAATAATCAAATTTAAAAAATTTTAAAAAACATTTCCATCAAAAGGAACGGAGCACAGACTCCTGCTACCATGTGGATGAACCGTGACAACATGGCACTCAGTGAAAGACGCCAGTCACAGAGGCCAAGTCCTATGAGTCCATTGGTATGAAATGTCCAGAATAGGTGACTTCGTAGAGACTGAGCACAGATTGATTGCAGGTGAGGAGCTGCTGCTGTGGCTGCTGCTGCTGCTGCTGCTAAGTCGCTTCAGTCATGTCTGACTCTGTGCGACCCCATAGACGGCAGCCCACCAGGCTCCCCGTCCCTGGAATTCTCCAGGCAAGAACACTGGAGTGGGTTGCCATTTCCTTCTCCAATGCATGAAAGTGAAAAGTGAAAGGGAAGTCGCTCAGTCCTGTCTGACTCTTAGCGACCCCGTGGACTGCAGCCCACCAGGCTCCTCCATCCATGGGAGTTTCCAGGCAAGAGTACTGGAGTGGGGTGCCATTGCCTTCTCCTCAGGTGAGGAGGGAGAGTACTTAAAGGACATGGGGTCTCCTTTGGGAGTGATGAAAATATTCTGGAACTAGATAGAGGGGGTGGTTGTACATCATGAAATGTACTAAATGCCATTGACTTGTTCACTTTACAACAGCTAATTTTTAAATTTATTTTTAATTGTAGGATAATTACAGTATTGTGACGGTTTTTGCCATACATCAACATGAATCGGCCATGGGTATACACATGCCCCCTCCCTCTTGTATCCACCTCCCATCCCTCTTGGTTTTCACAGAGCACCCATTTTGGGTTCCCTGAGTCATACAGCAAACTCCCACTGGCTTACAATAGCTAATTTTATGTTAGAAAGGTTTCATCCCAATTTTTTTAAAAAAGTGCCAATTTGTATAAAGTGATAGTTGGTAGGAAGGGACTGGACTGAATCGTGAATGCAGCATAAATTGGATCTGTAAATGAGGTCATGACCATTCAGTGTAATAAGAAACATAACATGTAATTAAGTAATATTTTTAAAGCAAGGATAGAATTTGAGGGCTGAACCTCAGTACTGCTGTCTTTGGAACTGGTACAGTGCCGGGTTACAGTAAGTATGCCATATGAGCTTGTTGAATTTGAGAAGCAGAAGAACTGAAAGCAGATCCATCAAGAACTGTCACTGAGCCATGTGCAACCTGCTGTATGGCTGAGGTGTATCATTTCAACTTCCTGGGCTGAGTTCCTCTCTTCTCTAAAAAGAGGCAGGCTTATTCTTCCAGTTCTAAAAGTCTGTGCTGGGAAATGCACAGATTCAAGGGAAGGCTCTGGAACATGCCAGAACATGCTGGAACATTCCACGGGCTGGCTCTCTTAGGGTATCAGAGGCAAGCTCCTGGGTGAGCTAGGAAATCCTTCAGGACACAGGTTTGGCATTCAAGTGTTGCAGGAAGGGGGACCGCTTCCAGGGCCTAAGAGTGGGCTCTTGTCTAATATTCTGACATAAGTTGTCTGAGGAGACACATGTGCTGACCAAGCAAGAGACTTTATTGGGAAGGGGAGCCCGGGCAGAGAGCAGGAGGGTGTGGGAACCCAGGAGAACTGCTCTGCCATGTGGCTTGCAGTCTCGGGTTTTATGGTAATGGAATTAGTTCCTTGGTTGTCTTTGGTCAATCACTGTGACTCAGGGTCCTTCCTGGTGGGGCACGCGTTGCTTAACCAAGATGGATGCCGGCGAGAAGGAGGTGGTAAGACACGTGGTGTCTCCTTTTGTCCTTTCCGGATCTCTTCCGGTTGGTGGTGGCTCATTAGTTCTGTGTTCCTTACTAGGCTCTCCTGTCGTAAAGTAACTCATGCAAATAGTTATAATACTATGGTGCCTGGCCAGGATGAGTGGCTTCAGTCTGTTTCCCCAACACAGGAGTCTCAGGACCAGGCAGTTTCCAGCTTTGATAAACAGGGTCAGAATAACCTAGCAGGTAGACTAAACCAGCAGTCCCAAACTTTTTGGTACTAGGGACAAGTTTTGTGGAAGACAATTTTCCACTGACCGGGGAGTGGGGAGGATGGCTTCAGGATCACCTTTATCATGCATTTCACCTGTGTTGTGTTAGATTCTTTGCCACACCAAGGACTGTAGCCCGCCAGCCTCTACTGTCCATGAAATTCCTCCAGGAAAGACTGGAGTGGGTTGTCATTCCCTTCTCCAGGGGATCTGCCTGACCCAGATATTGAATCTGAGTCTCCTGCATTGCAGTCAGATTCTTTACCATCTGAGCCACCAAGGAAGCCATTGTGCACTTTATTTCTAGTATTATTATGTCAGCGCCACCTCAGAGCATCGGGTATTAGATCCTGGAGGTTGGGGACTGCTGGACTAAACTAAACAAGAACTGGCCACCCGGGTTCCCTCCCAGCCATCTGCTTTCAGGCATGGTCTGCGTCAGCCCACTCGGCTTACGTGAGGATGGAGCCACCTCTGCAGTCATCTGAAAGCCCCCACATTCTTTTCATAGGTGGGCCATGGGGGTCGCCTCCCTCCCTGCCTGGCCCGTGAATGCCACCTTTACAGTGACTCTCTTACATTCACTGGCCTGAGGCAAAGCATTTTTTCCTTGGGTCATGATTAATGGAGCCCATCCCCTGAAAGCAGAAACAAATAAATGCTTGAGCTCCTCACTGAGCTCACTTATTAGCTCGCAGCTGTTGTGAATGGAATACCGGGCAGGTGTGTCTGTTTGGAGGAGACGGAGGTTGGGACCAGGTTAATAGAAAGCTGAGAGGCTGGCGCAATGGCTGATGGGTCTCTGAGTAGCAGGTGATGGGGGAGAAGGTTCTGGGAGGACCCGTCTGCCAAATACAGAGACGTGCTCAGACGCCCCTGTAGAGTCTTCTCTGCAAACAGCTACTGACGGGGGGCTTCTGGGTAAGAACTTGTTTGTATGCTTTTGGTAACAGCTTTATTGAGATGTAATTTACATACCATGTTATCCACCCTCTTAAAGTGTGCAATTCAGTTTTTTTTTTTTTAGTATATTCACAGAATTTTGCAACTATCGCCACAATCTGTCTTAACATTTCTCTTACCCCCGAAAGACACTCACCCACTCCTAGATCTAACCAAGCACTAAGCTATGTTGTCTCTACAGATTGGCCCATTCTGGACTTTTCTTATGCTTGTAATTGTATACTTGTATTCTTGTACTTGCTCAGTTGTGTCCGACTCTTTGCACTCCATGGACTGCAGCACACCAGGGTTTCCTGTCCTTCACTATCTCCTGGAGTATGCTCAAACTCATGTCCATAGAGTCGGTGGAATTGTATAGTATGTGGATTTTTGCATCTGGCTTTTCTCTTAGCACATTTCTGAGGTTTATCCTTGTGGCACGTGCTGGTACTGCATTCCTTTGGATGGTCAGATAATCTTCCCTTGTGTGGGTATACCGCATCTCGTTTATCCGTTCTTCTGTGATGCCTACTGTTTTCTAAGGAATTCATGGGTCTAAAATGACTATTCATTGTAGTGGCTGTTCAAGAAAGAATTAGCTGGGCGCCATTTGTCAGTGAAAAGTCTTTTATTATGGTGGCAAGCCGAGGTTGGAACTTTGGAGGGTGAAAGGGGCTGTTGTTTATGATTATACCAGGCAACGGGTGTGAAGCGGGGCTGTGCTGGGCAAACCCAAGGGGTGGATGCCTTCGTTCCAGGGCTAAGTGAGAATGCTGAGCGGTCTCCTTCGGCAGACCCTGGGCTGAGGACTCTGGGTCCTCGAGAGGCCCAAGTGTAAATTTTTTTCAGGCCTGGTCAAGTAATGACAAAGTCCCTACCTGACAGCACCCCAACCCCATCCCTGGGGGAGGATGGAGAGGAGCTGTGCTCCCTGGCGTGTTTGGTGACAGCCAATGAATTGCAGTCTCTGAGGGGAACTGCAGACCAGGCCCAGATCCTCCAGGCTGCTCTGCAAGCCTGCATTCCTCCTCTTTATCTGGGGTTGAGGGCAGGAGCCTGCCTCGGGTGCCCCTGCTATGACCCCACTGGACTCAGAGCCTCCACTCCCCTCCCCCACCCCCTCCAGCTCAGGGTCCATAAACTGCCATAGAATTTTCTGGGGGGGCTCCCTCAGTAAGTGAGAAAAGCCTCACATTTGGGCTGATCCCTTCCAGGTTGCTGGTTCCCAGGGGGCAAGTCAGCGCTTTGTTGGCTGTAGGAAGTGATGCAAAGTTTAACTCCTTTCATTTGGGGCTGGCTGGTTGCTTGACCAGGCAGCTCAGCTCGCTCACTCCCAGCTGAAGCTGGGCTCCTGACATTAGCTGGAAGGGGGATTGGATCTTTGATTGTGAAGTGGTGTCTGGGGGTGGGGAGGGGTGGAGCTGGTGTATTAAATTTAGAATATGCAGACTATGACTGTCTGAAATAGGCCCACGCTCCCACTCTAGGGAGAAAACCCAGGGTTGTTTTGATTAAAGGTATAGTTTCCATACATTCACGCAAATGAAATAAAGTCACAAATGTATTATCTGCAGAAACAGTGGAGGTAGCCTGCTTTGCAATCAGCTGGGTGTCAACTTAAAAAATATTCATGGCCTAAAAGTTGAGAATTATGTTTTATTTGGCGGGAATTTTTAGGTCGCCAAGCCTGGGAAGCAGCATCTCAAGTAACCCTGAGAGAACTGCTCTGAGGAGGCAAAGTGGTGAGGGAGCCAGGTTATATAGATTTGCAGCATTCAATTAAAAAATAAATTAAAAAAAAAATCCCAGGGAAGCAAAAAAAAAAATTTTTTTTTGGCAACAAAAGGCGGGTAGTCTGAATGTCAAAAGATTATTGCTAATTAAAGGAAAACCAGGTATTTTAAGGAACTTAGAGCTTTTCTATGTATGGGTAGATGCAGGAGTCTGGGCTCACTGAAATCTTTCCTTTGGTATACATCTCGTATCTGGGGCCGGTATCCTGTTTTCACATCCTGGGTTTCCTTAGGACTCACGGTAGGGACTGGCTGCAGCCTGATGGCTATTAGAGGGCGGGCTTCTTTCCCTGTCTTCTCAGGGGTCACCATTGGTGGTGGCTGCAATCACTGATGACTGTGACATCCACTGTTTACTGATATGGCAGGAAATATTCCATTTGTCGTGGGGGAAGGACAGTCCTCTACCCCAGGTCACAGCGAGCAGGAGATAGAAAGTGAGCACCTGTATGGTTCCTGACCTGTGGCTGGGGCAGAGGTCACTCACTTTTCCCAGGCTCTAAGTGGTTAAATAACTCTTAAGTGGTTATTTTTATTTATTTATGTTTATATGTATGTATTTATTTTTGGTTATTTCTATTTTATTTTTTGTTATTTTTATTTATTTTTGATTATTTTTATTTACTTTTAAGTATTTTCAGATAAAATACTATAGGTTTATTTAAAACAATTCTCACCTTGAGTATGCAAAATACAAACACCACAAAATGTTCATTTTTTTACTTTATAGTTTACCAATATACAAAATAGAAGTTTGCTTAAATTTAAAGTACATACTTTTTTAAGGCAAAGAACTATATAGAAAAAAAAATTGTTCTGCTTAAGGCATACTTGGGAATAAACCATTGTACAAATTATTGCACATCTGAAACCACGGTGCATAAGACTGCAGAGAAAGGTTAAAGTAAGCCAGGTGCGTTTACCTGACTTAGGTTTAAGTGTTTCTTCCTTTTTCTTTTTAATTTATTTTTGGCTGTGCTGGGGTGTTGGTTGTTGCTCAGGCTTTTCTCTGGTTGCAGCATGCGGGCTTCTCATTGGGGTGGCTTCTCTTGTCGTGCAGTCTAACCTCTAGGACACATGGGCTTTAGCAGTTGTGGTACATGGTCTTAGTTGCTCCGAGGCAAGTGGGATCTTCCTGGATCAGGGATCCAACCCGTGTCGCCTGCAGTGGCAGGCAGATTCTTTACCACTGAGCCACCAGGGAAGCTGTAAGTGGTTATTTTTAAAAGTGCTCTGGGAAAAGCAAAGCAGGAACTTGGTGGGGGTCGGTGGGGTAGGGGATGGGGAATCCTAAACCCAGAGCCTAGAAGTCCAGACTCAGGGTGTCAGCAGGGTTGTCATACTGTAAAATGTTTGTAGACAGAAAAAAAAAAACCAACCCTGCCTGTCACGTCATTTCATTAAATAAAGAATGTTGTGATCACCAGCCACTGCGGCTGCCCTGGAGGGGAGTTCAGGGTGGAGAAATTCAGGACACAACAGGGCAAGAAATCGAGAGATGAGTTGTTGAGCAAGGAATAGCGACTTATCTGGAAAGCCAGCAGACTGAGGATGGTGAACTAGTGGCCCCTCCAAACCGTCTTCCCTGAGACAGAATTCAGGCTTTTCTGCTAAAAGGGAATGGGAACGGGGCGTCAAATCCTCCTCCTGTGGAGACTCTGGAGACTCCTTTTTTTCTCCTATAGTCCTTCACAGGTGGGCCAGGTCAAGATGTTTCCTTTAAGATAAACAAAGGTATTTTAGCTTAAGGCTCATTCTATGGAAGGCAGGGTTCCCAGAGATGGGCCTCTAAATTTATAATTGAAGCTTCTAGGCAACATTCCTTTCATGATTAACTTGTAGCAAAGGCAACAGAATACAAAGGTTAAAGAAACAGATCCAATATGGGGTCAGATTTGTTCCTCTCTATTGTAATACTGGCCCTAGGTAAGATGTATATTAAAGGAGTAATTTGGGGCTTCCCTGGCAGCTCAGTTGGTAAAGAATCCTCCTGCCAATGTAGGAGATACAAGAGACAAGGGTTCGATCCCTGGGTTGGGAAGATCCCCTGGAGTAGGAAATGGCAACCCACCTCCAGTATTCTTGCCTGGAGAATCCCATGGACAGAGGAGCCTTCACAAGCTGCCAGTATTACATCCAGACTTCTTGGCCCTTTCACTTATAAACTATTTTTAAATAAACATATGCCCCAGAACAAAGTTCAAATGGCACGGAAACAGGAGAGAGGTGGGCAGGGCATAACCTTTAAAAGGATGACGTGACAAACTGGTTAGAACCAATTAGGTCCAAGATGGTGGATGATTCGACTTCCAATAGATCTTGACCTCATTATACACTCATTGTAATATAGTAGCATGAGCTAAGTGACACCCACCCACCAGCCCCATGACAGTTCCAAGGTTGACCATCAAAGGACAAAATTGGGAGGTGGCCCAGTTCCTGGAATCTTCCCACTCATTAGCCTATGAGTTACCTAGCTCATAAAACCTAACCACCCCGTATTTCATGGCCTTTCACCTTCTGAGATGGCCCACACTCTATGCAATGTATATGTCTCTAAATAAATTCACTTCTATCACTTTGTCTCTCATTGAATTCTCTTTTGCCGTGAGACATAAAGAACCTGAACTTCCTGAAGTCCTGAGACCAGGTGAAAATGTTAGTCATTCAATTGTGTCCGACTTTTTGCAACCCCATGGACTGAAGCCTACCAGGCTCCTCTGTCCATGGAATTCTCCAGGCAGGAATACTAGAGTGGGTTGTCATGCCCTCCTCCAGGGGATCTTTTGGACCGAGGGATTGAACTCAGGTCTCATGTATTGCAGGCAGATTCTTTACCACCCAAGCCACCAGAGAAGATGAGGAGAGGTGTGCAATCTCAATTAAAAGACAGTGGGTTCAAGTCCCAGTGTGAGTTGCATGGTTTCATTAAGTGAACAATGGGCTTTCCTTCACAACTCTGGTGGCTTATTCCGTTGTTTTCCCCAGATGAAACCACTCTTACCAGTTCCTGCTGGGTCCTTCCAGAGAGTTCTATACATTAACAATTGTATTTTCTGTCTTCTATCTTTTAACATACAGTCCTGGCATAAAACCTGCAATACCCGGCATCTTGTTGTTGTTTTTCTTTCTTTAACAAAATATTTCAGATCTGGCCCATTTTTTCCCTAAAGTTACACATTACTCCATTGTGTGGATGTATTTCTTTGTGTAATTCACCTGACCTGTACAAAGGACAGGGTGGTGGCCTCTAGCCTTGGGCTATCACAGGCACTGATGCTGGGAATGAGCTTGTGGATTTGTAAGCAGATAGGAGGTCTTCAGAGAAAGGGAACCAGGCATGACTTTCTTGACAAAAAAGAAGCCATTTTTAGCCTAAAGCCATCTTGCGATCTAGGCCTGGCCACAAGGCTTGCCCTTGAACAGGACTCAGTAATTAATGTTCTTAAGGGAAGTGAAGAAATGCAGGAGCCAAGAAAAAGCAGTCAAAAAACAGTAGTTTAGCAATAAAACGGAATCCCACTTCCTCCTCAAGGGATGTACGGAACAGTCTGCTACATCTTTGAGTTCTATAGAAACTAAGGTTCCCACCTGGGTGGAGGGTGGGATGATGGGGTCAACTTTCCTGATTTCAATCAACTAAAGCTTGGACTCTGTTGACTTTGGTCCCAGCACTATGCTGAATTTTCCTTTGCCCAAGCCCCTTCATGAATATGCATGTACTCTTAAAACTACTCCAATTTTGCTGTTCAGGAGACACAGCTTTGGGAAAGACGACTGCTATTCTCCTTACTTGAAAAAGTAATGAATCCTCCCTTCTATCGATCTTTGGCTTTCTTGTTTCATTTGGCCTGACACCCACCAAGAGGTGAGCCCAGTTCTCAGGTAACAGATTTACTGTTTTTCCCTCGAGCAAGTACAGTGGTGGTCACGTAGCCCCGAAGATGTCCACACACAAGACCCTGGAGCCTGTGAGAATCTTATGGCCAGGGGACTTTGCAGATGGGGTTAAGTTTGTGGGCTTTAATATAGGGAGATTATTCTGGATTATCTGGGTGGTTTCAAGGTGGTAAACTGAAGGGAGTGAACGTCGCTTAGTCGTGTCTGACTCTTTGTGACCCCGTGGACTATACAGTCCATGGAATTCTCCAGGCCCAGAATACTGGAGTGGGTAGCCTTTCCCTTCTCCAGGGGATCTTCCCAACCCAGGGACTGACCGAGGTCTCCCACATTGTGGTCAGATTCTTTACCAGATGAGCCACAAGGGAAGCCCAACAATACTGGAGTGGGTAGCCTATCCCTTCTCTAGGGGATCTTCCCGACCCAGGAGTCGAACCAGGGTCTCCTGCATTGCAGGCGGATTCTTTACCAACTGAGTTATGAGGGAAGCCTCCAGGGAAACTGAAGAATGACCCCCAAATATATTCACATTCTGACCACCCAAGGCCTCGTACCTGTGGCCTTAGGGGCAGGAGTCAACAGGTAAGAACCTTGAGATGGGGTTCCTGGATGATCCTGGTGGGCTCACTGTCATCACAGTGGTCCTTGAAAGGGGGAGATGTCAGAATTGGAGGAGCAGGTGTACCAGGACAGAAGCAGAGACTGAAGTGATGGATATTAAAATGAAAGAAGGGGCCACAAGCCAGGGAGTGTAGGAAGCCTCCAGAAGGTGGTAAAGGCAAGGAAATAGATTCTCTCCCCTCAGAGCCTCCAGAAGAAATCAGTCCGGACAGCATCTTGATTTTAGCTCAGGAAGATAGATCCTTGTCAGACATCTGATCTCCAGGACAGTAAGAGAATAAATGCCCATGCTCGTAGGTCACTGTTTCTGGTAATTTATTATCATAGCAACCATAGGAAACAAATACTCCCGGTCTATCACGTGAGCAGATAACTTTCTCTGGCTGGAGGTAGAAAGATGTAATGGAAGGAAATACTCAAAGCACACAAGGGACCACGAGGAAGTCCTGAAAAGGAAAATGGGCAGGCTCTGGGAGCAAAGTCAGGCTTCCAACTGGAAATGGACACCTCAGTCCCGCAACTGCAAGGAACTGTGTGCCGCCAACAACCTGGATGAGCTTGGAAGCAGATTCATCCTGTGAAATAAAATTCATATTTTATGGCAAGAAAACTTGAAACATAAAAATTTCTCTTCTGTTCTTTGGCCTCCCTTTGGCTCTCTGTGCATTGTGTATCTGCATTATGAATCTGTTGCAGTTCAGTCACTCAGTCGTGTCCGACTCTTTGTGACCCCAAGAACTGCAGCATGCCAGGCTTCCCTGTCCATCACCAACTTCCGGAGCTTGCTCAAACTCATGTCCATTGAGTTGGTGATGCCATCCAACTATCTCATCCTCGGTCATCCCCTTCTTCTCCTGCCTTCAGTCTTTCCCAGCATCAGCGTCTTTTCCTGTTGCAGGGAGGAAGCCAATTCTGACTCCATGTTGGAACTGTTTCTTTGACTTGCCTTTCATTGCTTTTGTTGTTAAAATCATACAGAATGGTTTGCCTCAGAAAATTCTGCCCCTCTGCCTGACTGTTAAACACAAGTGCCTTTATTCAGAACCCTGTCCACGTGTAGATGGCAGGAAGACATTAACACATCCCATGCCTGAGGTGCCATTCTAGGAGATGTTTGCAAGATGAATGGCCTTTTTACTTTGCTTCCTCACTTCCCCTCATCTCTGATCTATAAAAGAACCTGGCATCCAGACCCCAATAAAATGGTTATTTTGAGGCACTAGCTTGCCATCTTCTAGGTCTGCCGGCTCCCCGATTAAAGTCTCTTCCTTGTCTCAACACTTCCTCTTCCGGACTCATTGGCCTGTCATGCAGCGAGAACAGCGAGCTTGGGCTCAGTAACAAATCGACAAAACTTCTTCTATTAGCAGCATTGCCTGAAAAAACACATGCCATCTGAAAGCTGAGAGTTGTTTTATTTGGTGGAAAATTTTAGGACTTCAAGCCTAGGGGACCGCATCTCAACTAACCCTGAGATAATTGCTCTGAGAAGGGAATAGAAGGGCAGTGGAGGAGTCAGGTTATATAGAAGTTTGCAGCAAAGGGCGGGTAGTCTAGGCATCAAAAGATTTTTGTTAGTTAAAGAAAACTAGGTATCTCAAGGAATTTAGCTCTTTTCTATGTGGAAGATGCAAGAGTCTGGGTTCAACTGAAATCATTTCTTTCATATGTATCTCAACCATCTGGGGACAGTATCCTGTGATTTTTCATATCCTTAGTTCCTTGCTCACTGTAGGGAGTGGTGGTAGCCTAAAGACTTCAGGATCACAGAGATTGTTCTTTCTGGATGCCATTGGGGCTCAGAAATTCACTTTGGAGGGCTGGAATCACTAATGACTGTGATGTCCTTGTTTACTGAAATGGCAGGAAATACTCCATTTCTCAGCAGGAATACCTGTTCAACCATAAAGAGCAACATTCTCCCAGCATAAACGTGATGATTCCCTAAAATATAACATTTCTTCTTGAGCTTGTAAGGGGTCACATGACCTACTACAGTGATGCTTCAATCTAGATTATATAAACTGTCAATAATGTCTTCTGATGTACAGTCCTCTGTCTCAAAAATATTATATAACTATGCTTTGACTTCTAATGGGGATAATAGTTCTCAGAGCTTTCTGAGATGCTCTTCCTGGGTTTGCTCAAATAAAATTGTCCATTTCTTTCTTAGAATGACTAATTTTTCATCAACAATCCCTAGAGCCTCCAGGAAAGAACACAGCCCTTGGTGGATTAAGAAATGGCACATCTAAGAACACTGAAGTAGTATGCAGCGTAGAGAAGAACAAGTCAGATCTGTGACGTTTTGTTAAAGAAAAAAATAGGCACAGTGTTCCATGTTTTAGGTCACCATTATACATTAAAAGATGGGACAGAAGGAAGAAAGAACATGTGGCTTTGCTTGGCAATATGTAAAATCCCCTGGAAGGATCCACCAGGAAAAAGTAACGCCTTGATCTCAGCCTGTGAGGTTTGAAGCAGCTGAGCTGTTGTTGCATTTGTTGCTCTTCTGTCCTCCAAGACTTTGAGATCATAAATGGGTGTTGTTTTAAGGCACTGAACTGGTGGTAATGTGTTATAGCAGTAGTAGGAAACTAGGTAATTAAAAAAAAGTATCTTTTGTAGATTTGGGTCAAAAGTATATTTAAAAGTGTATTTAAGTGTATTTAAATTTCCTTGTTGAGTCACGAAGTCGTGTCTGACTCTTGGAGACCCTATGGACTGTAGCATGTCAGGCTTACCTGTCCTTCACTGTCTCCTGGAGTTGGCTCAAACTCATGTCCATGGAGTCGGTGATGCCATCCAACCACCTCATCCTCTGTTGCCCCCTTCTCCTCCTGCCCTCAACCTTTCCCAGCATCAAGGTCTTTTCCAATGAGTCAGCTCTTAACATCAGGTGGCCAATTGGAGCTTCAGCATTAGTCCTTCCAATGAATATTTGGGTTGATTTCCTTTAGGATTGTGTAGTTTGATCTCCTTGCTGTCCAAGGGGCTCTCAATTAAATTTTCAGTTCAGTTCAGTTGCTCAGTCATGTCCGACTCTTTGTGACCCCATGGACTGCAGCATGCCAGGCCTGCCTGTCCATCACCGACTCCCGGAGTTCACTCAAACTCATGTCCAGTGAGTCGGTGATGCCATCCAGCCAGCTCATCCTCTGTCATCCCCTTCTCCTCCTGCTCCCAATCCCTCCCAGCATCAGGGTCTTTTCCAATGAGTCAACTTTTCGCATGAGGTGGCCAAAGTATTGGAGTTTCAGCCTCAGCATCAGTCCTTCCAATGAACACCCAGGACTGATCTCCTTTAGAATGGACTGGTTGGCTCTCCTTGCAGTCCAAGGGACTCTCAAGAGTCTTCTCCAACACCACAGTTCAAAAGCATCAATTCTTCAGCACTCAGCTTTCTTCACAGTCCAACTCTGACATCCATACATGACCACTGGAAAACCATAGCCTTGACTAGATGGACCTTTGTTGGCAAAGTAATGTCTCTGCTGTTTAATATGCTGTTTAGGTTGGTCATAACTTTCCTTTCCTCCTCAAAGGTTGTGCTCATTTCCGCCCTGCTGTAGTACATGGGATGCTTGCTTCCCACACTGTAGCCGTTTATCTCAGTGCTTTAGCTTGGTCTATCTGGCAGAACAGAGTATCACCTGGTAGACTTAGGAAGTTTTACTGAGGTATAATTGACATACAGCAAACCATACATATTTAAAGAGAACAATGCGATACATTTTGACATGTTTATGCCAGTAGAACCATGATCACAATCAAGATCGGGAAAACACTCATTAACCACAAATTTCCTCATTCTTTGTGATGTAAATTCCTCTTTCCATGCAACTCGCTTTCCAAATTTTCAGTTTCTAGTATTTCGTGTAAATGGAGACACAGTTCTCCCCGCTCCAGCATCTTTCAGAATAATTAGTTTTAGGTTCATCTATATCCATGTATATACCAATAGTTTGTTTCTCTTTATGACTGAACAGTGTTTCGTTGTGTGGATTCACTACACTGTGCTTATTCATTCACCTATTGATGGACATTTGGATTGTTTCCAGTTTTGAGCTTTACAAGCAAAGCTGTTATGAATATCCATGTCCAAGTCTTTGCATGGACCTATGCTTTCTTTACTGTTGGTTAATTATCTCAGAACAGAGTGGGTGGGTCAAACAGCAGGGGTATGTTTGACTTTTGGAGAAACTCACCTGGTAGCTTTATTTTGTATTTCTTTTATGGCTGAGGTCAAGTGTCTTTAGTTTGATAATTTATTTCTGCATTGTTTTCTGTGAATAGGATGCTCATACACTCTGTCCATTAAGTTCTCTGTCTCTATTTGTAGTGCTGTTTTCATCATATGGTAATTCCCACGTGTACTTGGCTCCTTTCGGGCTCCTCTCTTTTCCACTTGAACATAATATGGAGCCAGAGGACACCCGAACAGTAATTTACAACCCCTTCATTTTGCCAATGAATAAATGAGTCCAGAGAGGTCAGGTGACTTTTCTAAGATCACACAGCTAAATGAAAAAGTAAAGAGATGGGCTACCCCTCCCCACCAACCCCAGTGTTTCCAATCACATTAGTAATCAATGTGGAGCAGTCTTCACTTCGAAGATAAAAGATATGGCAGAAAATAGAAGTCACACAGTGTCTGGTCTCAGATCACAATGGAATCAAACTCTAAATCAACATCAGAAAAACTGCTAGAAAAATCCTCAAATACCTGGAGACTGAAACACAGATTTCTAAATAACACATGAGCCGAAAAGGGAGTCTCAAGAGAAAGTTTTAAGCATTGTGAGCTACATGAAAATGCAGCTTGTCAAAATGTGGGATTCAACGCAAGAAGTGCTTACAGGGGGATTTATAACACTGAATGCATATATGAGAGAAGGAGAAATATCTAAGGTCAACAAACTTCTTCCTGAGGAAACTAGAGAAAGAAGAGCAGATTGTAGAAAGCAGAAGAAAAGAAAGGATAAAAATCAGAGCAGAAACCAATGAAGTTGGGACAGGAAACCAGAGAGAATCAACAGATCCGAAATCTAGTTCCTAGAAAAGATAAGTTGACAAGCCTTTAGCCAGGTTAATTAAGGAAAAAGAGAAAGGATGCAAATTGCTAACAGCATAAATGAGGGATGAGACATCTTTACAGATCCCATGGATGTTAAAAACATAGTCAAGGAATAGAAACAACTCTATGCCCACAAATCTAATAAACTACATGAAATGGACCAATTCCTTGGAAGACATAGTCTGCCAAAGCCCACACATGAGAGAATAAACAATCTAAACACACATATCTTTTACAGAAATTGAGTCAAGAATTCATAACCTTCCAACACAGAAATTACCAGACCAAGTGGGTTTACTGATGAATTCTACCAAACATTTAAGGAAGAAATTACACCAATTTTCTACATTCTCTTTCAGAAGATAGAAGCAGAGGGAATAATTCCTAATGAATTCTAGGAGGCCAGCTTTATCCTACGAAAATCAGACAAAGACACTAAAAGGAAAATTATAAAACAATATCTTATGAATCTAGATGCAAAAAAAAAACCCAGCAAAATATTAGCAAATCAAATCTAGCAATCCAAGCTTTCCCCCTGAGATCAGGTTCAAGACAAGGGCATCTCTTTTCACTGCTCCTTCT
Source organism: Bison bison bison (assembly GCF_000754665.1). Lineage (NCBI taxonomy): Eukaryota > Metazoa > Chordata > Mammalia > Artiodactyla > Bovidae > Bison > Bison bison. Next base: position 1,807,011 of record NW_011494865.1, on the reverse strand, counting down.
CAACATCTTATTGACAGTCCTAGGTAATTCAAAAATGTAAGCGAAGGATACACAAGGAAGAAATAAAACTATCTTTCTTCACAGATGACATGATCACCTATATAGAAAATGTGAAAATATCAACCAGAAAGAAATCTGAAACTATTAAGCAATTATAGCAAGATTGCAGGATGCAAGATTAATATACAGTAGGGACTTCTTTGTGGTCCAGTGGTGAGGACTGTATATTGGCAGTGTTGGGGGCGTGGGTTCAATCCCTGATTGGGGAACTAAGATCCCATGTGCCATGTGGCCTGGACAAAAGATTAAAAAGTTTAATATACAGCAGCCAACTGCTTTCCTATCTACTAGCAATGAACATGTGGAATTTGAAATTAAAATCAATACCATTTATATTGTGTGTACTCAAATGTGTCTGACTCTTTGTGACCTCATGGACCGTAGCTTGCCAGGCAACATGCAGTTGCAGAAGACCCAGAGTAGCTAATACAATATTGGAGGAGAAAAAGTGGGAAGATTGACACTACTTGATTTCAAGACTTAAAATAAAGCTATAGAATTCAAGAGAGTGATACTGGTATTAGATAGATCAGCAGAACCCAGAAACAGGCCCTCATAAATATAGTCAACTAATCTTTGGCAAGGTGCAAAGGCAATAAAATTGAACAACGACAGTCTTTTTAATAAATGGTGCTGGAACACTTGCCAAAAAAAAAAAAAAAAAACTAGACACAGACATCACACCTTTCACAAAAATTAGCTCAAAATGGATCACAGATGTAAATGTAAGTCACAATGATAAAACTCTTAGAAAAAAATCTAGATGACCTGGGCTTTGATGATGACTTTTTAGATTTAACACCGAAGACACGATCTATGGGAAGAAAAAAAATTGATAAGCTGGAATTAAGTAAAATGTAAAATGTCTGCCTTGCAAAAGACACTGTCAAGAGAATGAGAAGATCAGTTACAGACTGGGAGAAAATATTTGCAAAAAATACATCTGATCAAGGACTATTACCCTAACGTATCCAAAGAACCCCTGAAACAACAATAAGAAACAATTAAAGTGTGGGACAAAGACCTTAACAGACACCTCGCTAAAGAACGTGTACAGATGGCAAATAAGCATATGAAAAGATGCTTTGCATCTTATGTCATCAGGGAAATGAAAGTTAAAACAATGATGAATACCATTACATGTTTGTTTATTTAGGATGTGCGGTGTCGCATGTGGAATCATAGTTCCCCAGCCAGGAATTGAACTCAGGCCAAGGCAGTAAAAGCCCAGAATCGTAACCATTAGGCAACCAGCAAACTCCCAGTACAGCTACTTTGGAAAACAGTGCAGTGATTTCTTACAAACTTAATTACAGCCTCACCATATGATCCAGCAATTTACTGGATCATATTACTATTTACCCAAGTGAACTGAAAACTTATATCCACACAGGAATCTCCACATGGGTGTTTATAGTGGCTTTAGTGTAATTGCTAACATTTAGGAGCAACCAAGGTATCCTTCAGCAGGTGATATAAACTGTGGTACATCTAGACAATGAAATATGATTCACCTCTAAAGAGAATTGAGCTATCAAGCCATGAAGAAGACATGGAGGGAACTTAAATGCATATTGCTACGTGAAAGAAGCCAATAGTAGGCTATGAACTGTGTGATGCCAGTTACATGGCACTTTGGAGAAGGCAAAACTATAGAGACAGTAAAAACATCAGTGGTTACCAGGGATCGGGGAAAGAGGGATGAACAGGCAGATTACAGATTTTTAGGGCAGTGATGTGATACTATAATGGTGGATATATGTCATCATACATGTGTCCAAACCCATAGAATTTTCAGCACCCAGTGAACCCTAAGGTAAACAACCAACTTTAGGTGATAATGATCTGTCATCTAAGGTTCATCGGTGGTAACAAATGTACCTTTCTGATGGGGGATATTGACAGTGGGGAAGGCTAGGCATGCGTGAAGGCAGGGGTATTTGGGAAATCTCTATGCCTTCCTGTCGATTTTGCCATGAACTAAAAACTGCTCTGAAAAATAAGGTCTTGAGAAACATGGCTGAAGTGTTTATAAAGGGCACATCGCCTATGAAAGTCTTTACCCCCTTAAGAAGAGCTCACTGCACCCCCTACCGGTCAGTTCTCTACAGTGCGGCATCTCCTGTCAGCTCTATAAAATCGTGCTGTCTTTGTTGTTCAGTGGCTCAGTCGTGTCCGACTCTTTGTGACCCCATGGACTGCAGCACGCCAGGCTTCCCTGTCCTTCACTCTCTCCTGGAGTTTGCTCAAACTCATGTCCACTGAGTCGGTGATGCCATCCAACCATCTTCAATCATCCCCTTCTCCTCCTGCCTTCAATCTTTCCCAGCATCAGGGTCTTTTCCAGTGAGTCATCTCTTTGCATCAGGTGGCCACAGGATTGGAGCTCTAGTTTCAGCATCAGTCCTTCCAATGAATATTCAGGGTTGATTTCCTTTAGAATGGACTGGTTGGATGTCCTTGCAGTCCAAGGGACTCTCAAAAATCTTCTCCAACACTATAGTTCAAAAGCATCAGTTCTTAGGCACTCAGCTTTCTTTATGGTCCAACCCTCACATCCATACATGACCACTAGAAAAACCACAGCTTTGACTAGACGGCCCTTTGTAGACAAAGTAGTCTCTGCTTTTTAATACGCTGTCTAGGTTTGTCATTGATTTTCTTCCAAGGAGCAAGTGTCTTTTAATTTAATGGCTGCAGTCACCATCCACAGTGGTTTAAAAAGCAGGCTTCTTATTTTTGGTGGCTCTGACTTGGGAGCGATGGGCCTTATTTTATCCTCTGTCTTATTTCAGTACTAGAAGCTTTCCTCCAGTTCTTTGCCACCCCAATCCTGCAAATTCTTTCAAGGAGGAAGCAGCTTAGTTTTCGGTGGGAGGATGAGGAGGTAGGAAGTCTTGGCTAGGAGAGGCTGATTGTGAATCAGATCCTTGAATCCTGGTGCTCCATCCAGCCAGTGCACCAGGTTTTTGTCCGGTAATGATGGACATGGGGAAGAGAGGCCAGAGATGCTGGGAGCCCTACCCTGGTCAGTTCCAGTAGCCTGGGTGATGGCAAACCCAAATGGCCATCAGAATGTCCTGGGGAGAGGAAGCGGGTGGTTCTCGTTTTCCAGGCCTCTACTGTGATGCTGTTGTGTTAATTGAGAAACATCATACGGAAAGTTGAACCGTTTTTTTTTAACTTTGCTTTTAAAAAAAGTAATCTGTATTTGTTTGGCTGCACCAGGTCTTTAGTTGCTGCAAACACACAAACTCTTGTTGAGGCATGTGGGGTCTAGTTCCCTGACCAAGGATGGACCCTGTATTGGTAGCACGGAATCTTAACCACTGGACCACCAGGGAAGTCCCTGTAAGGTTTTCTTCCAGATTCCTGACTGTGAAAGGGGAAGGAATCTAGACGTGTGGGCAGAGACCAGAGTCTCCTGGAGGAGAAGATGGAGAAAGTGACAACCACTGAGCAAAGCTGCCCAAGTTAAAAGCTTAGGGACCCTGGAGCAACCCTGGGTTAAAATCCTCAGAAGCTGCGTGACTTTGGGCAAGTGACTTAACCTCTCTGTGTCTCTTCTTTTTGTTTGTACAATGGGATGCTGCTAGTTCAGCCTGGCGGGTTGTTGGTGATGGGGGTGGGCGGTGGGAAGGTTTGACTGAATGAGTTAATGTTCAGTGAGTGTTTTGCCTTGTACCTGTACAGGTTTTTAAAAAATTGAGATATGTTTGCCACTTGACATTGGATAAGCTTAAGGCATGTGACCCATTAGTTTGATACATTTATACTGCAATACTGTTGCCTTTGTAGCCTTAGCGTCATATATAATGTATTTCTTATAGTGTTGGGGAAACTTCAGATCTAGACTCTTAGCAAGTTCAGTATTTACAATAGCATTTTGTTGTCTGTAAACACTGTACTGTGTATTAGGTTCCAGGACTTATTTCTCACCCAGTCACAAGTATATAGTTTTCTAACAATATTACTATCAAGTCTTCGAAGTCCTGAGAAATCTCTCCTCCATAAGCTGTTCCCAGTGATTCCCTGACTAGGGCTCTCCTTAGTACATTTCATGTTTTTTGCGTGTGCCTCTCATTTCCCTTCTAGAATTTTAGCTCATCCAGGCCAGCCCAGCCGGATATCGTTTTCTGCTTTTTCTCACAGTATTTAGTAGCACGCCCTGCCCATAACGCATCGTGGGGTCCCAGGCAGCTGTAAGCTGAGTGGCCATTGCCATCTTCAGCCCTGTGTGTTGGGAGTTTCTGTGCTCACGCAGTACAAATGCTTGAGCTGCAGGAAGGGAAGGTGAAATTACTGGTTTCAAAATATAAAAGAAAATGACTCGGGCTTTCCTGGTGGCTCAGTGGTACAGAATCCGCCTGCCAGTGCAGGGGACATGGGTTCGATCCCTGGTCCAGGAAGATCCCACATTCCTCACAGCAACTAAGCCCGTGCACCACGACTGTTGAGTCTGTGCTCTATAGCCTGTGAGTGGCAGCTCCTGAAGCCTGTGCGCCTAGAGCCTGTGTTCTGCAACAAAAGAAGCCCGCACACCACAACTAGAGAGCAGCCCCTGCTCACTGCAGCCAGAGAAAAGCCCCCACAGCTACAAGGGTCCAGTACAGCCATAAATAAATAAAATTTAAAAAAGAAAATGGCCGAAGTCTAAAAGCATAATTGGTTATTTCCATAGAACATAACGTGTCAGTCAAGTTGGTGTCATTTAAGAAAGCTACATTTAACTGTTAAGAGGTGAATGAACAAACAAATGTGCTTTACCCACTCGATGGAACAATATTCAGCTATAAAAAGGAATGAAACACAGAGGCTAGTACATGGCTGAACCTTGAAAATGTGGTGCTCAGTGAAAGAAGCCAGACATAACATGCCACGAGTTGAATGATTCCATTTCTAGGAAGTGTCCCAAAGGGGCAAATCCATGGAGACAGGAAGCAGACCACTGGGGACCAGGGACTGGGGTGACGCAAATGAAGAATGACCGCTTGTGGGGGGTGGGGGTATCTTTCACGGTGATGAAAATGTTCTAAAATCGGTGCTGGTATTGGTTGTACAAGCCTGTGGGTGTACCAGAACTACTGAATTGTGTACTTTCAATGGGAGAATTGTATGACCTATCTCAATGCACGTGTGCTCAGTCATGTCTCTTTGCGACCCCATGGACTGTAGCTGGCCAGGCTCCTCTGTCCAAGGGATTTTCCAGGCAAGAATACTAGAGTGGTTTGCCATTTCCTTCTCCAGGGGATCTTCCCAACCCAGGGATCAAACCTGCGTCTCCTGCACTGGCAGACGGATTCTTTACCATTCTGCTACCCATCTCAAAGGGGTTTGTAAAAAAGCACATGTGGGGCTTCCCTGGTGGTCTAGTGGTTAAGACTCTGTGCTTCCACTGCAGGGGGCATGGGTTCGATCCCTGGTTAGGGAAGTTCCCTGCATGTCGCATGTCATGAGTTGCAGCCAAAAAAGAAAAAAAAAAAAAAAGGAAAGCACACTTATTGTGGAAGCAGATGCATAAGAGGAGGGGCTAGTCCATGAGAGCTGCAGGGGCTGAAAGAGGTGGTAGCTGAGGAGCTTGGCTGCCTGCAGCCCGAAAACCAGGAGGTGCCGGTGGATGGCAGGGAGCCTGGGAGTACGTGGGAGTGGACCCTCAGGCTTCCCAGAAGACTTGCCCTGCTTCTCTGCTGGTGGTCCTCATGTGTGCAGAAGGGAGGCCTTGGGCCTGAAGCATGGAAATAAGACCCCTCAGCTGCAGAGAGCCATTTCTGAGGCTAGGCTGGCCCTTCTGTTTACTTTGCCCACCCTAACTAAGTACTGGGAATAACAAACCCCAAATCAGACCTCAGAACTCAATATGGTGGTGATGGTTGCATAATGTCACGAATGTACTCAATGCCACCAAATTACCACTTTCAAATGGCTAAAATGATAAATGTTATGTTCTAGCCATTAGACCACACACAAAAAAGGGCCAACCATGCTACACTGCCTTCTGCCCTGAGAGCTCTATTTACAAGACTTGAAGAGGCAAATCTTTTTCTTTTTTTCCTAGACAGAAAAGGGATTTTTTTCCCCCTCACTGATCAGAAGCACCCCCTTCCTCCCTCCCTCCTGGGGCTAAGAACTTTTTTAGAGGCTTCTGATTGGCTGGGTCTTTGCCCTGGAAGCCCCCTCCTCCCCTTCCCATCCCCTGCTTGCTGAGAGAGTGGATTGAAGCTGAACCCTCTCCTTTGGGAGAGAAGGCTCCTTTCTGGACTGTTTGGAGTTGCCCTGCAGAGAAAGGCTGGTGGCGTGGGGCTGCCTTGGGCCAGCGGCAATGCCAGCGCTCCTGGGCTTCCTTGGTCTGGTCCTGTTCTGGGTGCTGGTGCCAGCGACTGCAGGGAGTAAGTAAAGCTGCTCAACCCTATTCTGTTGGGGCGAAGGGGCGGCAGCCCAGATCCACTTGGGATGGTGTTTTTATAGCCAGATGCCTGTTTACCGGTCCTTCTGCACATTCTTGGTTTTACCTTTCATGGGGGGAGAAGGAAGGAGAGATTACAAGTGGGTCCCTCATCTCTCTCTCACTCCCATCTTCCACCAACATCCTCTGGAATCCAGAGTCCAGATTTAAAATCCTAAGTGAGGAAACTCTGACTTCTAGGCTCCCCAAGCCTGTGTGCGAGGATGCTTAGCAGTCTGCACGGTAACAATGTGAGATGAACTTTAATTTGTCGTCTGTTTATTGCAGGAAGGTATAAGACAGCGCTATGCACTAAAAATACAGTGCAAGCCAATATGTAATTTTAAATGTTCAAGTAGCCACATTTAAAAAGTGTTAGAAGGTAAAATTTTAAAGTATTTTTAAAATTTTATTTTGGTTGCCCTGATATTCATTGCTGCGCATGGGCTTTTTCTAGTTGTGAGTGGGGGCTTTAAAAAAAAAAAACAACTTTTAATTTTGTACTGGGTTTAGCTGATTAGCCATGTTGTGGAAGTCATTTCAGGTAAACAGCAAAGGGACTCAGCCATACACATGTAAGCGTCCATTCTCCTAGCAGAGGCGTCTCTTGTTGAAGAGCACTGGCTCAGTAGTTGTGATGCGTGGGTTTAGTTGTCCCACAACATGCGGAATCTTCATGGACCAGGGATCCAACCTGTCTCCCTTGCATTGGCAGGTGGATTCCTAACCACTAGGATCACCAGGGAAGCCCTGAAATTAATGTAAAAGTATATTGTAATCGTTGTTCAGTCGCTGTCATGTCTGACTCTTTTTCACCCCATGGACTGCAGCACGCCAGGCTTCCCTGTCCTTCTCGTCTCTCGGAATTTGCTCAAATTCATGTCCATTGAGTCAGTGATGCCATCCAATCATCTCATCCTCTGCTGCCCCTTTCTCCTTTTGCCTTCAATCATTCCCAGCATCAGGGTCTTTTCCAATAAGTCAGCTCTTCACATCAGGTGGCCAGTTATTGTACTTGACCCAAAATATCATTAGAAAATGTAATCAATATAGAAATTATTAATGAGTTTTATTTTCTGTTCTTCAAAATCCAGTGTGTCCTTTATACTTAGAACATTTGAATGCTAAATATTCATTGCAAATGCTTGATCTCTTATTAGATATCTTAAAATGTTGAGTTGAAAGAGATGAATGAAGTCATTATGCTTTTGACTTTGGGAGTGGGGCATGATGAGGTTTTAGTATTGAGTGGAGAAGTACTTATTTGAGACAGTAAAGATGGGAGATATGAAACAGTTATCTCAACCATTCTGAGTAAGACAGAAGTAGGGGTTAAAGTCAAGGCATGGATCCTGAGGTTTTATCAAACAAGGTAAATTTGGACATGAAGCAAGACTATTTATGGTGTATTCTGTAGAATGTGATAAGGCAAGAGTGGGGCTAAACATGCAAGGAATTCTTGAAAACACTAGGCTTATATCATAGTACTATGCTGCTGCTGCTGCTAAGTCGCTTCAGTAGTGTCCGACTCTGTGTGACCCCAGAGACGGCAGCCCACCAGGCTCCCCTGTCCCTGGGATTCTCCAGGCAAGAACACTGGAGTGGGTTGCCATTTCCTTCTCCAATGCATGAAAGTGAAAAGTGAAAGTGAAGTCGCTCAGTCGTGTCCGACTCTAACGACCCCATGGACTGCAGCCTACCAGGCTCCTCCGTCCATGGGATTTTCCAGGCAAAAGTACTGGAGTGGGTTGCCATTGCCTTCTCCATCATAGTACTATATCACTTCGTTTTATATAATGTGCTTTGTGGAGAATGACGATTCCATCATTTAATAAAAATTAGCTCAAATCCCCACCCCCAATTCTTTCACATACTGAGTCGTTTCAAACATCTTTTAAAGTTTTCCATGGGGAGTGGGAGAGGGGGCATGTGTATACCCACGGCTGATTCACACTGGAGTATGGCAAAAGCCAACGCAAAGTTGGAAAGCAATAATCTTCCAATTAAAGCATTAAAAAAATTTAATTAAAAAGTTTTCCGATAACTGACTTGAGCATAGGTTTTAAATTTTATTAAAATTACATAAAATGAAAGGCTTCTTCATAGCACCAGCTACATTTCAGATGTCCACTAGCCACATGTGGCTGGCAGATACTTCCCAGACAGTGCAGGTCCCGTCACAACTGTTTTGCTCACTGTATTTTCCCTTGTTTGCCTCTCACACAGTTGGTGCCTAGTGAGTCTGTGCTGGCTGGGTAAATAAATGAATGGGAATCAGACCTGACCTCTGAGAAAGCTGAAATGAGGCTCGATTTCATTCCTGAGTGGTAGAGATGACATCAATTTCAGTCCATTTCCAGTCTGTCCCTAGAAGTGATGAAAAGATTTATCACTCCCCAGTTTTCGACATTTCCCCCTTCTTGGTTGATACGTTTAGTAGGATAATTGAATGGTCTTTGTTCTTCAGAAACTTTTTTTTAAAGCTTTAGATATGTCTTTGTAAGTGCTTGAAAAATGGAAGGGAAACAGACTTGGTTCAAGCAGAATGCTCTCCGAACACCCCTTCTTCCTGGGAGCTCGTGGTAGACCCAGGCTTGCAGGCATCACTGCTCTTGGCGTAGCTGGGCAGAAAAAGCTGATGCAGAGGTTATCGGTGGAACAAAGAAGCTGAATGCTGGATCTGTGCACAACTGGGAGTTTAATGGTTATGCACAAACATGTTTAATTTGGAGCCCAGGGTTCAAGTGATCAAAGAGCTGAAGGCAAGTTGGAAGGGAAATTGATTGAGTTAAATATCTTTGAAATGTGATTTTATCCATTGATATTCTACTTTAATGCAAAGAGTATTTTGTTGGATGAGCCAAAACATTCAGGGGAAGCAAAAACTCTGCCAAATACCCTACTGTTTTCTATTATTGCAAAGGTTTAAATGAAATGGCATAAAATATACTTTGCCCCCATTTTGGGAAACTATATTTTTCTTAAGGGATTAAAAACAGGCTGGCACATGTCATGATTACCAGTTGAGGCACAGTGGGGTGGTTTTGAGAATAGAAATGCTCTTACTGGAAAGTCATTCTATGAAAATGGCTGCAGATGGAGCCCTGGCTAAGGCTGTTCTGAAAGGATATGGATGATGTCCAGGAAATGCCAGGCATGTGGCTGGAAGGAAGGACAATGAGGAGTAGGTGGAGATGGGGAGTCTTCAGGTGAGGGTTGGGATGCGCGGGTGGAGAGAAGACGGGCCAGGGAAGAGGTCTGAGGGTCCCCAGCAGAGCATCCTTGGCAGCCTGAGGAGGTCCCTGGCTGTTCTGCTCATACCCTCATTGTCCTGCAGCTTAGATGGTGGGTGAATGAGGTATTATGAGATCGACCAGGGAGCTGAGCCAGATACCATCCTTCACTGCCACAGTCTTTCGGGCTTGCCTTTGTTGGTTCATCCATTCCTTTATTCACTCACTTATTCCTTTGTGACAATGTAGTGGTTAAGGCTGTGGACTCAGGATGCCTGGGTCCAAACCCTGGCTCCTCTCCTAACTATGTCTCAGTCTCTGGGCCTCCGTGAAATGGGAGTAATAATCGCACTCACGACAGGGAACTGTCAGGATTGAAGGCGCTGAATATATAATTTGTTTGGAACAGCGCTTGGCACATGATAAATGCTATATGCTACATGTATTCATTCATTCATTCATTCCAGTATCGACTGGGAACCAGGCACTCGGGGATGCAATTTTGATGAAGATGACCAAGATAGTGAAATCATTAACATTTTTATAAGCATTGTGAAGAGAATAGGATGTTAAGATAGGGACTGACAAGGGGGGGTTTACTCTGGACAGGGAGACATGCTCACGCTGGGGTCTGAAGGAGCGTAGGACGTGAGAACTGGAGGAAGAGTGTTGAGACCAGAGGGAACAGTGTGTGTAAAGGCCTTGAGCTGGAGAAGGAGCAGCATGACTGGAGGTCGGGTGGGGTGAGATATGGCCAAAGGGGCCAGAGAGAGGCCGGCTGGCTTGGGAAGGATTTTATCATGAATGCATGTGGGTTGGGGTGGTTGGGGAGAGACTTAGGAGCTCTTACGCAGGGAGTGATGCGATTAGATTAAGGGCTTTAAAACATGACTGTAACTGTTGGGAATGAACTGTGGACACGGAACAGTTGGAAGGCTACTGCAGTGGTCTAGGTGAGAGAAGATGAGGCTTTGCCTGGAGCAATGGCTGTGGGGATCGAGACATGAATGGAGAGAGAGAAGGATGGAGTAAGGGAGAGAGGGATGGATAGATGGATAGAAAGATGGACAGAGAGAGACCGACGGATAGATGAATGAAAGGAGGGGTGGATGGGTGGATAGAGGGAGGGAGAGACAGACAGATGGCTGGAGGGAGGGAGGGGTCCACAGAGAGGTGGATGGAGGGAAGGAGGGATGAGCCGATGGAGGGAGGGGGGCTGGAGACCTGATGGAATTGGCAGCACTTGCCGACACGTGGGGCTTGGGGTGATGATAAGAGAGAAGGGGAAGCACAGCTTCCAGGTTGCCAGCTCGAGCAGTGGGAGGACCGTGGTATTAGTATCCAAGATGGGGAAGAGTGGGGCGGCTGGAGGGTGCATGGAGGTTACTCCCAGCTGCGTGCGAGAGAGGAGAGCGGGAATTAATCTCTTTTTGTCCCCCTGGCCCCTTTAACGTCCTCTTTCCAGAGCAGGTCAGTGGCCTATGGGAGGGAGCTGTCACATGTCTCCTCCTGGCCTTGCCCTGGTTCCATCTGATTTGTGATTTCAGAAATGCCAGACTCGCTGGTGGGGCAGGCGGCCTCCTGCATGACTTCCTGCACAGGTGAGTTTCTCCGGACACCTTATCACACTTCTGGTGAACTCAAGACGAGTGGGGTGGCGGGAGGGGTGTGGGTTTGGGGAGGCGAAGCTGATCATGGCCAGGTCTAATTAGGGACAACCCCTGAGGGCCTCAGCCACATTCCCAGGGAGACCAGTGAGGAAGAGCAAGACTAGTTCTGCAAAGGCCACCCAGTCATCAGCATTTAGAGAAACAAATCACACACTCAGGTTAAAATGTCCTTAAACCATCCCAGCCCTAAAGCCCTGGGGCTTTCCCTCATACTCTGCGGTCTCCAGGTGGAGTAAAATCTTCAGCCAAGTGATTCTATTTGCATCATGGGGTGGAGTAGATGAGAGAAACTGGGGGCAAATAGCTTAGAAGGAAGCATTTTTGGAATGTGAGATGTGGTTATATTTTGAGCACAAAGAAATGAACATGAATGTGTTCATTCAATTTCAAAGCCCAGGAGAAGGATGAGCTGTCATAATTAATGCTTTAATGGTGTTTTGCAATTGGTCTGTGGTCTAAATAGAAGGTTCGGGAATCACAGACTCTCTGCTCTTGAGATCCGATCTACCCCAGAGTACCTCCCCCACATCCCCACTATCTCCAATACCTCCAGACTAGCCAGTTCTGCAGCTCTGTGTTCTGAAAAGATCAGGGAACTCTGTCCAACCCACCCCGCTGTCCCTGCTGATATCCACCAAGGCAGTAGATGAGGAATCATCAGTCAGTCAAGATTTGGATTCCAGCTCTGCAACCTTGGGTAAGTTAGTTAACCTCTCTGAGCCTTGGTTTCCAATTCTGTAAGATGGAGAAAATAAGAGTACCCACTTCAAAGTTGTTATGAGGCTTCCAAAAGCTAATGTAAAATAGATCAGTAGTTTTCAACCAGGATGACCATTTCTACCAGGGACATTTTGCAAAGTCTGGAGACATTTTCACTTGTCCCAAATGGGGCGTGCCACTGGCGTCTGGAGATGCTGTTGAGCATCCTATAATGCACAGAACAGCCCCCACAACAGAATTATATGGTATCAAAATATTGATACCACGGAGGCTGAGAAACTTGAGTGCATAAAGCCCTTAGAAGAAGGCCTCGCACGCGAAACACTGGGTAACATTGATTAAGCACTCCTTGTGATTATCTTCGTTTTCTTCTTCACTCTCTTGGGGTCTGCAGCCTTCCCCTGAGCTGGGAGCAGGCAGCTCACCAGCCAGATGAGAGGGGAAGGTGACAGTTAGGATGCCTAAGTAGTCCAGGTGGAGCTGAGTCTCAGAAGGTGTCAGATTGTCAAGGTGACACCGTGTGCCCTCTCTCTGCCCTCCAGGGTCAGCTGATCCTCACCTCCCCGTGGGCACCAGATACGTCTATCACTTTTCCACTAACACCAGCACCAGCCTGCAGGGGACCCAGGTGGAGGGGAGTGGCCTTGGTCTGCAAGGCTTGGTCACCCTTGATGTGCTTGGTCCTTGCCAGATGGCCTTACAGGTGAGTATCACTGAGTAACCAGGGGGTCATGTTGACATGGGGGAGGGCCACAGGGAAGCCACAGCGCCTGAAATCAAATTCAAGCGAGGGCTCTAGAGTAACATGGGAATGTGGCACCATTTTGGTTGTAGAGGGTGCCAGGGTAGATCCAGTGTTGGGAGGAGTGGAGAGTAAAGAAGGAGTGAAGGGTATTCCTTGGAGCAGGTATAGCCACAGGATGGGATCAAGCTATGTCCTTGGGAGAATCAGTTCAGTTTGGTTCAGTTGCTAAGTTGTGTCCAACTCTTTGCGACCCATGGACTGTAGCACACCAGACTTCCCTGTCCTTCACCATCTCCTGGAGTTTGCTCAAACTCATGTCCACTGAGTCGGTGATGCCAGCCAACCATCTCATCCTCTGTTGTCTCCTTCTCCTCCTGCCTTCAATCTTTCTCAGCATCAGGGTCGTTTCTAATGAGTCAGTTCTTTGCATCAGGTGCCCAAAGTATTGGAGCTTCAGCTTCAGCATTAGTCCTTCCACTGAATATTCAGGACTAATTTCCTTTAGGATTGCCTGGCTTGATCTCCTTGCAGTCCAAGGGACTCTCAAGAGTCTTCTCCAACACCACAGTTCAAAAGCATCAATTCTTTGGCATTCAGCTTTCTTTATGGTCCAACTCTCACATCCATACATGACTACTGGAAAAACCATAAATGGAGGGTCACAATTGGGAAATTGTAGGTCCCAGGGGTGAGCAAAATCAAACCAAATCAAGGCTTTGTAAGCAAAGGAGCAGACTATGATGGACAGCCCAGCTGGGGACTCCAGGCCTGCCCTGGGCATCTCTGTACAGGCACACCACAGAGAGATTGTAGGTATGATTCCAGGTCACTGAAATAAAACAAATATTGAAATAAAGTGAGTCACACTAATTTTATGGTTTCCCAGTGTATATCAAAGTTACGTTTGGACTAAATTGTAGTTTATTGTGTGCAATAGCATGATGTCTATAAAAAGTACATAATTAAAAAATACTTTATTGCTGAAGACAGCTAGTTATCATCTGAGCATTCAGGGAGTTGTAGTAGTAAGATTAAAGATCACTGATCATAGACCATGCTAACAAATACAATGAAAAAGTTTGAAATATTGTTAACACCACTAAAATGTAACACAGATGTGAAATGAACGAATGCTCCTGGAAAAACTGAAAGACTTTCTCAATGCAGGGTTGCCACAAACATTCAATTTGTTAAAAAAAAAAAAAAAGGCTGTATCTGGGAAGCGCAATTAAGTGGAGCACTGTAGAACGAGGTCTGCCTTCATAGACAGTGGTGGTACTGGGTTAGGTCAAAGTAGAATTATGAGCTAGATTCTCTTAGTGGCTGTAGTGATGAAAATATTTTTCATCAAGATTTTCCTGAAGGTTTCTCATGTTCCTGCAAGCGGAAATGCCTGACTATTCTCTGGTCTCTTTCTGATGATGCTCGTGTGTTTCCTGGACAAACCTTCCCACTCTGCATAAATGGCTGCCTAGTTTCCACTGAAGTCTCATGTCCCATTTGTAAGGGTTTTTGAACTGACTGGAGTGTTTGCTGATGAAAGTTTCTCAAAACTGCTTTGTTATGTTTTCATGTAGACCACAGGATGGAGTCTTTTGTGAGGTGGCTCTGAGCTGCCTCTGACATCTTAAACTCTCCAAATATTGGTTTCGGTCAGAATTGCCACTTTGCTGTCCTTTAAAGTCCATCAAAACTGTAGAGGTTGTTTTTTCCACAGTCTTCACAAGGCAAATTGTGTACTGCTGCAATTTTGTTTGTTTGATTTGTTTTTAGCATTAAAAAAAAATGGATACTGTTGAACGTTGACAAGGGTAGAAAGAAGGGGCTTGTTTCAGAGACTCGTGGCACAGTGAATTCCCTGGCAGTCCAGTATCTAGGACACCATGCTTCCACTGCAGGGGGGCACAGGTTTGACCCCTTGTCGGGGAACTAAGATCCCAAAAGCCACACAGTGTGGCAAAAAAAAAATTGTGTCATAAATGGAAAATGTACAGCCACTTAGGAGGCAATCCATTAAGTATATATTTGTAGGAAAAGGGTGAACATAAGTATTAAGGACAATGAATTTTACAGATTGAACACTCCTGTGTAGCCACCTCCAGATCAAGAAACTCCCATAACCTCCCTCTTTCTCTCTTCCAGTCCCTTCTCCCAAAGGCTCCCCTGAGTTCCAGCACCATGGATTAGTTTTGTTCATCTTTGAACCTCTCTTTAATGGAATCATGCAGGAGGTTCTCTTTTGTGCCCGGTTTCTTCTTATTTTTTATTTTGATTTTTTTTTTTGATCATGGTAAAATATACATAATATAAAATTTATCATTTCAAGTGTTTCAATAGCAATATGTATCCTCCTGTTGTGTAACCATCACCACCCTCCACCCCTAGAATGTTTTCATCATCCTAAGCAGAAGCGCTGTACCCCTTAAATGACATGTATATAGTTTATTTATTGGCTATGCTGGGTCTTTGTCATCGCGCGTGGGCTCTCTCTAGCTGCGGTGCTTGGGTTTCTCATTGCCATGGCTTCTCTGATTTCAGAGCATGGGCTCTAAGGCACGTGGGCGTCAGTAGTTGCTGCTCTCAGAGTCTAAGCATGGGCTCTGGGCTCAGTAGCTGTGGCACACAGGCTTAGTTGCTTCATGACACGTGTGATCTTCCCAGATCAGGGATTGAACCGGTGTCCCCTGCATTGCAAGGTGGAGTCACACTCTCTGGACCACCAGGGAAGCCCAGGATTAGTTACTCTGAAAACGTGAAATCACGGGGCAATGAAACCATGTGATACTACAATGACAGACACATGTCATCATACGTTTGTCTAAACCCATAGAATGTACGACACCAAGGAACCCTCATTTTTATTAGGGGCTTTGGGTGATGGTTATGTATTAGTATAGGGTCAGCAGTTGTGACTAATGTCCCACTCTGGTGGGGGATGTTGATAATGCAGAAGTCAGGGGGTACGTAGGAAATTTCTGTACCTTCCTCTCAGTATTGCTATGAACCTAAAACTGCTCTAATAATAATAATAATAAAAGTGAAATCAGTCAGCTTAGGGATGCAGGGTTTTTAAAAATTGTTTTATTTTTGGCTGTTCTAGTTCTTTGTTGCTGCCTGGGCTTCTCTTTAGTTGGAACTAAAGGGCTACGGTCTAGTTGCCGTGTGCAGGCTTCTCATTTCAGTGGCTTCTCTTGTTGCGAAGCACGGGCTCGAGGTGCTCAGGCTTCAGTAGTTGCTGCTCCCGGGCTCTAGAGCACAGGCTCAATAGTTGTGGTGCACAGGCTTAGTTGCTCCGTAGCATATGGAATCTTCCTGACCTAGGGATCAAACCCACATCTCCTGCATTGGCAGGCGGATTCTTTAGCACTAAGCCACCAGGGAAGCCTGGGATGCAGGTTTTACGGGTGATTTTATTTTTCATCTTTAGAGAGTCCATCTTCTTTAGCAATAAGTACACACATGTGTGAAACCATGGTGATCTGGGGACATCCGAGTCTTTTATTCATGATGACAAAGCACTTTTTGTTTGGTTTGCAATCCTAGCTTACTTTCGTTTATACTGTGTAGCCATATGAATCTCTCACTCAAACTTCCAGGGCCTTTTGGGGAAAAATGAGAAGCTAATGGGGCTTCCCTGGTAGCTCAGCTGGTAAAGAATCTGCCTGCAATGCAGGACACCCAGGTTCGAGCCCTGGGTTGGGAAGATTCCCTGAAGAAAGGGATAGGCTACCCGCTCCAGTATTCTTGGGCTTCCCTGGTGGCTCAGCTGGTAAAGAATCCACCTGCAATGCGGAAGAAGCTAATGAGAGCTTTCTGTACAGTGAGTGGGGAGCAGAGGGGCCTGACTGTTTAAATTATTTACCCTGGAGATATTCAACATCTACCACCTCACATTAGAACCTTCTGCTCAATGGGCAGATCTCCCTGCCTACCCCTCCCTCACCAGCATGAATCACGAGGAGGCCCAAAACTACTTTAGCTGGGGGAGGGGGCGCTGGTGTGTCCTGGAATATCCCAGGAGAGGTCACCAACTCAGTGCATCCTGCTTCAGCTCCAGCACTTCCAGCTGACATCCATCCTGGGGTCCAAGGTGGAAGTTCTGAAGCAGTCGGAGAGTTTGAGGTAAGACGCTGGGCCTTGCTCCCCATGGGGCTCCCTTTTCCAATGGCCACTGGGTGCACCAGATTGTATTGAAAGAATCCAGTTAGGGTAACCCCCTTACATCAGAAAAAGGCCATTTTGGATTGAAGTTCAAAGAGGATTCCATCTTTGTTTTGACCTTGTAAACACCCAGACCATTGATGAGGACCATTGGGGGTTGTTGTGATGTGGGAGCCTTGAGGGGCTCCAAAGAGCTTCAGATGGCCTTCCCTTATCTGGAGGAAGGAACTCTCGCCCCATATTTTCCTGGATGTCACTCTCAGCATGTCCAGATTTTATGTCTGCCCAGCACCCTCTGGGCTTCATCTTTAAGAACATTCTGGAAGACACTGGGCACACATTGAGGCCTGCCCTTCTCCTCCTCCTCCCTGCTGAGATGGGGGTTTTCCCTGGAGACCCATAGCTTCTTTCTCCCTCCCCAAGCCAAGCTCCCCTTGGTGACCCAGCCAAGCCTGGAATTCTCCCTTGGCGTGTTTCCCAGGGACTCCTGAAGTGGCTTCCGGGCCACAAAGCTCAGTCCAGCCGCCAGTCTGAAGACAAGCCCATCTCCGCAGATTCCTCTTCCTTTTTAATTGCAAATTCATTTGTTAAAAAAATAATAATAAAGCCTTTGTGCAGGGATACAGGGATGGGGGAGCTGTCAGGGGCAAACGGATCCCCACTGAAAAGCTTAGGGGGGTCCTCTTCGAGGGGCCAGTCAGGGCTATTGTCCCTGGGGAGTCTCATCAGAAATGCTAAGTCAGTGTGCAGGGCTGTCAGCTCCTGGAGAGACCAGACT
>NW_011494865.1:1775509-1789011 GCF_000754665.1 Bison bison bison | reverse complement strand
CAGACTCCACATGGAGCTGGAGAGGGGGCAGTGACCTCCCCCGGGAAGTTCAGTAGGGACTCTTGTGTCCCCCAAGGTTCTGCTTGCTGGCTGCCCGGTGGGGTTTGGGGCTTTGCCAGTTTCCCCTTCATCACGGGGCACCTCCCTCTTCAAAGCTCCCCACACAAAGAGCAGTACTCCCCAAGCCCTCACCCCCAACTCTATCCTCTCCCTCACCAGGCTATACCAGACACAGGCTCCTGGTCTGTGTCAGGTGAGGGGTGACGGGAAGGGCACTGGGCTGAATTCTGGACCCAGCTCCTCCCAGACTTGCTTCGTGATCCTCTCCAGTCGCTCTCCCTCTCTGGGCCTCGTTTCCTCCTCCTACAGTGCTGGAGCCTAAGTCACTTCTGCCATGGTCCGTGTGCGGGTTGGAAAAAAATTTCCAGACACCAGGCAGAATGAGAGGAGAATAAAGTTTGGTAGAGTGGGAGACCCTGATAGAACAGCAGGCTGGCTCAAGGGAGAGCCGAACCCTTTTGCAGGCGAGCAGCCACTTTTTTAGAGCCTCAAGACAGAGAAAATTCCTACTGGAAGGGTGGCGTTATGTCATTGGTTGGGATGCTATAGGGTGGGTAATAGGGTGGGTATTTTACTTAATAGGGGGTCAGGGTTAGATCTGGAGGCTCATGGCAACAGTTGCTATGGGGTTTGGTCAGTTCCAGAGATTTTTATCCTGTGACCTTGGTGCAGGGCTCCACAACTTCCAGCTCAGGGTGTCTGAGACCTGTGACCTCCAGAGCCATCCTGCCTGGGTTCGGATCCCAGCTGTGGCCCTGAACAAGTCACCTTACTGCTCGGACCCTCAGGTTCCTTCCTATATAACGTGAATGGGCTGGGAAAATAAGTTTTGCAATGCAGGACGCCCTGGGAAGTTCAGCTTTTTCTTTTTTTCAAGCTGGGTTCACCCATTTTATTCAGGTGGTGACAAGGCTGAGAGTAGCTTCAAGCATAGACTTGGCTGTCTTTTGTGTGGTTTCGCTGAGACCTGGCTGGAGAGCTGAGCTGAGTTAGGAAGCCAGGCCATTTGGGCGGGGTGTGGGGATAGCTGGGTGCTTCCTAGGGACTGACCTATGGGAGGGCCCCACGCTGGAGGGGCACGGTTGCGTAGCAGAGAAGAGGTGCCCCCTGACGGCCACCCCCGCGCAGCGCTGTCCTGGGCCGGGAGCCCCTGCGCCTTGTCCTGCAAGCGGGGCGCGTGGTCCGCCTGTGCCCCCGCCGAGCCGAGCCACGCTGGGCCCTGAACGTGAAGCGGGCGGTGCTGAGCCTCCTGCAGAGTCATCCAGGTGTCCGCGACCCGTACACCGTGGAGGAGGTGAGTTCTGAGTCTCGAGAGGCGGGTGGGTGATGGAGTGACGGGGAGCAGGGCGCTGACTGGGTCCCGCTCGCCCAGGTGGACATCCTGGGCAGGTGTCCCACCACGTACCAGCAACTCGGAAGCAGGCTGCACAAAACCAAGGCCCTGGGGCAGTGCTCCCTGCGCCGGGTGCGCGCCTCCCTGCGCTCGCAGGCCCTGCCCGCCGCCGAGGAGGTGAGAGCGGGGCTCGCCCCCACCTTGTCCTTCCTTCTTGGCCCGCTCCCTGTTCTCTTCTCCTCCTTTCCAGGCTCTGTCCTTTCCCTCCCCGACTTCCTCATCTCTCATCGTCCTCTTCCCCCACGGCCTAACGCCTCCCCCCACCCCCCAACTTCCCTGTCCCTCCTCTTACCCTCTCCTTCTCTCTTCCCCTCTCCTTCTCTCTCCCCCTCTCCTTCTCTCTCGCCAATGAAAGTGTTGTGTAAACAGTTCAGTTCAGTCGCTCAGTCGTGTCCAACTCTTTGCGACCCCATGGACTGTAGCACACCAGGCCTCCCTGTCCATTACCAACTCCAGAGCTTGCTCAAACTCATGTCCACTGAGTCGGTGATGCCACCCAACAATCTCGTCCTCTGTTGTCCCCTTCTCCTCCTGCCCTCAATCTTTCCCAGCATCAGGGTCTTTTCAAATGAGTCAGCTCTTCGCATCAGGTGGCCAAAGTATTGGGAGTTTCAGCTTCAGCATCAGTCCTTCCAATGAACAGTCAGGACTGATTTCCTTTAGAATGGACTGGTTGGATCTCCTTGCAGTCCAAGGGACTCTCAAGAGTCTTCTCCAACACCACAGTGTAAACAGTAGGCATCTATATAAGGATAGGAGGTGATCACTATTAACATGACTAATACAGAGTCTCAGCATCTAGAAGCGGCTGCAGGACTGCAGATGCCGGCTTTCTTCGTTTTCCAATTGAGGCTTTATCCTTCCTCCCCTTGGGGTGACTTCTGACTGCTCTTTCTTGCCTCCCTTGGTCTCCCACCTCTGTCTATGGGGAGAGGGATCCTGAAGCTCCAAGGTAGTCCCCAGTGGGCTTCCCCCAGCCTTGGCTGTTGCTACCAATTTGGGGGTTCCTGGGGGTTCCCTCACTCCCATGGCCTGAGCCTCCGCCTCTTCCCCACATGGTCCAGCAGTCTGGCCTGGCCTCCCGTCTGACCTGCGTCCAGAGTTTGCAGGCCGGCATGCTGCGGGAGGCCTCCTGCACACAGCTGGACACCGCGGGGCCCCTCTCCAGGGAGGCAAGTACTGCACCGATGTGGACCTTTTCCTCGCTCTCTCTGCTGCAGGAGGTACCCCTGGACCCAGCTGTCACAGGTGATGGGGGTAGGGGTGGGCTGGGGTGGCCCCTGGACCCTTAGGTGAGCCTCCCAGTCTCCTCTGACCAGAGGGGCTCCAGCAAGCAGAGGCTCCACTGCTGTGTCCCTGTCTGGACACCCTTGAACACCTTCTGAAAGTGGCCATTGTCAGGGTCGGCCTCTTTTTCTGGAAGTTTCTGTCGGCGCACATGGCTCTCAGGCTTGGTCTTGGCTTCCTCTCTGAGTCGTTCTCAGTGGAGATGGCATCTTCTGGTTCCCAACTTTAGTGGGAGAATCTATCTTACACCTGATGACCCTTCGACCTGACCATTTTGGGAGCGAGCTGACTCAGGTTTCCTGATTTTTTGGAAAGTTCCTGCCAACATAGAGCATCCCCTGGAGCATGGTTCCCTTCTATGATTTTTGTACAGAAAGAAACAAAGCAAGGCATGCATCTGAGGGAAAGAGATATATTTTTTTCCACGGTGAAAAAAAATGGCTGTCTCCCTGAATCAGGAAATAAGGGTGGTTAATTCTTACTGCTGACAGTTTGGAAGGATTTACTGTGGGCCAGTATCTGTGCTGAGTGCTTTATGTGGATTATTTAATTTAATTCTCATCATGACGCCATTAGGAAGTTACTGTTGTTTGTAGTTATATTTTTTTCACTGAAGGAAGCTGTGTCCAAGAAGTAAAAATTCCGTGTCTGAAGTCACAGAGCTAATGAGAGGCAGAGCTGGGACTTGGACCCGTGGGGTCTTTTCCACAGCCCTGGTGGATAATCAGGTTTGTCTCAGAGAACAGACTTGTTGCCTGCACCACCCCAGGGAGAACCCAGCAGATGGGGACTGAAGCCCTGGGGCTTCCCAGCATTCCGTTTGGTTCCATGGAGCACAGGCTGAGATCCTAGGCTGACCTGCCCCCCGAGGCTCCCTCAAACACAGACACTGGCCATGACTGGGGCATCTAGTTTCAGGACCTGCCTGTTGGTTGACCATTGAGTTGAATGAGCTTTTCATCTTTTTTTTTTTTTTTTAAACAGGTGTAATTGAGATGTAATGCACATACTGTGTAGTTCATGCATTTAAAGTGAATAATTCAGTGGCTTCTAGAGTCAGAGTTGTCCATCCATCATCAGAATCAACTTTATGACATTTTTGTCACTCCAGAAGAAACCTTGCACCCATTGGCCATCACCTCCTGTTCCCCCAGTTCCTGGCAACCACTAATCTACTTTCTACTGCTAGATTTTTCCATTCTGGACAGTTTGTATAAGTAGAATGAGATAGTATGTGACCTTTCATAACTGGCTTCTTTCACTTCCCATAGGTTTATCCTATGGGATGAACCTATCTTCCCATGGTTCATCATGTTGTAGTATGTGTCACAGTTTCATTTCTTTTTCTTGCTGAATACTCTTCCATTCCATGGAGGAAGTTTCCATGTTTCGTCTGGCAATCCCCAGAGGGTTTTGGGGTCACCTTATTTGGCCCATCCCTTACTGATGGGTGCATGGACTGTTTCCCATCTTTTGCTTCAGCAGGAATGCTGGCATGATTTTCTTGTGTGTGTTCCCCTCCCCTGTTGCCAGAAACATACTGGAGGGAGCCTTGGCAGGGTGTGGGAGTGGCTCCCAGGGGTCCTTCCACTCACTCTGACATTTCCCCCCATGCGGTCATCCCTGCTAAGAACGTCTCACCTCAGATTCAGACAGTGGAGACTTAACCCCGAGCAGCTTGTTGTATGAGTGGGAGGAGACCCCATCCCAAGCTACAGTGGCCACAGGGGCTGCATCAGTGAGGAGGCTGTGCCTGGCTCCGGCCACAAGCTTTGAGGTAAGTGGCTTCTCCAGCCCCAGGCCAGGGTCTGCCTGGGGCCTGGGGTCCTGGGAAACCCTCCTCTTCCTACCAGATCCTTTCAGGTCCACTTGGTAGAATATTCAGTATTAGAGATGCTGGGTACTGTTGGGCAGGTTATGCACTGCACAGCTGTGCCTGGCTGTGAAAGCAAAAGGAAGAACTCTAGCAGGTGTGTGCAAACCTTGACCTAGTGCTGACGGGAGAGGAGCCTGGAGGAGGCCTCCTTCTCATTGGCCTGTCTGCGGGCACATGGGCCTTTAGGGCCCCCAGACCAACCTTCTGGACCTGGCCTGTCCTAGAGATCTCTCAGGACACACACACTGTACACGCACACCCCCACACACACAATCTGGAGGAAAAAACGAAACACCCCCCCTTCCCCGCCACATACCCACCCCACCCACACACACGCAATCTGGAGGAAGAGATGGCAACACACACCCCCCCACACACATACCCACCCCACCCACATACACAATCTTGAGGAAGAAATGGCAACCCACTCCAGTATTCTTGCCAGGATGATCCCACGGAGAGAAGAATCTGGTGGGCTATAGTCCATGGGGTCACAAAAGAATCAGATGTGACTTAGTGACTAAACAACAACGAACACACACAAAGAATATATTGAGGCTTCCCTGGCAGTCCAGCACTTAAGACTCTGCACTTTCACTGCTGAGGACCTGAATTCCATCCCTGATTGGGGACCTAAGATTCCACAAGCTGTATGGTGGCCAAAAAGAGGAATGTATTGAATTTGTATAAAATATGTTGAACATGTAGTCAGTAAATATAGACTATATGTATGTATGTACTGAAGACTCAGATACACACACACACTGTACATTTTGCATGTATGTAACGGAGACACGCTTGCAGCTGGCTCTTCACTGTTTCGGGGGCCGGGAGCCAAGGCCCCAGCTCATTGCTCTCTGGAACCCCTGACCTGGGGGGCTCTGTGGGGGTCAGAGAAGAGTCAGAGAGCAGCCCCAAGGAGAGGGCCCACAGCCCCGCGAGGTGGTGCTCCAAGCCTGAGGCTAGAGGGTGACAGAACTGGCTGTTCGCCCAGCCACCCTGGCCCCCTCGGCAGGGACTCTCACCCTCGCACTCCTGAGCCCCTGGGGCGCCCCGTGCACTGTCAGATGTTTAGCTGCCTCCCTGACCTCTACCCACCAGTGTCAGCATCGCCTCCATCCCTGTCACGATAACCCAGTGTCTCCACGTGTTACCCGAGTCCCCTGGGGAGCACGCTCACCCCCACTGAGAACCACTGCTCTGCCTCCTGTGTTCCAACCTGCCTCCTTCCCTCTGGCCCCAGAGCCTCACCCCCGGCCCCCTGACCGGGCATTTCCCCAGCAGAGGCAGCTCAGGGCCAGGCATGTCGTCGGCCTGTCTCCCCTCCTGCAGCCTGGCAGCAATGGCCCCAGAGGGCGCGGGGCGGCTGTCCTGTCTTTATAGCGCTAACAAGGAAGCAAATTGTTCCCACCAGGGAGGTCCCCTGGGCTGGGGTGAATTGCTGAGGACTTTGTTCCTGAAAATAGCTTCTTGGGGATGCCTGAGTGCACATCAAGCGTGCTTCGCATCCCTCTCCCCGGGAGAGGGCCCACCGGTTACCAGGGGGATGGCCCGTGGGCTTCGGCTGGGAATGCCTCTGCCCCACCCCATTGTTGGTGGGCAGGAGACAAGATGGGTTTTTCAGTTTGGAAACAAAACCAGGGCTTGGGACTCAATAGAGAGCAAATTCCCCAGCCTGACCCTCTGCAGAGAGGCCCCGGGGATTTCGATGTGAGGGGCAGAGGCCTGGGGTGGCCAAGAGCCTGGTGGAGTGAAGGAGAGGATGGGGAGAGAAGGTGGGTGGGTCAGTGCCCCCCGGTGTCCCCAGGCTGCCAGGGAGGACGCCTGAGGAGGGCACAGCTCCTGACCACCATTCTGGGGTACTCAGAGCACCCACCTCACAGACACTGACTCAACGCTGACTCTGTACAGCCCAGCGTGGATGGTGGTGTGCCAGGCTGGCTTGTACTGACTTGCCGGAGCTGATGGTTAGCCTCTGGACATCCCGCAGGTTGGTTGCTAAGCAGACATCACCAAAGATGAAGTTATACTCTAATGAGAACCTGCTGTATAGCACAGGGAGCTTTATCGGTCCTCTGTGGTGACCTAGACGGGTGTTGGAGCTCACTCGCTTCAGTTGTGTCTGACTGCGACCCCCATGAACTGTAGCCCGCCAGGCTCCTCTGTCCATGGGGATTCTCCAGGCAAGAATCCTGGAGGAGACTGCCATGCCCTCCTCTAGGGAAATCTTCCCAACCCAGGGATTGAACCCAGGTCTCCTGCGTTGCAGGTGGATTCTTTACCCTCTGAGCCACCAGGGAAGCAGCAATACTCCAATTAAACAAAAGATTGTTATACCCCTTTACAGTGAAAATGAGTCATATTCAAAACGAAGGTAATGAGTACTCAGTATCATTGTCTGCTAGTTATTTCACTACATTTTTATCTTTGCGCTGGTGGTCACTGGCATCCACTGTGGGTTAGAAACAAGCCGCGATGGCTTGCTTCTCTACGGTGACTGCACGTCCGCGTTCAGTGATGTTACCTCGGCTGCTGGTAATGGCCACAGTGGGAGTATTGATACCATGGAAACTGTCAATCGGGGCTTTTTATCTCCCCTCTCCAGGGCCTTGAGTACAGGATGCTGGTTAAGAGCGTGGGTTCAAGTCTCAGCTCTGCCACTTAGTAGCCCTGTGGCTGCTGTCACCTGACTTAAGTGCTCTGTTAAGTGAGGAGAGTGATGGCCCCTTGTAGGGTCAAGGTCAAATGAAGTGATGCCTGTAATGTGCCTAGAACAGTGCCTGGCCCACAGTGGAGGCTCCACGCAAAGCAACCATTGTTATTGTTATTACTGCTATGCATCGATGTTGCTGAGGAGGGCATGGCAACCCACTCCAGCATTCTTGCCTGGAGAATCCCACGGACAGAGAAGCCTGGCAGGCTACAGTCCATAGAGTCATAAAGAGTCGGACACGACTGAAGTGACCACACCCACACCCACACACACACACCCACACCAGCTCCGCCAGCAAAAGTCACACAGTCGGGATGCTGCCTACCCTGGGGGCAGACACTCTGGTGGGAGAGTTGGCCCATGACACCTGTTTCCTGTTTGAGTCCGGCTGAAGTCAAGCTGTGTGCACAGAACTCAGTCCCAGCCACTGAGAGCAGAGGAGGCCTGAGCGATGCAAGCCCATCCCTGCAGCCGTGGACCCCCGGCTGGGTGGGGTGAGGACTCACTCTTGACCAAACCCAACAGGAAGCCAGGAACCTCATCACTCTTTCTATGGCTTTGGGTTTGGGCTGAGGCAACAAATCTGAGACTGAGGGGGCATGGGGGAGGGAAGGCAGGATGTGGGGCCAGCATCCCAAACCCACTATCTCCTGAAACTCCTGAGAGGTGTGGGCTCTGAATAGAGTCCTTTATTTCCTCGAGTGTTTGGAGACTTGGTGACTGTGCTGGTCAGACCTGTAGACAAGGGGCGAAAGCTGCAAACCCCTGCCGATTAGCCATCACTGTTGATAATTCTGAAAAACGTTCACATATTTTCTTTAGTTGGAAATATCAGACACTTTGTGAAATATGGGAGGACTCATTACAATAATTACGATCATCGTAACATGTTGTTTGGTTGCTCAGTTGTGTCTGACTCCTTTGCGACCCTGTTGACTGTAGACTGTCAGGCATCTCTGTCCATGGGATTTCCCAGGCAGAAATACTGGAGTGAGTTGTCATATTCTTCTCCAGGGGATCTTCTTGGCCCAGCGATCAAAACCGCGTCTCTTGCAAGTCTCCTGCATTGCAGGTGGATTCTTTCCCACTCAGTCACTGGGCTTTTATTAGAGCATAAAGTCCACGAATATACACGCCATCTCTCCTTTTCACCCCCATGTCCCTGGCCCATGTATGCCTGGCACATAGTAGGTGCCCAATAGCTTGTTAAACTAAAAAATAAAAATGGGCCAGCCTGTGTGCCGGGAGCTTAGGATTCAGTGGAAAGAAACCCATATGAGTAGCCTCATCTCTTTGGGTCTGTGAAGCTGTGGGAGATACTGGAGTTCCCATGTTCTTTGGAGCCATGTTGATGGCTCAGCTGATAAAGAATCTGCCTGCAATGCAGGAGACATGGGTTCGATCCCTGTGTTGGGAAGATCCCCTGGAGAAGGGAATGGCGACCACTCCAGTATTCTCACCCAGAGAGTCGCGTGGACAGAGGAGCCTGGGGGGCTACAGTCCATGGTGTTGCAAAGAGTCGGACACAACTGAGCGACTAAGCATATCTGGAGACAGGGGGATGGATGAGGTGACCTTTGGGGTTCGAGTCTCTCACGCTGCCCCCTCTGATTTCCAGGCCACAGAACTGTTCCTGACGCTGGTGTCTGAGCTCCGAGGCCTCTCTGCGGATGAGCTCATGGAACTCTGGGGACTTGCTTTTAAATGCCGAGACAACTGGTAAGGGGCTGGGCCAGGAGTTGGCTGGGGGGTCCTGGTGGGGCTGGATAATCTTGCTGCTGTCCTAGGTCACCCTCGAGAGATGATAGTGACATTTCAGCTCATCCCTGTGATATGTTATCTCATTCCTGACTTGTCCTTCTGTCTGGGGACATCTGCCAAGAAGACAATTAATCGGGGAGCTTGGAGGTTCCCATGGGGGCTGGAGACTGGAGGCTACGGAGACTGGAGGCTGCGGGGCCTGGCGGGGATAAAGACAGGCATTGTTCCCTCCCCACACAGGGTGCCTCTGGCATGGAGCCGGAATTAGCATTCCAATGCGCCTTGGGTTCCCTTCTGCTGGGAGTGGGGGTTGCTGAGCAGGGCTGGGATCCACCCCCACACCCTGCTGATATGGGGCCAGCAAGGGGTATAGAGAGGCCCCAAGGGTGGAGGGGAAGTTCTGAGTCCTGCCTCCAGGGGCAGAGGACTGTAGAGGGTTGAGGGGGAAACCTGTAGCTCCTTTCCCAAGTTCAGCCGTTCACTAGGCCCACAAGATCCAGATTTCAGGTGTGTGAGCTTTTCAAAGGCTCTCAGATCTTGAGACCTGAAAAATATTTTATTGACTCAGAAATAAGAAAGAAACCCCCCAACCCGCTACCGCCCACCATATCAACATTGTTGTTTAGTTGCTAAGTTGTGTCTGATTCTTTGAGACCCCATCTTAGCCCACCAGGCTTCTCTGTCCATGGGATTTCCCAGGCAAGAATGCTGGAGTGGGTTGCCGTTTCTTTGTCCAGGAGGTCTTCCCGACCCAGGGATTGAACCTTTATCTCCTGCATTACAGGCGGATTCTTTACCACTGAGCCACCAGTATGTTAATCATTCAGTCATGTCTGACTCTTTGTGACCCCATGGATGGTAGCCCATCAGGCTCCTCTGTCCATGGGGATTCTTTTTTTTTTATTTTATTTTTTTTTACTTTACAGTATTGTATTGGTTTTGCCATACATCAACATGCATCCGCCACGGTGTACGCGTGTTCCCCATCCTGAGCCCCCCTCCCACCTCCCTCCCCATACCATCCCTCTGGGTCATCCCAGTGCACCAGCCCCAAGCTCCTGTATCCTGCATCAAACCTGGACTGGCAATTCGTTTCTTATATGATATTATACATGTTTTAATGCCATTCTCCCAAATCATCTGCCCCCCTCTCCCACAGAGTCCAAAAGACTGTTCTATACATCTGTGTCTCTTTTGCTGTCTCACATACAGGGTTGTCGTTACCATCTTTCTAAATTCCATATATATGCGTTAGTATACTGTATTGGTGTTTTTCTTTCTGACTTACTTCACTCTGTATAATAGGCTCCAGTTTCATCCAACTGATTCAAACTATTAGAACTGATTCAAATGTATTCTTTTTAATGGCTGAGTAATTGTGTATATGTACCACAGCTTTCTTATCCATTCATCTGCCATGGGGATTCTGCAGGCAAAAATACGGGAGTGGGTAGCCATTCCCTTCTTCAGTGGATCTTCTAAACCCAGGGATCAAACTCAGGTCTCCTGCACTGCAGGCAGATTCTTCAGACAGTCTGAGCCACCAGGGCAGCCCGTGAATCAACATTATCACATGTCTATTTGAAGGACTACAAACTTAATAGCTAATAAGGCACAGATACCTTCCAAGCCTTTTATCTGTGTTCACGCATTTAATCCTGACAATGACCCCATGAGGTAGGTGGTTTTATTCCTATGCAACAGTTGTAAAAGGAAACCAAGGCACAGAGCAGTTAGGAAACTTGCCCAAAGTCACACAGCAGAGTTTAGATTTGAACCCAGGTTGTCTGTGCTTATCCATCAAATTCTTAGGGTCTTAAATATAAGTGATACTTGGGCACATTTTAGCTGTCTTTGCTGTAGGAAGAGGCCTCTGAGTCTCCATGTGGAGTTCCCTATTCCCCTGGTGACTCACCCTACTTGTCACTTGGGATATTCCCACAAGTCCCTGTGTCTCGCTTGTCTACCTAGATGTTAGGAGTCAGGGAGGTGGGGAAATCATCTCCAAATCTAGAAGTTTCCAAGACGACTGATACTCTTGAGAGATTTCTCTTGCCCTCACCTCCTCCTCCATTTCTGCCCAGAGCCTGGTTTTCCTGGGCCCAAATCTATAAGGGAAAGAGAGGAAATACAAGGGCGAGAGATGGGAAGGGCAGGTGGGATATCTCCAGAGGAAGAGACTTGTGTTCTTGAGGCCTCATGATCATCTTGGAGCTGGCCCAGTCATGAGCATTCCCATTTTATAAATAAATAAATTGAGGCCAGAGACTGTTTATAGGCAGATGGTGTGTGCGAGTCAAGGGTGGGTGGGATGCCTGGCCCTCTGTGGCTGTGGATGTCACTCATCAGGGTTGATAAGGTGGGGGGCCCACTCTGCTCCACCCTGTGTACCCTGCTGCCTATGTGACCCATCCCTGGGAGCCTCCCATTTCTACTGTAATTGAGGCACCCATTCAGCCATCATCTCCCCATTTAGACTCATCACTGTGCAAAGGTTCAAAACCTTTCCTGAACATACCAACCTTTCTGTAATTTCAAAAAAAGAAAAAGGAAAGATTGTAATGTTGGGCTGAGAGCATTAGAGGTTTACTGAGGGGCTTCTGTTTAATGCGGGGGCCACCTGCCAGTTGTTGACTCCTGTTCTACGCAAGGGATTCTTATCCTATGAGGTGAGTGTGGTTGGTTTGGGGAGAGCAGTGGGCAGGGACTCACATCGCCCCAAACTGCTGTGTCTCCAGAGTGGGCTGAATTGCCAGGGTTTAGACTGGGTTTCCTTGGCAGGTCAGAGGGTAAAGAATCTACCTGCAATGCAGGAGATTCGGGTTCAATCCTTGGGTTGTGAAGATCCCTTGGAGAAGGTGATTGGCAACCCACTCCAGTGTTCTTGCCTGGAGAATGCCATGGACAGAGGAGCCTGGTGGGCTACCGTCTGTGGGGTTGTACAGAGTCAAATACAACTGACCGACTAACTTTCAGACAGGGCTGCTGGTGTCTCCGGGGCCCTAAGAGCACAGAATCCCCACCAGGCTGCCTGGGTCTGGCTCAGCCCCTTTCTGGGTGTGTGAGCATGGACACGTCCCTGCCTTACCTCTCTGAGCCTCTGATTGCTCCCAGATGACCGGAGGCTACATGAGGGAGGCATCCTGGAGGACACTTGGGCGTGTAGGCCGCCATCGTGACGTTCCCTGGGCCTCTCTCCATGTCAGGCAGCCGCTGGTGGATGCCCTGCCCTCCTGTGGCACCGAGGCCTGCGTGGGCCTCATGGCAGAGCTCATCATGTCCGGGGAGGTGGAGGCAGACGAGACAGAGGCGTGGCTCTGGTCGCTGGCCTTCGTCCCGGAGCCCACAGATGCTATGGTCCGCGTGCTGCTGGTGAGCCCTGTGCCCTGCCCCCACCCATGTGGCCCCGCCCCTGCTCCGCTGCTGATTGGACGCAGCAGGGAGAGACGGGGGACCTGCTGTCCTCCAGAGTTTGTGCCTCTGCCTGGTGGGGCCAGTGGAGGCAGATCAGAGAAACGGGGTTTGAGTCTCAGCAGTGTCCCAGCCAGCTGCATGATCCTGACCTAATCTGAGCCCGTTTTTCTGGTCTGTAAGATGGAGATCGAACAGTATTTGCCTCTTGGGCTCGTGGTGAGAAATGAGATGCTGAATGTAAAGCACTTCTCTGGATGCCTCGTGGGGAGACCCAGCAGTTTAGAGCTGCTGCTGTTCTTGTAATCAAGCGTATTTAATGAGTCTCAGGATTAAGAAAGCGTGTGACACTAGGCTAGGGATTTTTAACAACCCAAGGAGGTCCTATTTAACCCCCATGATGCCTCTATGATGTAGGTGCTCTTATTCCTCCCATTTTACAGATGAGGAAACTGAGGCCCTAGGAGGCTGGGCAGCTGGCCCAGGTGTGCAGCTGCTGTGCCTTTTTCTTGGACCGTGGGGCATGTCCTCATTCACCTGGGAGCGTGTCCTTAGTCGGGGGGCGTGTCTTCACCCACCAGGGGGCGGGCTCACTTGTCACTCCTCACTCTGCCCTCCCAGATTGACAGGGGGCCAGGATTCAGAGGCCACCAGTGGGGAGTGTATGGGAGACCCCTGGGCTGGCTGATGCGGGGGAGGGGTCTCCAGCAGGATCTCTCAGTCCCTCATGCTGGTTGTACTCTTGACTAACTGTCCAGGTGGAGCGTGGGGAGCACTCATCCCTGTCCCCCCACCCCCCCCGCCCCCCCGCCCCCACCCCGGATGCCTGCGTTTACAGTAGGGCCAGTCCATGCAGGCTGTGTGGTTGGCTCCGTTCAACAGGGAACCAGGCACTGAGTCACAGCCAGGCCAGGACTGGACCCAGGGGGCATTGCTCACAGCCTAACAGGTGACACGGTGGCCACACAGACAGCAGTGCCCTGCAGGGCCCGCGGGGACTC
>NW_011494865.1:1740646-1775409 GCF_000754665.1 Bison bison bison | reverse complement strand
TGGGTGTCCCCTCTTTCCTTTCTCTCTCTCCTCTGTTTGCTCAGCAGAAGTGCAGAAGTGTGGGGGGTGGGGGCCTTAGGGCGCAGACCCTGGTGCGCGATACCACCCCAACCCCGCGTTAGAACCCAGCCTAGTCCCTTACCAGCACGACCTCGGGCAAGGTGCTTTCTTTGCCTTGGGATGGTGTGGACTGATAGGCATTCTGATGTGGGCTAAGTGTTACGTACATACTGGTGTCGTGGCTGTGGCCACTTGCCAGGGACACACAGGGAGCAGAGCAGGTGGGTCCCTGGGCTGTTGGAGTCCAGGCTCTTCGCTCACCTGTCTGTTGCCGTTTCTCATCCTGCTAGCCCAGAGCTTGTGCCTCTCAGGGCTGTATTTGTTCTCTCATCCCATCACAAGAATGCACTGACCCCCAGTTGTGACAGCTTATTCTGTCTCCAGCCTGGCCAAGTGTCCCCTGTCAGCCTGAAATACTGTTGTCCAACCTGGATGCAAGAAAAGGTCTTCTGGGGCATTAAAAAAATAGTAATTTTATTGGTTTATTTAATTTTGGCTGTGCTGGGTCTTCACTGCCGCGTGGGCTTTTCTCTAGGTGCAGTGAGCCTGGCTACTCTAGTTGTGGCGCGTGGTCTCATTGCCGTGGCTGCTCTTGTTGTGGAGCACGGGCTCTAGGGTGCACAGGCTTCAGTAGTCACAGTTCCCAGGCTCTAGAGCACAGGCTCAGTCTTTGTGGTGCTTGGGCTCAGTTGTCCCGTGGCATGTGGAATCTTCCTGGACCAGGGATCGAACCTGGGTCTCCTTGCATTGGCAGGCAAATTCTTTACCCCTGAGCCACCAGGGAAGCCCCCTGGGGTATTTTAAGAAATGCTCCCTGCAGGTCCCCCACGGGCAATTTATTTACACCCTCAGGAGTCCGGGCGGGGGTGCATCTGTATTTTTAGGAAATATCCCGTGGGGAGGCTTGTGAAAGACCCCTTACCAGGCTTCTTGGCTGGGGTGGGGGCCGGTTTCTGTCCCCAGCCTCTGCTGCAGGCCCCGGGGGCCAGCTCCAGCGCCTTCCTGGGCATCTCAGCTCTGGTGCACAACCTGTGCGTGTCTCTGGACGGGCCCTGTGAGCAGCTGTCTGGTGTCGGCTCCCTCGTGAGGATCCTGGGAGATGCCGTGGGTGCCAACTGCACCTTCCGGGAGCCCTCGGACGCTGATCAGGTGAGGACAGCCCACACCTGGGCATGGGCCCTTGAGGGGGTACCTGCCAAGCAGGCGAGCTGTAGACTGGGCGGGTGGGCTGGGCGCCACCACCGGCCTCAAGGCCCCACCATCATCTTGTTTCAGCTCCTGTTCGTGCTGAAGGCCATTGGCAATGCTGGCCGGGCGGCCACGGCTCTCACCCCCAAGCTGAGCACTTGTGCCTCCCTGGGGAGCTGCCCCCCTGAGATCCGGCTGGGGGCCATCCAGGCCTTCCGGAGGGTTCCCTGCTCTGCGGATGTGAGCGCCTGGGAGTTATTTCACTGGGCTTGGCATTGGGCAGGAGTGGGTCTTGAACCACTGTTAATGCACATCTTCGCTTGCTCATTCATTCATCGCATTTACTGAGCACCTACTATGTGCCGGGCACTGGCGTGAACCAGGTGCCCAGGTCTCTGCTTTCATAGAGCCTGTATCTGGGGTGGGGGGGCATGTATTCATTGAATACCCAAGTAAGCGAGTGATTACAAACACGCCACACATAAATGATCTGTGCTGCAAACCCGCTGGTTCAGGACTCAGCAAGGTCCTTGGTCGACATCCAGCTTGTTGCCTGTTCTTGTAGGTAAAGTGTTGTTGGAACACAGCTCTGCCTGTTCATTGACGTGTGGTCTGGGCTGCTTTCTTGCTATGATTGTGGAATTGAGTAGTTGCAAGAGCAACTGTATGGTCTGCAAAGGCAAAAAAAATTGACCATCTTTCCTTTTACAAGAAGTTTGCTGACCCTTGGACTAGTGGCTCTTGTCTCATTTAGAGTCAGGGTCCTTCCTGTGATTTGACCACTGACCCACGAGCACCTCTTGGCTTCATTTCCTGCTTCCCTCACCCCCGCTACTCCTGCCCAGCCATGCTGGTCTCCCTGTTGATCATCAAGCCTCCTGGGCTCACTTCTGCCTCAGGCCATTTACACACGCTCTTCTCCTTTCCTGGAATGCATTTCCTCTGTATTTCCCTAGGCTTTACTCCTTTACCTACAGAAGGTTTTTACTTAGAAACCACTTTACTGTGGGGGATCTTCCTTGGCTTCCTTTCACCTGCAACTGACATTTTCAAGCTCCCCTAGGCATCCCTATTTTATTTTTCCCTTTTTAGCAGTTATGGGCTTACCAGGTGGTACTAGTGGTAAAGAACCCGTCTGCCAGTGTAGGAGATGCAAGACACATGGGTTCAATCTCTGAGTCAGGAAGATCTCCTGGAAGTGGGCATGGCAACCTGCTCTAGTATTCTTGCCTGGAGAATCCCATGGACAGAGGAGCCTGGAGAGGGATACAGTCCATGGGATTGCAAAGAGTCAGACACTACTGAAGTGCCTTAGCATGCAGCAACGTACTGTATATTCTCCTGCTTTACTATCTGTCTCTCTGCACCAGAATGTAAGCTTCAGATGGACAGAGTGGGGTTTGTCTTGCTCACAGCTGTTCCCTTGCACCTGGCTGGGCACGTGATAGGTGCTCAGTTAGTATTGCTGCATGAGTGGATGGGCGGATGGCTGTGCTGTGAAGGGAACCAGCAGGTGCTGAGGGAGGGAATCTCGAGGTACGGGAAGTGGCTTGCTTAGGAAGGTGGGCAAGGGGAGTATCTGTAGAGGGAATACCTCCTGTGAGTCTGCTGCTATGGTGTTTTCATAGATGTTTCACAGATGATGTTTTCTTGGAATGTAGCCACACCTGCCTGTTTACCCATTGTTTGCATGGTGCTCAGTTGCTAAGTCGTGTCTGACTCTGTGACCCCATGGACTGTAGCCCACCAGGCTCCTCTGTCCATGGGATTTCCCAGACAAGAATACTAGAGTGGGTTGCCATTTCCTTGTCCAGGGGATCTTCCTGACCCAGGGATCGAACCTACGTGTCATCTCCTGCACTGGCAGTTTGAGTCTTTACCACTGGCATCACCTGGGAAGCCCTTACCATTGTTACCTGTAGAAGTTGTTAAGGCTCTGGGCTGGGGCTCTGGGAAGTTAGGTATTAGCAGTGACTGGGCAAACTCCCACGTCCCACAGTCGGGCCACAGGTGAGAGTGTCTGGGAGCAGCGGAGACTTTGGGAGAGCCAGGTCGAGGCAGCGGGACTCCTGCTGGAGCCAGGGCAGACAAGGGGACATGGCACTCTCGGGTGGGGGTGGGTGGGCTCTGGGTGATGGCTTTCCCTTTGCCCGAGGCAGCGATCCGTGCTCTCCAGCCTGTACCAAAACGCCGAGGAGGATTCTGAGATCCGCATCAATGCCTACCTGGCCCTGATGAGGTGCCCGGGAGAGGAGGTGTTTGCCCAGGTGCGGCGTACCCAGGCCGGAGAGCAGTCCACCCAGGGTGAGCAGCTGCAGGTGGGGGGCAGGGGCTGGCCTGGGTGCCACCTGATGGGGGCGGGGTTTCCAGAGCACTCTGCCTCCATCCCTCAGGTGTCTTCCCATCCCTTTCTGTTCCCCTTCTTTTGCCATGCTATCAGGACAAATAGCCTCACATGCTCTCCTTACCCCGGTGGCAATTGAACAACCCAGAAGTTGCTTCTCTCTGATCCTCAGTTTCCTCATCTGTACAATGGGGTGACAGTCGCTGAGCTCCTTTCTAGCTTTGGCCAGGTCGTGGCACACCACCTAAAGGAGAGAGGAGAGGAGGAGAGACTCGAGGCAGATCAGGGACAGTGTCTGCGAATCTCAGACCCCTTGTGGGGTCAGAGAGTTCCTTTTAAACAGGTAGAACTTCATAAAATAGGCTCAGCTAATTTTTGAAGTTTTTTTTAGTGCACAGTGATTTGACATAATTCACAGTGAGTTGAGAGTCTGGGGACTGCCTGACTGGGTTCAGGTCCCAACTCAGCCACTTCCTACCTGTGTGCCTTTGGGCAAATGACCAAACCTTTGTGAGCCTCTGTCTCTCCATCCGTGAAATGGGCGTAATAACAATACCTTCCTCATAAAGGAAGCATAAAATGAATGGATACAAGAAGGCATTTAGAACATTGTAAGTGCTGTATGCATAGCTGTTAACTGTCAATGTTCTTATCACTACTGCTATTATTGTTGTTGTTCAGTCATTCAGTTGTGTCCCACTCTTTGCGACCCCATGGATGGCAGCGTGCCAGGCTTCCCTGTCCTTCACCGTCTCCCGGAGTTTGCTCAAAACTCATGTCCATCAAGTCAATTATGCCATGCAGCTATCTCATTCTCTGCTATGATTATGCAGCCAAAATTTCAAAGCAGACGGCAAGATACAAATGGAAAGTTAAAGGCCGCCTTCCTTGCCTAAGTCCTATTTCCTGAAGGCACTGACTTTGACCATTCTCTTGTGTGTCCCATCAGAACATGTAGTGCATGTATGAACATGGATGTGTTACGACCGTAACAACAGCAGCAACTCCGGATCACGGTGTACACACTGTGCCCCTTGTCTCTGCCTTCAGTGTGTCCAGGGGCTCTTTCCACATCAGGGCACTTGGGCTCTTGGCTGCAGCTGCGGGATGCTCCACTAGGAGCTTAAACCATAGTCCGCTTTACCAGTCCCCAGTGATGGGCATTTAGATTTTTTTTTTCTGGTCTTTTGCCATGAGAAACAGCAACCAAAATGAATCTCTCTGTCCATCCCCCTTCAGACCCTTTTGCTAATCTAGCCGGAGGATAATTTCCCAGAGGTAGCCAACATAAAAGGCTTCCCAGGTGGCGCTAGTGGTAAAGAGCCCAGCTGCCAATGCAGGAGACGTCAAGAGATGTGGGTTTGATCCCTGGGTTGGGAAGATCCTGTGGAGGAGGAAATGCAACCCACTCCAATATTCTTGCTTGGAGAATCCACATGGACAGAGGAGCCTGTCAAGCTACAGTTCCTAGGGTCTTAAAGAGTTGGACATGATGGAAATGACTTAGCACGCACACACTCAGCCAACATAAAGGTGTGCACACACGTTTAAAAGTCTGATGTGATGCTGCTAAACTACTTTCTAAAGAAATGACGCCTCCCCAGCCCCCAAAGGGAAAGAAATGGTGCTACTCAAAGCCGCAGTTTGTTCTTGGCAGTTTCTAGGGTGGGATGGGATGTGGGGCTGTTCTACATCAATAGACCACTGGGCCAAGCCCCTCAGAGGGGTCAGCCAAGGGGCAGCCTTAACAGAGACCCTGGGGTATCAGGCTTGTGTGTTGCCTGATGGGAACAAAAACATTCTCACCTCTGTTTCATGGTGGATTGTTCTAGAAGCCCCCTGCTGGGCATTCTGAGAGCCTGGGATGAGCAAGGGGGTTGGTGTTCCCAATTAGAATAATATCCTCTGTTGGACTGCTTCCACTGGGTGCACTCATTTCATTTTTAACTCTCCAGAGAGCCTCAGAGGGTCCCCATCACGGATTGCGTGTTTACCCTTTCCCAACCCTAAAAGATACTCAGTCCTTTAGGTCCAGACTCTGCCCTTGACTGATCTGTGCAAACTGCCCTGGGAGATGGGTCATTATAGTTCATTTTACCGATGAGGCAACTAAGGCTCAGAGAAGTGGAGTGACCAGTCCAAGGTCACACAGCTCATGAGTGGTGGAACCGGGATGCAGGCTCAGGTCTGACTTTCAAACCAGGGCTTTCCCCACACTCTCAAACCAGTCCAGTCCCCACTGGGCTCCAGTGGGCTCCCTTTTCCTTCAGGAAGTGCATCAGAATGCCCTGCGCAGCCTAGATTTCCAAGTTCCATTAAGGCGCTTCTGTTTGCTGTTTATCTACAAAAAGGACGTGGTTCTCAGTAGCTAGGCTCCTGAGAAGCCCCTGGTGGGTAGAAATAGCAGGACCTGGAGCGGGGGGCTGGGGGTCTTTTCTCTGTACTGTGTCAGCTGTGGGTCCTCCCTCATCGCCCTCCCCTCCTCTCCCCACTGGCTGCGACTGGACTCCAGTGGGCTCCTTTGTGTGGAGTCACCTCCTGCAGCTGTTGGAGACGGACGACCCCTTGAAACAGAGCCTCCGGGAAGCTGTCCCTCAAGACATTCTTAGCCGGGAGTTCCATCCAGAGGTGTGGAAACACTCGTCCTACTCTGACGTCACCTTCCGCTCAGGTATGGGCATCTCTGGCCAGCGCTGTCCTCCTCGGGGACCACAAAGGCTTGGGGACCCGGGAGTTCTGACTCCGGAGGACATGTGGATAAGGCTGAGGCCATGTCTGTTGCTAAATGTCCAGATAGTCACATGCCATCTGCTTGATTTTTTTTTTTTTCCTGTATCCTCATAGCAACCTGGCATTTTTGTCAGAAGAGGTAAAAAATAGTTAAATATGAGCCACATCATAGCATTCAATAAAATAGTACTTCCGTCTTTTCTCTAAACTGGTTCTTTTAAACTTACTGTTATGCTTAAAGAAAACCTCTTATTGCTACTCTTAGCAGAAGATTAGTTTAATTCTAAAAATAGGGTTGTCCTAAAAAGAGATGCGGTGACCATGAAACACTGTTGTTGAATTCTCACGGGTTCTTGCCTGCTGAGGGCGGTGAGAACTGCTTTTCCCTGGGTTAAAAGGGAGATTAGCATCAACCAGAGACAACTGCTTCCTTGTAATTAAACAGAATCAAAAAGAGACCCCATTCTAGGTTAAGTATCCAACCCCCCTCAGCTACTTGGAAAACTGGGGGGCAGGGTGGGGTGCTCTGGCTGCCCCCACCTATCAGCAGATCTGGGTACATTTGTGACCTTCCCTCTGCCCTTGGTAAGGCTTACTTCTAAGCTTCCTGTCCTGGCTGAGAGGATGCACCGTGTGTCTAGCCCTGTCTCCAGCCCCTTGGCTGTCAGCTCCTGCCCGGTGAGTGGTGTGGTGGGCACTGATCCTTTCTCTCTCTTCCAGCATCAGGCAGCCTGGGAGCCAACCTGGAGGGGACCCTTCTCTTCTCTCCAGCCTCCTTCCTCCCCCGTTCTGCCACAGCCAACCTGACCGTCCATGCTCTTGGTCATGCCTTCAACCTTCTGGAGGTAAGAGGGGGCCTTGTTTCAGTCTCTTCAGGGTGTCTCCTGGGCTTGGGGCCAGAAATCATCCCATCCATCCATCTTTCCATCCCTCACTTGTTATCTATCGATCTACTCCCAGCCCCCAACCTCCACCTACCCATTTATCTGCCCATCCACCCGTCTATTTATCCAGCCTACTGACCCATACATAAATCCATACCTTTATGACCCCCATATCCCTCCTGCTCTCCCTCTCTCTCATCCATCTATGTACCTCCCATCTCTCTCCATCTACCCTCTCACCTACTCATTTATCTTACCAGTCATACACCCATCCACCCACCTATCTATCTATGCACCCACTTAGCTATCCATCCACCTATCCATCACCCCATCCATACAGTCATCCATTCATCCTTCTCATCCACCGATCCATTTATGTACCTTCCCACCCGTCTCTCCATTTACACTCTGATCCGATCATCTATTTATTCTCTCAGTCATCCACCCATCTATCTGCCTGTTTATTAATACTACATACCTACTCATCTGTCCACATGCTCTTCCATATGTTTATACATCTGTATCCATCCATCTTTCCATCCATGCTTCTATCCTCATCCATCTATTCATTCACATACCCCTACTATCTCTTCGTCTACTCTATCATCCACTATTTATTCATCTACCCTTCCGCCCATCCATACATCTGTCTGTCAGTCTCCCCACCCGCCCTTCTCTTCATGTGTTCTTCCACTGATCTATCCACCCTTCTATCCATCTGTCCATGAACCTGTCATCAACTGCACAGTATCCATCTTCTACCTAACATGTGCCAGGAACTATGCTGTGTGCTGGGCTCAGAGAATATGATGATGATCAAGAGATGTAATTCCTGCCTTCTTGGTGCTCACAGCCCAGAGAGGTAGACACATAAGAAATGAGTAGACACGTTCATAAAACAACGGCAACTTTAAGTAGTGAGTTTAGAGATCTGAAGGATGGACGGGAGCAGTCATGTGAAAAACCAAGGTAAGAACCTTCCAAGGGGAGAGAGGGCAGTGTGTGCAACGTCCCTGAGATGAGAGAGGGCTTAGTGTGTTTAAGGAACAGAAATAGATTAGAGAACAGGAGAAGAATGTTAAGATGGGAGCTCAGGGAGGGAGCAGGACCATGTTGAGGAAGGGTTTCAAGTTGGGGAGTGACACGCAATTTGAATGTGGAAAATGATTTGTAAGGGGAAGCAATGGAAAAGGGATGATCTCTGAGGTCATGTGCCCAGCAAGCTTTGAAGTAATGTAACACCTTGGGGCCCTTCCATCTCTTCCCCCAGGTCCCTGGAGCTTGTCTGAGGAAGGGCTCTCTGTGCCCTATCCCAGCGCTTTCTAATTTATGGAGAACTGGGGACTTACCATCCAAACTTTGCCTGCTGGGCACCTGAGCTTAGATCTGCCAAGGGCTGAACTTCTGGTAATTTCTCTAAAAATGCCGTCATAGACAGCTAGATGAGAGGTCGGAAGGAAAGGATGTAAGAATGAGTGAATACATGGGTGGATGGATAGGTAGATGAAATGAAGGAAGGACTCATTAATTCATCCATCAGATTTTGAGAATCAGTCAGGTCATCTGTTAGGGTTCTCCAGAAAAGTAGAACCAAGAGGGTTATAGAGGCTGACAGGTCCCAGAGATCTACAGTCAGCAGAGCTGGGAGACCCAGGGGAACTGATGGTGTACTTCCCGTCCGAAGGCAGGAAAAGTCAGTGTCCCAGTCTGAAGACAGGCAGGAGGAACACCCTCTTATTTGGAGGAAGGGTAGCCCTTTGTTTCATTCAGGCCTTCAACTGTGAGGCTCACCCACATTATGGAGGGCAATCTGCTCGACTCAGTCCACTGATCTAAATGTTAAACTCATCCAAAAACGCTCTCACAGAAACATATGTAATAACACTGGACCAAATATCTGGGCACCCTATAGCCCAGTCATGTAGACACAGAATTAACCATCTCACCAGGCATTGAGTGCACTTGGTGAATGAGACACAGGTCCCTGCTCTCATGGAGCTCAAAATCTTGCAGGGAGATACACAAATTAGTCTGAGTGTGACCTTGGAGTATTGTGCTTGACACTCAGAGGAAGGGGTAATAAATTTGGTTGAGGGTGGGGAGGGGAGATGTATGGAGCCGGTAATATGGGAATTCAGGGAAGGCATCCCAGAGGTGGTGACATTTGAACCAGGCCTCAAAGAATTGGTCGGAATTCTTGCTGTGTGGCATTTGCCAAGCAGATGTGGAGCTGAGATTTTATCTCTCGACATTTGGGCCTGGATGGGCCCTAGGGAGCCTGGAGCCCCCTGTTCAAGCTCCCAACCCCACAGCTCTTGGTTACTATTATAACCAAGTTACTGTTCCCTGAGCCCCTGACTTTCCTTCCCAGTTGGGG
Organism: Bison bison bison; assembly: GCF_000754665.1. Lineage (NCBI taxonomy): Eukaryota > Metazoa > Chordata > Mammalia > Artiodactyla > Bovidae > Bison > Bison bison. Next base: position 1,765,826 of record NW_011494865.1, on the reverse strand, counting down.
CTCCGTCTGGAAAATGCTGAGGAAATGGCCCGCAGGCTGTTTGGCCCCAAGTCATTCTGGGGGCAGGAAGAGGAGAGACAAGCCCAGGCGAAGGAGCCCCCAGAGGCAGAGCCAGGGCCCACACTGCAGCCGGTCGACCCCGCCTGTACAGGAGAAAGGTCCAGAAAGATGAGAGACTTGCAGCAGAAGGTAAGGGAAGCACCTGTGCCCACCGCATTTCACCCTCCCCCCTGTCAGGTGCCAGCTTGGGCTTTGGGACTGGGGGACTCAGGTGTCCATGAACTCTGACCCTGCCCTCCCACCCCTACCCCTTACAGAAGCAAATTGCTGGTCAGATCTCGGCAGGGAGCTGCTAGCCTGCCTTCTTTTGAAAAACCATTTGATATATCACATACTTAGAAAAGTACCCACCTTGGAAGTGTGTTTCCATCAGTGAAACATCCTTGTAACCGGCACCCAGACCCTCATAAGCTCCCCAAAGGCACCCTTCTGCCTCTCTATTCTGGTTTACCCACTCATAACCAGAGGTAAGCAACCACTGTTCTGACTCCTAATAGCACTGAGTAACGTTAAAAATCAGCCTTGTTGAGGTGTAATTGCCCTACAATAAATGGTATGTGTTTAAAGTGTTGACACATACTGTTTGACAAGTTTTGACATATGTAAATACCGTGAAGGGGCTTCACTGATGTCTCAGTGGTAAAGAATCTGCCTGCCAGTGCAGGGGACAAGGGTTCCTTCCCTGGGTCAGGAAGATGCCCTGGAGGAGGGAATGGTGACCCACTCTAGTGTTCTTGCCTGGGAAATCCCGTAGACAGAAGATCCTGGCGGGCTACAGTCCACGGGGTTGCAGAGTTAGACATGATTTTGTGACTGAGAAACAGCAGCAATACACCATGAAACCATCATCGACTAAATCAACATATCCATCACCCCCAAAGGTTTCTTAGTGCTCCTTGATCCCTTCTTCCTGCTCCACCCCTGCCCCCTGTTGTGATATGCTCTTTCTGTCACAATAGATGAGTTTGCATTTTCTGGAATGTTGCGTAAATGGAATCATGCAGCATATACTTTTGTCTTTAAAGCATGTGCTGCTTTCTGGGCTCACTTCCTCTATTCAGTGTAATTATTTTGCGATTCATCCATCATGCAGGGTGTACGAATAGTTTATTTCTTCCTGTGGTCAAGTAGTGTTCCATTGTAGGGATGGACCACAGTCTGTCTACGTGTTCACCTGTTGATGAACGTTTGCGTTATTTCCGGTTTGGGGGCTGTTACACGTAGGGCTGCTATGCACATTTATGTACCGGGTGGTGGTTTAGTTGCTAAGTTGTATCCAGCTCTTGCAACCCCATGGACTGTAGCCTGCCAGGCTCCTCTATCCATGGGATTTTCCAGGCAAGATACTGGATTGACTTACCATTACAAATCTACATATAAACATATGTTTTCAGGTTTCGGGTAAATATTGAGGGATGGGATGGTTGGATCATATGTTTAATTTTTTAAGAGATAGCTAAATTGTTTTGCAAAGTGGTTGTACTATTTTGCATCCCCACCAGCAGTATATGAGAGGTCTAATTCTTCCACATCCTCGCCAACACTTGGTAGGATTAGACTTTTTAGTTTTAGCCATTTTAATAGTGTGCAGTAGTATCTCATGGCTTTATTCCCTAATACTACTAATGTTGAGCATCTTTTCATGTGCTTATTTGTCATCCATGTGTCTTTGGTGAAGTGTATGTTCAAATATTTTGTCCTTTTTTAAAAAAAAATTGGGTTGGTTTCTTAAGAGCAAGTTTTGAACATTCTTGGTCTATTCAGAACACAAGGCTTTTATTAGCTGTGTGACTTGCAAGTATTTCCTCCCAGTGTGTGGCATGGTCTTTCCATTCCCTTACAGTGTCTTTTTCTGGCCATGCTGGGCCTTCCCTGTGGCGTGCAGGCTCCTCTAGGTGTGGCGCCCGGGCTCTAGAGTGCATGGGCTCGGTAGTTGCAGTCGTGGGCTTCTCTTGGTTGTGGTGTCTGTGCTTAGTTACCCCACAGTATGTGTATCTCAGTTTCTCAACCAGGGATCAAACCCATGTCCCCTGAGTTGGAAGGCAGATTCTTAACCCCTGGACCCCCAGGGAAGTCCCAACAGTGTCTTTTAAAGAGCAGACATTCTTGATTTGGATAAAGTCACGTTTATCCATTTCTTTTATGTCTAGTGTTTTGGGTGTTAACATCTAAGAAGTCTTTGCCTAAAGCAGTGTTACAGAGATTCTTGGAACTCTCTGGAGACTTCCAGAGTTCTCTGCGCAACTTTTTCCCCTCTTGTACTCTGCCCTGCAATGTCCAGTCACCTTGGTGTCCCCAGGCTCCCAGATCCATAACTCCAAGAGTCTGCCCTGCCCCACTCTGTTCCCCTCCCAGCCCCTCAGCCTGAACTCCCTCCAGGCGGGGAGCTGAGGCTCACCTTGCTATTTCCTGTCTCTTGGTTGTTCATCTCGCATTACCTGATGGTGTTTAATGTCTTGGGAACTTGCGTTTAATCTGTTTCATCTGAGTTTCGTGTTGCTCCACATGGGGAGGTAAATCCAGTCCCTGTTACTTCAATCTGGTTGATAGTAGAAGTCACATCTAGTTCCTTTTGTGAACTTTATGTAAATGGAATCATTTACGTGTACTCTTTTGGGAAAAAAAAAATGAGGTGACATTCACGTAACATAAAGTTCAGTTCAGTTCAGTCGCTCAGTCGTGTCCGATTCTTTGTGACCCCGTGAATCGCAGCACGCCAGGCCTCCCTGTCCGTCACCAACTCCCAGAGTTCACTCAGACTCACATCCATCGAGTCAGTGATGCCATCCAGCCATCTCATCCTCTGTCATCCCCTTCTCCTCCTGCCTCCAATCCCTCCCAGCATCAGTCTTTTCCAATGAGTCAACTCTTCACATGAGGTGGCCAAAGTACTGGAGTTTCAGCTTTAGCATCATTCCTTCCAAAGAAATCCCAGGGCTGATCTCCTTTAGAATGGACTGGTTGGATCTCCTTGCAGTCCAAGGGACTCTCAAGAGTCTTCTCCAACACCACAGTTCAAAAGCATCAATTCTTCGGCGCTCAGCCTTCTTCACAGTCCAACTCTCACATCCATACATGACCACAGGAAAAACCATAGCCTTGACTAGACGGACCTTTGTTGGCAAAGTAATGTCTCTGCTTTTGAATATGCTATCTAGGTTGGTCATAACTTTCCTTCCAAGGAGTAAGCGTCTTTTAATTTCATGGCTGCAGTCGCCATCTGCAGTGATTTTGGAGCCCCCCCAAAAATAAAGTCTGCCACTGTTTCCACTGTTTCCCCATCTATTCCCCATGCTGTTTAAAAATATACAATTCAGTGATATGTGATACATTCACAGGGTTGTGCAACCACCCCATCTGTCTAGTACAAAACATTTTCATCACCCCAAGGAGACCCCACCTCCATTAGTGGTCACACGCCGTACCCTCATTTCCCAGCCCTGCCAGCCATGAATGTGCTTTCTGTCTCGATGGATTTATCTATTCTGGACATTTCTTATAAACAGAATCATACACTGTGTGGCCTTTTGCGTCTGGCTTCCTTCACTGAGCATGTTCTTGAGGTTCGTTTGTGTCATAGCATGTATCAGTACTTCATTCTTTTTTTCTATCCCACAAATAATTCCTTTCTTAAGTGAAGTATAGTTGATTTATTCTGTGATGGTTTCTGGTGTACAGCAAAGTAATTCAGTTATACATGTGCGTGTGTGTGTACATATGCACTTTCTCAGATTCTTTTAAGATATTGAGTATATTTCTCTGTGCTCTATAGCAACTTCCCTGAATGGACTTCCTGAACTTCCCTGCAGTGGTACAGTGGTTAAGACTCCGTGTTTCCACTGCAGGGGATGAGGGTTCAGTCCCTGGTTAGGAAGCCAAGATTCCACATGCCTCGTGGTGCAACCAAAAAAGACAAAATTTAGGAGCTTCCCTCATGGCTCAGCTGGTTAAGAATCTGCTAGCAGTGCAGGAGACCCGGGTTCGATCCCTGTTTCAGGAAGATCCCCTGGAGAAGGAAATGGCAGCCCACTCCAGTCTTCTTGCCTGGAGACTTCCATGGACAGAGGAGCCTGGTGGGCTATAGTCCATGGGGTCACAAAGAGTCAGACACAACTGAGTGACTTCGCTTTCACTTTCGTGCAGGAAGTCCTTGTTGTTTATCTGTTTTATATATAGTACTGTGTGTATGTTAATCCCAAACTCCTATTTATCCCTCCCCGGCCCCTTTGCCCTTTGGTAACCATAAGTTTGTTCTCTATGTCTGTGGGTCTCTTTCTGTTTTGTAAGTAAGGTCATTTATATCATTTTTTTAGATTCTACATATAAGTGATATCCCGTGATGTCTGTCTCTGACTTTACTCAGTGAGATCATCTCTAGGTCCATCCAGGTTGCCGCAGATGACGTTATTTCATTCTTTTTTATGGCCGAGCAGTATTCCATCGTGTGTGTGTATCTCTCATCTTCTTTATCCATTTATCTCTCAATAGACACTTAGATTGCTTCCATATCTTGGCTTTTGCTGCTAGAAACATTAAGGTGCACGGTGTGAAGTGCTTTTGATTTGCATTTCTCTAATAATTAGTGATATTGAGCCTGTCAGCCATCTGTATGTCTTCTCTGGAGAAATGTCTCTTTAGGTCTTCTGCCCGTTTTATGACTAGGTTGTTCTGACACTGAGCTGTGTGAACTGTTTATGTATTTTGGAAATTAATCTTTTGTCAATTGCATCACTTGCAAATATTTTCTCTCAGTCCATAGGCTATCTTTTTTTGTTTATGGTTTCTTTTGCTGTGCAAAAGCTTCTAAGTTTGATTGCTGCTATTGCTGCTAAGTCGCTTCAGTCGTGTCCGACTCTGTGTGACGCCATAGACAGCAGCCCACCAAGCTCCTCCATCCATGGGATTTTCCAGGCAAGAGTGGGGTGCCACTGCCTTCTCCTCTAAGTTTGGTTAGGTCCTGTTTATTTTCCCTTTTATTTCTTTTGCCTTGGGAGACTGACCTAAGAAAACATTGCTACGATTTATGTCAGAGAATGTTTTGCCTATATTCTAGGAGTTTTATGGTGTCATGTCTTATGTTTAAGTCTTTAAGCCATTTTGAGTTTATTCTTGTGTATGATGTGAGAATGTGTTCTAACTTCATTGATTTACAAGCAGCTATATAGCTTTCCCAGCACCACTTGCTAAAGAAACTGTCTTTTCCCCAATATATATTCTTATGTCCTTTATCATAGATTAATTGATCTTAGGTGTGTGAGTTTATTTCTGGGCTCTCTAACGTGTTCCATTGACCTATGTGTCTGATTTTTGCTTCATTCCTTCTTAAGGCTGGATACTATTCATTGTATGGATGAACCATGTTTTGCATGTCCCTTTACCCACTCATGGACTTTCGGGCTGCTCCCATCTTATGATTGTGAATAAAGCTGTCCACATCCTCTTTTTTGTGTCTGACTTCTTTTGCTTAAAGTATGTTTGTGAGATCAGTCTGTGTTGCTGTGGGTGCTTACAGCTTGTTCATTGTCCTTACTATATAGCATTCCATGGTGTGAACAGACCACAGTTTCTTTATCCAGTTACTTTTGATGGGCTATCCATTTACTGTTAACAGTTTCCTTATCCATCTTTAAAGCCAGCGTCTGACGTTTAGGTAGTACATTCTTGTGCATGTCTCTGTGGTGAATGTGTGTGCATACACTTGCTCCGTGTGTGCACAGTAGTGGACTTGCTGGGCAAGGGGTGTGTGTGTGTGCTTCCTCTGGTTTCCCACTTGATACTAGTACTGAGTATTTTTCTTACTGAAAACTTACTGTATGTAAACATTTTAATACCCATTCTGTGGGTGGGGACCTTACTTTACATAACCTTTTCCCCACCAGTGGATACTGAGGTTGTTAGTCCCCTTTTGGTCTTATAAATGTCATGTCCATGTACATCTGGGGGTGATCAAGCTGGTGGCTGAGGCATTTCCTCACCTGTTCACTCACTCACCATCAGCTGTGACCCACACACAGCCCAGGAACACAAAGATGATCAGGGCGTGGTCCCTGCCGTCAAAAGCCTCTTGGACTAAGTCTGAAGCCAGTGAGTAACTTGAATGAGGGCTGTGGGTTGGATATAAATGTTTTTTCTTAGAATCACAATCCCACAATTTCTTAGAATAACACAGTTGGTCTGTTATTTTCTCACTTTTTTTAAGGCCTTTTTTTTGTTTCGGTTTCTTTTTTTTAATCAGTCAGTTAACTTTTGTCTGCTCTGGGTCTTTGTTAGTATGTGCGGTCTTTCTCTGGTTGTGGCGAGTGGGGGCTGCTCTTCATTGTGGTGCTCGGCCTTCTCACTGCAGTGGCTTCTCTCGTTGCGGAGCACAGGTTCTAGGTGCGCAAGCTTCAGGAGGTGCAGCGTATGGGCTCGGTAGTTGTGGCACATCAGCTTAGTTGCTCCGTGACATGTGAAATCTTCCTGGACCAGTGACTGAACTTGTGTTCCCTGCCTTGGCAGGTGGATTCCTAACCACTGTGCCACCAGGGAAGTCCTGTCTTCTCGCTTTTGGTATATATTCACTTTGCAAGATATATTTTGCACAAGTGCAGTGAGGAGTGGGACTTCCCTGGTGGCTCAGATGGTAAAGCGTCTGTCTACAATGCAGGAGGACCTGGGTTCGATTCCTGGGTTGAGAAGATTCCCTGGAGAAGGAAACGGCAACCCACTCCAGTACTCTTGCCTAGAAAATCCCATGGATGGAGGAGCCTGGTGCAGGCTACTGTCCGTGGGGTCACAAAGAGTCGGGCACGACTGAGCGACTTCACTTCTTCAGTGATGAGGGACAGTAGTCTTTGGCCTGAGTGCTGGAGAGACAGCATGGTGGGGACCGTGGTAGACAGGCTTGCAGCTCAGGCCTCGGCTCACTGGCAGCCACCACTCAATTCTGAATGCCTGTTGCCCTTTTGGGGAGGGGGAGATTGGGAGGCAGTGGGAGACAGGCCAATATTTCTCTTTTTTTTGAGAAGCTGGGAATCTGGATTTTATATAAAATCTCCCAGGTTTTAAATAGTAGAAATAAATTAAAAAAAAAATACATACTGCCTGAAAAATAAAGACCAAGAAGCTGTCACAGATCAGAGGAGACTGAAGAGACATGATACCAAATACCATGTGGTACTGGATTCAATCCTGGAACAGAAAGAGGGTGGAAGGGAAAAACTGGTGAAATCCGAATAAAGTCTGGAGTTTAGTTAAAAGCATGTTGGTGTTGGTTTCTTCGTTTTCACTGTGCGTCTTGGTCGTGTAAGATGCTAACAGTGGAGGAAACAGGGTGAGCTGTACATGGGAGCTCTCTGTACTAGCTTTGCAACTTTTTCTAAAAATTTTTACTGAAGTGTAGTTGTGGCTCAGCTGGTAAAGAATCTGCCTGCCATGTGGGAGACCTGGGTTCGATCCCTGGGTTGGGAAGATCCCCTGGAGAAGGGAAAGGCTACCCACTCCAATATTCTGGCCTGGAGAATTCCATGGACTATATATAGTTCATGGGGTCGCAAAGAGTCAGACACGACTGAGTGACTTTCACTTTCATAGTTGACTTACAATATAGTGTTAGTTTCAGGTTTACAGCATAGTGACTCAGTTTCCATATATGTATGTGCTGTGCTTCGTTGCTCAGTCATGTCCGACTCTGTGCGACCCCATGGACTGTAACCCTCCAGGCTTCTCTGTCCATGGGGATTCTCCAGGCAAGAATACTGGAGTGGGTTTCCATGCCCTCCTCCAGGGGACCTTCCCAACCCAGGGATTGAACCCAGGTCTCCCACACTGCAGGCGGATTCTTTACCAGCTGAGCCACCAGGGAAACCCCCATATATGTGTATCTACTCTTTTTTAGATTCTTTTCACATATAGGTTATTAACAGAGTATTGAGTAGAGTTTCCTGTGCTGTATAGTTACTTATTATCTATTTTATATGTAGTAGTGTGTATGTGCGGAGAAGGCAGTGGCAAGCCACTCCAGTACTCTTGCCTGGAAAATCCCACGGACGGAGGAGCCTGGTAGGCTGTAGTCCATGGGGTCGCTACGAGTCGGATTCGACTGAGTGACTTCACTTTCACTTTTCACTTTCACGCAATGGAGAAAGAAATGGCAACCCACTCCAGTGTTCTTGCCTAGAGTATCCCAGGGACGGCAGAGCCTGGTGGGCTGCTGTCTATAGGGTTGCACAGAGTCGGACACTACTGAAGTGACTTAGCAGCAGCAGCAGCAGTGTGTATGTGTCAATCTCAATCTCCCAGTTTATCCACCCCCCTTTCCCCTCTGGTAACCATAAGTTTGTTTTCTATATCTGTGACTCTATTTCTGCTTTGTAAATAAGTTCACTTTAGTATCATTTTTCTGGATTCCACATGTAGGTGATACCATATGATATTTGTCTTTCTCTGGCCTACTTCACTCAGTATAACAATCTTTAGGTTCATCCATGTTGCTGCTAAGGGCGTTATTTCATTCTTTTTCATGGCTGAGTAGTATTCCATTGTACCACCTCTCTATCCATTACTCTGCTGAGGGACACTGGGGTGCATCTATGTTTTTGAATTGCAGTTTTGTCTGGCTATATTGCTGGATCATATTCAGCCTGGATCTTTGAAAGCCTCTATTATTCACACACGCACATTGCACTGGGTGTTGGGTAGACTGTGCAGGTATAAGAAAGTATATCTGTAGGTTCTGCCTGTGGACCATGAGTTTTGCAAGTCCTGTTCTGAACCCCACAAGCCCTTGACCTTTCTCTCCAGCTGCCCCTTCCCCCTCCCAAGGTCCAGGGGCCTTGCCCGGCTAAGCCAGACCTGTTCCTGGTCACAGGTGGCCCGGAGGCGCGGGGAGCGGCAGGCGCTGAAGTGTCAGCTGAGCATGAAGGTGTTCGGGCATGAGTTGAGCTTTGTCAACTGTGGGGCGATGGGGAGCCGCGTGACTCACCAGTCCCTGAACCTGGCTGAGCTTGCCATCAAACTCCTGAAGGTACCTCAGGCTGGGCTTGGCCCATCCCTGCCGTCTGACCTGATGATGTTTCCTTTGATGCTTTGGGGGAATACTAAAGTACTTTCAAACTCAAGAGCATGAAATTTGGAACCAGACTGCTCAAGGTCAAAAATTGGCTGCACCGCTTACTGCCTTGGGCATATTGTTGAATTTACCATGGCCTCAGTTTCTGCCTCTGTGAAATGGGCATGATAGAATAGTAGTAATAAAATCTACTTCATAGAGCGGTTGAATCAAATGACTCAGTGCAGTAAAAATGCAGCAAAGTGGAGTGTGCCTGGCACTTACTAAGTGCTCTGTACCAGGTGTGCAAGCACGGCCCACACCCTGGGTGGGCCTGGATGCCTGACCTCTGACTATGACCTGCAGTAAACTGTCTTGGTTCAAACCCTAGTTCTGCCGGTTTCTAGCTACATGGGCTCAGCTGGGTTATTTTTATCTCTTTGGGGGCTCTGTTTTCTCATCTGGAAACTGGGGACAATGATAAGGTTCTGTCTGAGGGTTGTGAGGGGCGAGTGAGGGGGTCATGTGCACTCTACTGTTCTCTGACTGCAGGGCCAGGAGGTTCAGGTGAACCGGAGGCTGAACCTGGTGATGGAGGAGCTCACCTTTCCCACCATGTCCGGCCTCCCAGCCCGGTTGACCCTCAATGTCTCGGCTGCTGTCAGCATCCGGGTCCGAGGGACAGCCGACTTCCAGCAGCGCTCAGATTTCTCTGTGAAAGGTTACGTCAAGCCCAGGTAACTGGCTCCTCAGATCTGGGGGACATAGGTGGATCAGGGCCTCCCCCTGCAGAGAGCCGAGGCATCAGCATGGGGTGAACGGGGAGCCCTGCCCTGCTGACTACCTTTATACCAGCTACTGTAGATGGAGTGTTTTTTGTGCCAAGAGACTAAGGAGATCCTGGGCAGTTGTGCCCACTTTACAGATGAGAAGACTGAGGCTCAGCAAGGTACAACCCCCATGCCCAAGGTAGCACAGCAGCTGGGATTCACAGCTTGTGTCTCAGCCCCGGTCTTCCCTCTGCCCCCTCTGCCTCTTGGGGGAGAGGGTGGGAGGAGAGGGAGGCGGGGGCATTTAAGGTACAGGAACCCACATGGCCACACACAAGGTGGACACTTTTCTTATTTCCATTAAGGGTTAAGGAAATTGAGACTCACAATGAGTGCACAGCTGACCCGGGGCCACACGGCATCAAGGATTTTGAGCAGAACAATGCTCACCTCTCCCAGGCCTGCTGGGTGACTCTCCCAGTCACTAAGCTGACCTGCCTTTCATTTCTGGGTCCAGTGTGGGGAATGTGGGTGTCCTGTGCTACCTTTTGTTGGGCATAGAGACCTTGGGCTTGGGCTCTGACAACCAGGGCTCCAGACTGGCTGTTCCATGTCCCAACTGTGGAACTCATGCAGACGGCATCACCTCTGTGAGCCTCGGTTTGTCTGTCTATTAAATGGGGCTAATGATGGTGAGGGTTCAGTGGCAAGGTATAGAGTGCTTGGCCCACGTGGAGTGTGTGGTCAGTGATGGCCACGGCGGAGGAGCCGCTCTGACTCAGAACCATGGAGTGAAGCTGGCAGGGGGTTCGTGGGTGGTGTGTGGGTTGGCACTGGTTTGGCTATTGCCTGGGGCCATAGGCTGCAGCCATGTGCTTCTTCCTTAGCGCGCTGCTCCAGATCTCGGCGCAGATGGGCACAGTGGGTGCCCTGGGGCAGGCCGGGCTGAGGTGGGTGACTGGTGTCCGCGGCACCGCCAGCCTGGATGGTGGGATCCAGGCGAGGAAGGGCCAAGACCTCAGGGTGCATCTGAATACACCAGAGGAGGTCGTGGAGCTGTTCCACTTCAGGTGGGTTCCCGAACCCGAGGAGGGAGCCCGTGAATATGTCTGTGTGTGAGGCAGGGTGGGCACTGGTGTGGGTGTGAGTGTCTGTGAGAGAGTGCATGCCTGTGTCTGAGTGTGTGTGCCTACAGGTGTGCCTGTGAGTCTGTGTATGTGATTGCATGTCTGTGGGCGTGTTTGTGAGACAGTTTGCCCATGTCAGTGAGCGGGGTGTATCGTGTGTGTGTGTGCGTGTGTGTGTGTGTGTGTGTATGTCAGGGTAGGGTGGGTGTGTCTGTGACAGGGGCTGAGGGAGACCGGGAGGTGGGGCCTCCCACAGTGCTCAGATCTTTCCGGGGGTCCCTCCTGGGGTCTGCTCTTCCCCAGCCTCCTGGAGAGGTGATGCTTAGAGAACAGTGAATTCAGAGGAAACAGGAGAAGCCAGACTGCCCCCACCCCCACCTCCTCCCTTCCCTTGCTGGAGGCACTGTTGCCCACCCGACCCTCTCTGGGCAGCAGCCAGTGGGGTCTCCTTTTACTTGTCAATTAAATCCTTTCACGCTCCCCCTCCCCTATTTAAAATCCCTTGCTTGCATCCAGAATAGCCCAGCTAGCATGCTTTCCCTGCCCGATGGAGGCCCTGCCCACTCCCTCACCTGTCTCCTGCCACTACTCCCCCCCTCACTCCCTCCCCGCCATTCTGACCCCCTCACCACCCTTTTGTTGGTGGTCCTAAAGAGCGCCCTTTATTCTCACCCTAGGGCCTTTGCACCTGCCGTTCCCTCTGGGATGCCGGCTCCTTCTCATCCTTTGATTCTCTGACCATATATTACCTCTGCAGAGTGTCCCCTCCAAACCCGCCAACTAACCAATGCCTTGTTGTATCCCCAAGATGGATGCTATGCCCATGCCATCCCATAATTTAGGTTTTTCATAGCGCTTGTCACCCCCTGTGTTCATGGACTGACTCCCCCACCAGCGTGCTGGTGCCCCAAGGGCCTGTCCAGTTCCTGGTGGGACCTGCCTCAGCATCTCGCCCTGGTGGTTTTATGGATGAATGCAATGATTCACCTGGCACTTCCTCCCTTCCCACCCAGCTCTCAGCTGTATCTCATCACTGGGGATGGTGTGAGGAGCCTCAATCACGTTCCCAGCCCTTCTGAGGCCCAGTCCTGTACCAGCAAGGAAGGTGGGTGCCAGCAGGCCCTCCGTGTCATTGTCCCAGGATGGGCGTCTTGGGGGCTGAGGGGTAAGATAACAGCTCCAAATTCCAGAGTTATCTTCTGCCCAGAAAGTACTTATGCCCCTTAGCTCAGTGATGCTCTGTCTAGACTCTGTGTGTTCAGTTACTCAGTCGTGTCCGACTCTTTGTGGCCCCACGGACTGTAGCCCGCCAGGCTCCTCTGTCCATGGAACTTTCCAAGCAAGAATACTGGAGTGGGTTGCCATTTCCTGCTCCAGGGGATCTTCCCGACCAAGGGATTGAACCCACGTCTTTTGTATCTCCTGCATTGGCAGGTGGGTTCCTTACCACTAGCACCACATGTGAAGCCCTCCCTATACCTTATGAAAATAAGCCAAAATAGCTTTAAAAGTGCCGAATGCACAGAGATGTTTGTTGCATCATTATTTACAGAGCAAAAAAAAAAAAAAAAGATGGCAACTCAAATATCCAACAGTAGGAGAATGGCTCATTATGACGGCCTTTGAGCTAAGAATAGACTTTTATGTTTCCAAACAGTGAAAAAATAATCAAAAGAAGACTATTTCAGAACATGTGAGAAATTAGTGAAGTTCATAGTCCAGTGCCCAGAAATGAAGTTTGATTGGTGCAGAGCCACTCCCGTTGTCTGTGGCCTTTCTTCAACAACAGCAGAGCTGAGTAACAGCAAACTGCGGTCACGGTTGTGTGACCAGCAAAACCTCAAGTATTTACCATCTGGCCATTTACTTGAAAATGTTTGCCAACTCCTGGTTTAGTAAAATACCGAGATACCCCGTAACTTTTGAAGTCTGTAAAGAAGGGCATTTTTTTAGTAGATTTTTTGCATTTCCCTTTTTACGTGTGTTTATATGTGTGTATTTTTGGCTGCGCTGGGTCTTCACGGCTGCACGCAGGCTTTTGTCAGCTGCGGTGAGTGGGGACTACTGTCTCCTGTGGCGCATGGGCTTCTCACTGTGGCGGCTTCTCTTGTAGCGGAGGGCGGGCCCCGGGGCAGAGGCTCAGCAGTTGCAGCACACGGGGTCAGTAGCTGTGGCATTCGGGCTTAGTTGCCCCATGGCATGTGGGATCTTCCTGACCCAGGGATCAAACCTGTGTCCACCGCATTGGCAGGTGGATTCTTGACCACTGGACTACCAGGAAAGTCCTGAACTTCATATTTTAATAGCAAGAAAACTCTTTGATGATAACATCAGGTCAAAGGCAACAAAATTGAGAAGGAAGAGAAGGAGGTAGATCAGTTGCAGATCTTGCAATCATTTGGGGGGTAAAGTGGGGGAGGAGCCTACTTAAGTTACTTCTTTAGGCTAAACCGTGTCCTGAACACTCACTGAGCTGTAAATCCTCCCAGCTACAGCATGGGGCTGGATCTATTATCAGTCTCCATGGACAGATGAGAAACACCAAAGCACAGAGATGTTAGGTAACTTGCCCAAAGTCACACAGCTGGGCAATGGCAGAACGGGAATGCGGATCCAGGCTTTCTTGCTCCAGAGTCTGGGTCCTACCTCGTACTGCCGGATATTCTGATAGTCTATATGAGGGGTCCTGAACCCAGGGGTGATTTTGACCCTACCCTTGCCGGGGGACAGTTGGCAATGTCTGTTGACATTGCTGGTTGTCATACTGGTGTGGGAGGTGCTAAAGGCGTCTAGTGGGTCGAGCCCAGGGCGGTCCCCCACAATGAGGAATTATCCAGGTCACGGGTTGAGAGTGCCAAAGCTGAGAAACCCTGGTCTACACAGCACCACCTGCTATGATTAATGACTAAATGATACTGTTTCTCCGAAGAATGTGGAGGTGCTCTTTCTTTGCTGATGGGAGCATCCGTGGCCCCGCCCGGAGCCCTCAGCTCTCTCCTGACTGGCGGTGCCTGTTCCCTTTCCCACAGCAGCCCACACCTGGGGATGGCAGCTCTGCACTGAGGTGCGCTGGCCGGCACCCGACCAGCCCTCCCTGCTCTCGGTGCCTGTGTTCGCAGCCGTGACGCTGAAGAAGCAGGACCAGGGGCTCCAACAGTATCTGCTGGAAGCTGCCTACACCCTCCACCCCCAGGTAGGCCCTAGGGAACCTTCTTCTTTCTCAACCGGATTCAGGGCCTCCCTAGGTCTTCTACTCAGGGGTCAGTGTTGAGCATCACTCATAAAGACGGGGGCCTCCTCCCCGGAGCTGTTGGGCTGGGCTTGTCCTGCTGTAGTTCCCCTCCTGCCTCAGGACCCTTGCACATGCGGCTCCTCTGTCTCTGGCTGTTGGCTTGTTAACTCTGAATCAACCTTCGTAGCTCCACTCAAGAGGTCACCTCCTCAGGGAAGCCTGCCCTGATTGCCCTGAAGTGGCCATGTTCGTTTGTTATATGCTCTAAGGGCACTGTGTTCCTTCCCTTTCAGTCACATTTGTGTTCATTACTGAAGCTGGTTAACTAAGATCTGTCTTCCCCACTAGTCGCTCAGTTCCTGGGAACAGATCCAGTGCCTTTCTCACTCCTGGGTCCCCAGCACCTGGCACAGAACAGACACTCAACAGCCTCCTATCTGACTTCCCCGTTCCCACTCTTGTCTCCTTCCCGTGTGTTTTCTACTAGCAGCCAGACAGACCTTCCAAAATCCCTAAAGGATTGTGTCCGTCCTCTGCTCGGGACTCTGCAGTGGCTCCTTTCTCTCTGAGTAGGAGCCGAGCGCCCTGACCTACAGGCTTTCAATGATCCAGCCGTGCCGGCCTCTCCTCCCCATCTCCCCACTTTTTGACCAGGTTCACCGCTCTCCAGACACACTGACCTCCTTTTAATTAAATACCAAGCACATTGCTGCCCAGGGCCTTTGCATTGGCGATTTCCTCTGCCCGGAACACTCTTTCCTAGACACCCACTTGACTCTGTGCCTTGCTGCCTCCTGGTCTCATCAAATGCCCCTTCTTCAGAAACAACTTCCCTCCCCTGACCACCCGGTCCAGAACAATGACCCCTGACTCTGAGTTTGTCAGCAGAGCACTCACAGCCACCAGCTGCCATCTCACTTCCTTCTGTGTCTGGAGGTCCTGTGAGTGTGGAGTGGCTGCCAGGAGGGCAGGACTTTGTGTATAACACTCGGCTGCACCCCCTGTGCCTGTAACGGTGCCTCGCACGCAGCAGTGAATGTTACTTGGTTCTGGGTGAATGTACGATGGTGCAGGATACACTTACTTACAGAAACAGACTCACAGGCTGAGAACGAGCTTATGGTTGCCAGCGGGAAGGATGGGGCAAGGGATAGTTAGGGAGTTAGGGATGGACATGTACAAACAGCCGTACTTAACATGGACACCCAACAGGGATCTGCCGTACAGCACGGGGAACTCTGCTCAATGTCATGTGGCAGCCTGGATGGGAGGGGAGTCTGGGGGAGGATGGATACATGTATGTGTGTGGGGCTGAGCCCCTTCATTCTCCACCTGATACTGTCACAACATTGTTAATCAGTTACACCCCAATACAAAATAAAACATTTGTCTTTTTTTTAAAAAACAAGCAAAGCACACAAAAGCTGGGAGATGAGCACGCTGAGCTGGTGAAGAGGCCCAGGGGGGTCCAGGCAGGTGTGTGTTGCAGCTGGTCCTGAGTTGTCCTGTAGGACTCTCCTCCAGGATGTACAGCCCCAGACTCCTGGTTTTAGGGTTCTTGTCTTTTGAGGACAAGAATGACCATAAGAACTCAGGTTTGGGGTTTTTTTTGGAAACACATTTATTTACTTTTGGGTCTTCATTGCTTTTCTCTAGTTGCGGCTAGTGGGAGAGCTTGGGCTCCTCACTGCAGTGGCTTCTCTTGTTTCAGATCATGGGCTCTAGAGTGTTTGGGCTTCAGTAACTTCTGCATGTAGCCTCAGGAGCTGCAGTTCCCAGGCCCCAGAGCACAAGCTCAGTAGTTGAGGCGCATGGGCTTAGTTGCTCTGCAGATTGTGGGATCTTCCTGGACCAGGGATGGAACCTGTGTCTTCTACGTTGGCAGGTGGATTCTTTACCACTGAACAATGGGGGAGGCCCGGAACTCAGGTTTTTTTCAGGTGGGGGGACCTGGTTGGGTTCTCAGTCTTGAGGACTCTGCTGTGTTTCCAGAAGGACTGCTGGCTCCCTCAAGAAGCCTCAGCTCACATCTTCATGGGCACGCCCGGATCAGAAGTGCCCAGGGACGTCGGGGTGGACATCAGCTACAGCTGGCCTCAGGGGAAGTTCCGTCTCAAGCTGCTCCATCCCAAGAAGAGAATCGAGCTTGATGGTAAAGACAGTGGTCCCCCTGTCACTCTGCCCCCGGCCACAGGCCGGATCCGTGGGCCAGATACAGCCCTCTCACTGTGGACTCCTCAGCCACCTTCTGAGGTTGGCACTACATAGAGCCCGGTTTAATGGACGAGAACCCCGGGGCTCAGAGACTAGGAAGCTAGGAGGACGTCCCCCAGCGAAAGCAGGGGTGGATCCAGGATGTTGAACCCTGGTCTCTAAACTCTCATGTTGTCTCCCAGGAAAGATCGAGACTGTCCAGAGGGCCCGCATGGGTCACCTGGAGTTGATCCTGGATGAAAGGGACGTCTACTACATCAAGGTTTGCACCCCGTCTTCAAACCCCTGGTGTTGACACCTGCCACCTCCCAGGACACTTCCGGTCCCAATCCCTGCTTACTCATCACCACCTCCTTTGGTGTATTTTGTTTCTTTTTTAATTTATTAATTTGTTCGATTGCATCGAGTCTTAGTTGTGGCATGAGAGATCTTTGCTGCAGCATATGGGATCTTTTGCTGCGACGCATGGACTCAGTAGTTGTAGGGCATGGGTTTAGTTGCCCCGTGGCATGTGGGATCTTAGTTCCCTGACCAGGGATCGAACCCATGTCCCCTGCATTGGAAGGTGGATTTTTAAAAAATCTTTATTGATTTATTGGGACCTTAGTTGCATCACACGGGACCTTCACTGTGGCATGCAGGACCTTTCAGTTGTGGTGTGTGGGTTCAGTTGCCCTGAGGCATGTGGAATCTAGTTTCCTGACAAGGAATCAAACCCAAATCCCCTGCATTGGTAAGCAGATTCTTAACCACTGGACCACCAGGGAAGTCCCTCTCGTACTTTAGCTGTTCTTCTCTATCCACCTACTAGGACCATCTAGTGTGAAAACAAAAATGGGTTCAGATCTTACCACCATCGATGTCAAAAATTGATAATAGTAACACAGGAGCATGCTTTAAGAAATTCAGAGTAGACAAAGGTATAAAATGGTAAGTCAAAGAGTGCTACTCCCCAGATTTCCAGAAGAAATGTCAAGGCACACACCGAGAAATCTGTGTGAGTTTTCCAGGGCTGCTCTATCAAAGTACCCTGAATTTTAAGGGGCTTAAACAATGGAAATTTTCTCATAGTTCTGGAGGCTAGAAGTTCAAAATCAACATGCTGGCAGAGTTGGTTCCTGCTAAGGCTCTAATCCATGCTTCTCTCCTGGTCTCTAGTAGCCTTGGGGATTCCTTGGCTTTTAAGTGGCTGTCTTCCGCCTTGTCTCCTCATTGTCTGCCCTCTGTAGGCATCTATGCCCAAATCTCTCTTTTTGTAAGTTTCCCAGGCCGGATTAAGGTCCACACAAATGACCTCATCCTCCCTTCATCTGCAAAGATCCTGTTTACCAGTATGGTCACATTCACAAGTCCTAGGGGTTAGCTTTGGAGGGAAGCACAGTTCAGCTCACAATATAGATTTGAAAAACCTTTCAGTTCTTAAAAAACATCTATTTGTTTGTTTTTGACTGTGCTGGCCCTTTGTAGCTGTGTGATCTTTTTTCTAGTTGCAGGGAGCAGGGACTACTCTCTATTTGCAGTGTGGGGACTTCTCTCGTGGCTCCCGGGCCCTAGAGCACAGGCTTGGTAGTTGTGGCTTGCTACTGAGTTGCTTCACCACATGTGGGTTCTTCCCAGACTGGAAATCAAACCTGTGTCCCTTGCATTGATGGGTGGATTCTTTACTACTGAGCCACCAAGGAAGCCCTATAGGTACTTTTTAAGGTTTTCAACCTGGAGGACCTAAATGGGACTCAGTGGATCCTCTGAAGCCCCTGCAATTGTGCAGAAGTTTTGTGTCTGTTCTCCTTCTGGGGAGAGGGTTTAGACCTTCCAGCCAATGCTCAAGCAGGTCTGTGACTCCAAAAAGGATAAAATGAGCAGCTGGAGACTTGCTCCTGCCAAGCAGGACCTCTGGGCCCCTTTGGCCATGAGTCTGGTTGTTCTGTATCTGTCTCCAGTGGATTCTCAGAGAGGTCCGACTTGAAAATTAAAGCCAGGGTTGGAATTTTTGCAGCATGAACACACTCTGAGCTCCCAAATCTGCTTCCTGTCTGGTGCGAAGACCAAGTGTCAGGGGAGAGCATCTTCCTCTTAGAACCCCAGCTGCCTGCTGGCTGAGACTATGCATCATTTCAGAGCTCCCAGGAGCCCTGAAGCAATCCTGCTTTGCTAAGCACACTAGTGCTAATTGCCTGCCCCTCCATGCAGGCCAGCCTGCTGCTCTCCAGAGGGCTGTCCTGCAGGCCTGGAAGCACTGGCCTTTAGAGAAACTCCAGTTCTAGCTGCCTCAGATTCATCACGATCCTGGTAACAGCTGGAGCTTCAGAACTTTGCAAAGCCTTTTCTAGGATGGGCAGGGGACACATATGGCTTTGACTCTGGGTCTCTCTTTTAGTCCTCTCGGTAAGCCTGCAGGAAATGAGGAAGCTAAGGCAGATGAACTCAGGAATACAAAGCAGAAAGGCTGGGCTCAAGTCAACTCAGAGTTTGTGGGCTTTAAGGACAGCGTGGAGGAGAGTGTTAGATGTCAGTGCCCTCTCCCCTGTGCAATGATAGAGCATCCCTAAGTCCCAGGTTGCTATTTATCCAGCTCAGCTGTGATTACTGGTTCTTGCTCTCTTTTTTAAAAAATATATATATTTATTTGGCTGCACGGAGTCTTAGTTGGTGCACATGGGATCTCCGATCTCTCCTGCGGCTTATGGGATCTTTAGTTGCAGCATATGGGAACCTAGTTCCCTGACCCAGGACCCCCTACCTTGGGAGCGTGGAATCTTAGCCACTGGACCACCAGGGAAGTCCCTGATTAGTGGTCTCTTTAACTGATAAGTATTCTGGTTTGGATGAGAAATTCTATAATCATGCTATGCTCGGGCTGCACTTTGCGAAAGCTACAGCTAACTGCCGAGCAGCTTCTGATACAGACCGGAGAGAAGCATTAGCAAGACACACCATGAAGTGAGAGAAGCGGAGCAGAGTGGAGAGTCTGCATCTGTTTTTGTGCAGAGCAAGAGGCAGCGTGTGTGTGTGATTGAGTACACGCGTACACACGTGTATATACACATGTATGTACACATGTACACACAAGTACACAGAGACAGACTCATATCTGTAGGCCCACACTGTCTCTGGAAGATGCACAGATGCAGGCACGGTGGTTGCCTTTGAGGGAGGCTGTGAGACCAGGAAGGGGAATGAAACTTATTTTTCATTGTCTTTATTCATTTATGCAGTAGCTGCTTATTGCTGCTGCTAAGTCACTTCAGTCATGTCCGACTCTGTGTGACCCCATAGACGTCAGCCCACCAGGCTCTCCCACCCCTGGGATTCTCCAGGCAAGAACACCGGAGTGGGTTGCCATTTCCTTCTCCAATGCATGAAAGTGAAAAGTGAAAGTGAAGTCGCTCAGTCGTGTCCGACTCTTAGCGACCCCATGGACGGCAGCCTACCAGGCTCCTCCGTCCATGGGATTTTCCAGGCAAGAGTGCTGGAGTGGTACCTACAATGTGCCAGGAAGACAGCTCAGTGGAAGAGATAGGCATACAGAATTCTCTCCTTTTGGAAGAGAATGGGAGAGATCATAAAATACATAAGTAAATTGTGATGCTAGGTGAATGTAAGCACTGTAAGAAAAGGGAATTGATGAGCTAGATACAGGGGTCTGGACTATGAGAAAAAGGGTCTGAAAGTTGGCTTCAGTTTTTTACTTAATCATTTGGCTGCCCTGACTCTTAGTTGTGGCATGTAGGATCTTGTTCTCTGACCAGGGATTGAACCTGGGCCCCCAGATTGGGAGCACAGGGTCTTAGCCACTGGACTGCCAGGAAAATCCCTTCAGTTTTAAATAGGCTTACAGGGTAAGCCTGACTGAGGAGATAACCTTTAGCAAAGACATAAGGAATGTGCAGAAGAGAGCTATGTGAATCACTGGGGGAAGGGTATTGCAGGTAAAGCGCACAGCACGTACCAAGGTCCTGGGGCAGGAATGTGCACAGGATGTCAGAAGCACAGCCTGAGGCCCGTGTGGTTGGATCAGCACAGGAGAAGGGATGGAAAGTGAGAGGACAGAGCATGTAAGACTTTGCGAAAGAGTAATCAGAGGACACTGATTTGTGACTGTCATCAAGGAACAAAGGCAAAAACAGGATTTACAAGAGAGAAAAGACCCTGATGCTGGGAGGGATTGAGGGCAGGAGGAGAAGGGGACGACAGAGGATGAGATGGTTGGATGGCATCACCGACTCAATGGACATGAGTCTGAGCAAGCTCCAGGAGACAGTAAAGCATGGGGAAGCCTGGCGTGTGGCAGTCCATGGGGTCACAAAGAGTTGGACACGGCTGAGTGACTGAACAACAGCATAAAGCAGCGGACAGTCTGGGAACAGTGAGGCTGTTGTTTCATCTTTTGGATAATCAGATCAGCTGGCAGCCAGCAGAGAGGTCTGTAGGATGGGTCTACAGTCAGCACAGCCATCAAAGTTGGCAGCCGCAGCTGCTATGGGTTCTCTGGACAAAGCTCAATCGTGGAGACGTGGAGTATGTTTGGGGTCATCTGTGTCTTACCTGCCAGGGTCCTCCCTTGTACCGTTTGCTTTGTCTGGCCAGGGCTGCGTGGCTGACTTCCAGAGCTAGTCTGGCTTATTGCTGTTGTTTTTAAAATATTTGTTTGTTTGTTTATTCAGCTGCATCGGGTCTTCGTTGCAGCGTGTGGGCTCTCGAGTTGTGGCTCAAGTGCTTAGTGGCCCCACAGCATGTGGGATCTTAGTTCCCCGACCAGGATCGAGCCCACGTCCCCTGCATTGGGAGGTGGATTCTTGACCACTGGACCTTGTTGACCTTTGCAAGGGCTTTGGCTTTTACCCCGAGGAAGATAGGCATGCCATCATCTTCCGTGCGTGGAAGTGCTCCCCCTGGTCACCAGGGCAGGAGCCAGGAGAGCGGGGAGAAGGTTGTCAGCAACACAGGCATGATGAGCAGGCTCGAGCCGGGGCGGTGCTGGAGGTGGCCAAAGTGGTTACATTCCAGAATAATCTGCAGGGAGAGCTGGCCAAGAGTCCCTGACAGATTGAAAGGGGGGCAGGGGGGAAGAGTCATTCATACTTTGTCTGAATTTGAATAGGAATTACCCATTCCCTGGTGGCTCAGAAGGTAAGGAATCTGCCTGTAAAGTGGGAGACCTGGGTTTGATCCCTGGGTCAGGAAGATCCCCTGGGGGAAGAAATGGCAACCCACTCCAGTATTCTTGCCTGGAGAATCCCATGGACAGAGGAGCCTGGCGGGCTACAGTTTATGGGGACACACAGAGTTGGACATGACTGAGTGACTGACACTTTCATTTTCACTTACCTATTGTGAGCAATTTTGTAAGAAATTTGAGAAGGATCAGCCCAGAAGCATGTTAACCTGGCTTCATCTCCTGCCCTCTGTCCAGTCCCGGTTCTTGCGGTCAGGGTGGGGCCTGTTAGCTGAGCCCATCCCCGCAAATGATCTGGGACCTTTCCAGGGCCAGAGCAACCTGTGGCCAGCAGTGGGCGGTGAGGCCCAGCGGTTTGAGGCCCAGCTGGAGGTCAAACTGGTGACATCGGGCAGCCCTGTGGTCCTCACCGGAAACCTCAGCCGGCAGGCAGGCAGCCGGTTGGCCTTCTCTGTGTCACTGAGCAACCTGCTGGGTGATGAGGCCCGCGTGTCAGGTAGGAGGAGGGTGGTGGCCCTCCCTGCCACCTTTCCTTAGTGACCAGGCTTCGGGAGAGGAGGGGAGGACTGAGTACCCCACTCGTAGTCCCCATCACCCCAACTCCCAATATTCACATTCCATTTAAGGAAAACCCAGACCTTATATCTGCTTGCAGTCTCTGCCTCAGTCCCCAGTGCGCTCAACTGGCCCCATGAACCATAAACCGGCACCTTTTGGACTGTCTAGGTTCTGACCCACATTACATGTTACAAGATGTGTAAAAAACATGTTTTGCATTTTTGACCCAAATTGCATGGGGCTCCGTTTGGATCTTGAATACACAACCTGGCCTGGATACCCACCCACCTGACCAGGCTCCGGCCCTGGTGCCGGAGCTGGCGTGGAGCCCTCCCAGCGGTGCTCCTCGTGGGGTGTTCTGGGAAATTCCGAGGGAGTGATGTGAGTGGCTGGCCCTGGTGACCAGCTGGCCTGTGCATTTGTGATAGTCTTAACCATCATGACTGTTCCTGTGATCAGGCTGAATGTGTAGCAGAAACAAGTTTCAGAAGGTGAAATTTACCTGACGACCCTTGATGCACTGTCATTTCTTATCTGTCTGATCCCATTTGTCTTATTATACTTTATTTAAAACCTTTTGGTCTGGACCCACAAAAGTGACTTTTGGGGTTGCCAGCTGGACAGTAAAAATGCTATCAGCGGCCCTGATGTCAGTGGTCCTTGGTAGAGACTCAGGCATTGGTTCTACCGGGACCCCCTGGGCTGCTCCCCCATCCTTTCCTCGCCTGGCACCCTGGGGCACGGCCCATGACCACACTGTACCTGCCCTCTCTCCACCCGCTCTCCCCACAGCGCTGCTGGAGAAGAAGGTGAAGGACGGGCTGCAGGTGGTGTCCCTGGGTGCTGAGCTCTTTGTGCCGGGGCTCGTGGGGCTGCGTGCCCTGGGCCAGCTGCAGCGGCTGGGCCACCTCTGGACCAGCTACCTGAGGATCAAGTACGGCCTCCGGGGTATGCCTGTGTGCTGGTGGGGGGCGAGCTGGGGAGTGGCTGGACTTGTGCCCTTTCCTGGGGCGGTGGCTCCGAGGGCTTAGGTGCCAATGTCACCTGGGGTGTTTTGGCCTTACCGTATAGCTCCTTAGCTAAAGAGTCATTCTATTAGCTTTGAATGGAGCTAAGTCCCTGCCCGTTAAAACAAGAAAAACTCTGAGTATGTGTATTGGTGCATTGCTTAGTTGCTCATTCGTGTCTGACTCTTTGTGGCCCCACCAGGCTCCTCTTTCCATGGAGATTCTCTAGGCAAGGATATTGGAGTGGGTTGCCCTGCCCTTCTCCAGGAGATCTTTCCAACCCAGGGACTGAGCCCAGGTCTCCCGCATTGCAGGTGGATTCTTTACCGTCTGAGCCACCTGGGAAACCCTGAGTGTGTTGGGGTTGGGCATAAATCAGTCTCTTAAAACCTCCCAGTTGGCAGATTCCAATGAGTGACGTTAGTTGAGGCAGCTCCAGAGGGCTGGCTGAAGCAGGGCTGTGCCGGATGCTCCTCTGCTCAGAATGAGGATGGAGGGCTGCCTGGCAGAGGAAGGGCAAGGGTCTCTGGGTTGCTCTGCACAGGTCAGGCCAAGCAGCTGGCTCAGGAGTGCAGCACCAGCCAGAAGCTGTGGGCAGAGAGTGGCTCAGAGGCCGCCTACAAGCTGGAGCTGAACCACAAACTACACTGCACGCAGATCCCAGCTTTCAGTCACAAGGTGGGTGCTTGAGCCAGTTGAGGGGGTCTGGAGAGAGCCCCCCACAGGGTCAGGGAAGTGGTGGGTGAGCACCCTGAACCCATCTTCAGAGAGCTCAGTTGCTCAAGGTCATGTATGGGGATGGATCATGGATTGGAACTTGGGTCTCATCTCCCCTCTGTTCAGCTGGTGTTTATTGAACACCTGCTCTATGCCCAACCCTGGGGGAGAGCTGTGCTCAGGGCAGCCCCCGGTCTCTGTCATCCCATTGCTGGGTGGGGGCCAGAGAGCAAGAGACATGGGCCAAATCGTGTGAATTATAAATGCCATGGATGATAAACAGGGCAGAGACTGAACGAACACAGGGGAGTCTAATCTGGACGGGGCTGCAGGAAAGGCTTCTTTGGTGGAAATGTATTTTAAGCTGAAAAGTAAAAAATGAGATAGTTCTGTTCCCATGGAAGTGTGCTATAGCCAGAGGGAACAGTACGTGCAAAGATCCTGGGACTGAAGGGCGAATGGAGGGCTTAAGGAACTGGCAGTTCACCAGAGTGATGAGGGGCGAGCCACAGGGAGAAGTGGCTATTTCTCGGTTACTTTACTTTGTTTCCAGTTTGCCTCTTCCTCCGACCTACTGCTTCCACGAAGGCGGGGCTTCTGGCTCCTTCCTTCCTGGCTATCTAGTGCCCAGTGAAGCGCTTACCTGGTACCTGGGGAAAAATGTGTCCAATAATTGAATGAATGGATGAGCCTGTGTTGCCTCAACCTGTGGTTCAGAGGCAGGAGGAAGCAGAAGGATGCCAGGAGCCCCCAGGTGGGGAACCCTGATCCTTGTAGATTCAGTTCAGGGAACCAGAGGCTGCTGTGGGAGAGGGGAGCAGGGGGAGGTCTTGGGCTGTTATGAAGATCAGGCGTTATCTTCCCATGGTGGGCTGGCTCTTTCTACTCCTTATCAGGGTATGGATAAGGCTCAGGTTGGGCCTTCTAGTTTCTCACCTCGGGATAGAGGGTGCCAGAAATATAGTCATAAAAGTAAATCATATTCAAATGCAAAATTTTATAAAATCAAAATCAGTGCAAAAAACCCCTCCAAAATCCATACCTATTACAGAATTCTCTCCCCAAATAAGCAAGCCTTGCATCTCGGGATGGGTGGCAGCAAGTAGACTCAGGACTGGGTACACAAGGCTTCCTCGGGGGTCTCCCTGGGGGGTGTGTCCCCAGGTCCAGCTGCGGCATGAGGAAGGCTCGGGCCACCTGCGCTGGGAGCTGGAGGCAAGCTACGGGAAGCACTGGGATGACAGCCGCAACAGGAGGCGCCTCCGCATCCTCCACACCTTCCAGAATGACT